>NC_136812.1:9758910-9948222 GCF_951216825.1 Electrona antarctica
TGCAGCATTACTTTCATGGCAAGTGCAACTATGGGACACTTTATCCCACCCTCATTAACTGAGGGCTGAGGATTAGGACTTTAGTGATGTCAGAGTCTGGCACTGTAAAGAGTTAACTGAGAGAAGAGAGGAACGCACGCACGCACGCACGCACGCACGCACGCACGCACGCACGCACGCACGCACGCACGCACGCACGCACGCACGCACGCACGCACGCACGCACACACACACAGTATACATATGCAATACACAGTATATACTGTATATTTATACACGTGTACATATAGTATATACATGCTGTATGTGTTTAGTGTACAAACACACGCACGCACACACGCACGCACGCACGCATGCAGGCACGCATGCACGCAGGCACGCACGCACGCAGGCAGGCACGCACGCAGGCAGGCACGCAGGCACGCACGCACGCACGCACGCACGCACGCACGCACGCACGCACGCAGGCACGCACGCGTGAGCACACACACACACACACGCACACACACACACACACACACACACACACACACACACACACACATACACACACACACACACACACACACACACACACACACAGTGGAGCAGGGTGGAGGTTTCTATATTTATGATTTATGCAATGTGTGACTTTCTGAGCTAAATTGACTTCTCTGTGATTTCTCTGCCATCTCCTTTCAACCTAAACTGCCTATACAGTATGCAGACTCAGACTCATTATGAGAAAGATCTCCATCCAACAGCCAATAAAGCCTCTATACCACATCTGGTATTTATCAACAGATCTACAGCACGGAGAGAGAGATACAGACAGAGAGAGAGAGAGAGAGAGAGAGAGAGAGAGAGAGAGAGATACAGAGAGAGATACAGAGAGAGAGACAGAGAGAGAGACAGAGAGAGAGAGATACAGAGAGAGAGAGAGAGAGAGAGAGAGAGAGAGAGAGAGAGAGATACAGATACAGAGAGAGATACAGATAGAGATACAGAGAGAGATACAGAGAGAGAGAGAGAGAGAGAGAGAGAGAGAGAGAGAGAGAGATACAGAGAGAGATACAGAGAGAGAGAGAGAGAGATACAGATAGAGATACAGAGAGAGAGACAGAGAGAGAGAGATACAGAGAGAGATACAGAGAGAGATACAGAGAGAGAGAGAGAGAGAGAGAGAGATATGGAAGAGACATTTTGCAGGTGTCTAAAATATGATGAAAACGGGAGAAAGAAAGAAGTACATGGAAAAGAAAGGGAAGACGACGTAGACATAACAGAAAGACAGAGACAGACAGAGATATGTTGCATATAGTATCGGTAATGGTTGATTTACCCTATATTTGCATTATAGCCATTGTGTGACTCTAGAGTCAAATGACTCTAACCTCAGACTCCGTGACTGTCCGGCCTCTCTTCTGTTACTTCCTGATTAGTTTGCATATTCACAGCCACAGCCCCAATTACGGCCCGCCGCAGGCTGCCCCTCTGCCAATCTGCTTTCAGAGTTTTATTTATTATGTCAGTGAGTCAGAGCAGCCAGTGTGTATAGAGGCTTATGCAGCAACCGTACCAAACGTGAACAAAAATGACAATCATATCATACCATAACATAGCATACATGCCAGCTCCCAGTCGTCTGATCACGCGAGCATGTCGCCACATTTTAAACATTTACAGTTTGATGGAATATGGTTTCGGGAGTGTAAAAGGGTCAGAGGGTGGAGGGGAGTATGGGCAGTGGGTGTGGGTGAAGAGATAATAAGGGGGTCTGGCCTGAGTTGTTTGCCTAGCCCTATATGGATGCCCCTCAGGTGGGAAGAGAGGAGTGTGGGGGATGCAGCCAGGTCACTGGATAGTGCCCTGTAGTCATAGCTTAACCCATTTTGAGCTGAGATCAGATTCTAAAATTGTCTTCTAAATCCTGACAGTTTTCTGAAAAAGCTATGTTTCTATGTCAGTCGTTCTTCGATTTTTCAAAAATAGCAGATCTACAAGCTCGTAGCGCGCCACTCGGTGGCACGCTATGAGCTTGTAGATCTGCTATTTTTCAACATAATGCTAACACCAAAAGGGGTTAGCAAATCATGACTTAAAAGCCATGATTTAAGCTATAACTAGGCTAAGTTTGAACTTAGTGTGAAGGTGGTGCAACTGACATGGGCACAGAAGAACAAAGTTATGGGGACCAAGGAGGTCCTATGGGGTTCTTCCCTCTCACATGTCTGACGTGAAACCCTCCAACAGTTGGCATAGACGTGTCTCGTCTAAGGCAAGCTAGAGTCGGCCACTTGTGAGCCCAGGCAGGAGGATTGCCCAAAGGCGGTTAGAGAGTGTGTGTCAGTCTCCGGAGATGGTGGCTCTGGGTCTGGGTCATCCATGTGGTGCATAGTCTCTCGATACACAGGGCGCTGTTATTCCTTTGTTTTTCCAATGGGTTCCCAAATTGTGTGGTGCATGACTATGCATTACAACAAAGGCTCTAGGCCATAGCTCAGAGAGAGAGAGAGAGAGAGAGAGAGAGAGAGAGTATTACTAATTGAACAACCATGATGCATTCAGCTGTATAATATTAATGTTAGTTTGGTCGTAAATTAAATGCAGTGACAGTGGGACAAACAAAGTAACCACATGAATGAAACATTTCAGAGGAAAAAACAATTGACTTGGATGCCAAAAGCCAAACATAAGTATCGGTTAGTATATGTGCCAGAATACAAAGAAATGCATGAGCAGAACATGAAAATAATCATCCAATAGTGTGAGAAGTAAATGCAAGAGGAAATATTGTCTCTCATGTACAGTATACAATAATTGGTTGTATGCCCTCTAAATCAGATTATTAACAACACATTACACATTCTTGTTTTATACCGCTAGTAGGCTACCAGCGGTTCCCAAACCTTTTTGGCCATGCACCCCCTGTTACCTCCTGACCTAGCTAACGCACCCCCCCCCCCCCCCCCCCACATGGAAATATAACTTGAATAAGCTATATAGAGACATCATTTCCTATTTATCCACATATATGCACATATATGAACCTGAATATGGCATATAGATGCCATATATAGGCTAGATTCTGCATATAATTGCCATACATTGGCATAATATGTTAATATATTTAAAATAAAACCATAGCACCACCATTAGCCTTTTCATGTCGCGCACCCCCTAGAAGAAACCCGTGCACCACAAGGGGTGCACGCAACACAGTTTGGGAACCACTGCGCTAAACAATTCAATATTTGCAGCATTAACATATCACCAGAGGCATGGATGAATCTAGCCTGGTTTCCAACCTGATTCACTACGTTCCATGGCTTTTTGGTCACTTCGCTAAGTTCCAAAACAAATCCATGGAACGTAGTCAGGTTGGAAACCATGCAGGCTAGGATAAATCTACAATCCGGAACTTATTTTAATTAATAATACATTCATACATATTCTTTATATTTATGGTGGAATATGTCACAGTAACTACTATCTGCAGTGCTTTGAGGTGGTCTCCCTACTCCATTGAAAAGCTATGTATGTATATGTACAAGTATGCATAAAAAGTACGATATTTGGCTCAGAGATGTAGTGGATGTATAAGTAAAAGTATTTAGACCTGATTTCAAAATGTTGAAAATGTCAATATTTCATGTCAAGGACCCCCAGAAATTATATGTAATTAGCCACCGACCACCATCTGAAAATATATTGTTCCAGGGACCCCCCAGAAGCAAAGATTTGAGTTAAAAACATTCGCTCTGAAAGAATATACTTCAAAGATTTGTGCCACATTTTCACGATTTTTTCTAAAATAGCAGACCTACAAGCTCGTAGCGCGCCACTCGGTGCCGCACTATGATGCACCATTTACCATTTTCACTGCCCAACAGGCAATTCCATCTTGGAGGAGGTGTAGATATTTGTCTTCCATGCGGGAGACAAGGATTCAAATCTAGCACACAGTAAAACGTATTGCAGCTTTAAGCCTTGACAGAAAAAAAATGACGGTATTAATCCAGTTTATTATTGACACGTGTTACACATTAAACATTTTTAAACATCCAGCTAAACGGTGGGGTGGCAAGTGATGGCAAATAAAATGGCAAATTATTAGGAAAACGAAGGATTGAGACAATGACCAAGAATGACAACTTAAAGGAAACAAATGAGTGCATTTTACTACAGTTTATAATAGTGTGATGACAAGACACATAGCGGTGCTTAAACGACAAATGGGCAGTTTTAATGATTGTGACCGTGGCTTTTTGGATGAAAGAAAGGGGGGGGGTTCAAATGAGAGCTTTCATGCCAGCCTCTTTACTTTAGCCACACAAGTGGACACATCCCTGGCAAGACGTCCACATTGTTAACCCATTTTGACCTGAGGACGATTCTACAAATGTCTTCTAAATCCTGACAGTTTTCTGAAAAACCCCATGTTTTCATGTCAAGGATCCCCAAAAATATATGAAATTGACCACCAACACCAACCCCCATATGAAAATATGTTGTTCCAGGGACTCCCCCAGAAGCAAAGATTTGAGTTAAAAACATTCACTGTGAAATAATATATATTCAAAGATTTGCACTATACATTTTCACGATTTAAAAAAAATAGCAGATCTACAAGCTCGTAACCCTAACCCTATGAGCTTGTAGATCTGCTATTTTTCAATAGGTAAAGTATAAAATAATGCTCCCGCCCAAAATGGGTTAATGTGAGAGGTAATGGTGCATGTCAAATGAAACATCTGTAATGTATAGAGCTGGGCAGAAATATATGTTTAAAGGTGGTTTCAAAATGTTTGAGTTTTTTCGGTGTGGTTGATTTCTTTCTGGCAGACGCATGAATGACCACACAAGTGTTTCAACAACTTTCAAACAATGTGGGCAATGTGGTAAAAGTCTACAAAGTAGGCAGTAGGATAGTATTTCCTTTGACTTTTCCCCTTAAGGTGGTTGCACACTGGACGTGTTTTTTGGAAAACCGATGGAGAAACGCCGCTAGAAATCCGAAAAACGCGCTCGGTGTGTGGGGACCTTTAATCTACAGTTGAAATTATACGTTTTTTGTTATATAATTTTACTGTATTCCACTAAATGAAAAGAAGAAGAAGAAAAAAAGACTTAATTGGCTGAGCTCATCGATCAGCACATTCATGGTTTTCCTTATATCATGATAGTCAACATATTTCCTAAAGTTATACTAATTCCTTAAATTGTTAAAACAGCTAGTGTTTTGATAATGGTGGGGTTTCATAAATCTTTGTTAATTGAACTTATTTTGGTCACATAGTAGGACATGCCAGGTGCGTTCATTGAACTGCCATTAAAGTAGACGAGACTTTACTACATACTGCATTAATTAACTCATGTGTATTGATTGCAATGTTGAATGTACGCTGTACCGGAAATAAACAAATAAAGTAAAGAGATAGGAGAGGAGAGAGTATTTATTTACTCAAGATTACTCTGTTCGGTGTCATCCTCTCCAAGACAGCTGGTCTAATTGCGCGTGCGTGCACACATGCGTGTGCATGTGTGTGTGTGTGTGTGTGTGTGTGTGTGCGCGTGTGTGTGTCTGCGTGTGTGTGTGTGTGTGTGTGTGTGTGTGTGTGTGTGTGTGTGTGTGTGTGTGTGTATGTGTGTGTGTGTGTGCGTGCGTGCACAGTCTGCAACTCTGCACACGCTTGCATGAGTGAGTGTGTGTGTGTAAACAACACAATGATATGATTTTACCAGCTGCTCTTAGAAAGGCAGTGTGCATGTGTGTGTGTGTGTGTGTGTGTGTGTGTGTGTGTGTGTGTGTGTGTGTGTGTGTGTGTGTGTGTGTGTGTGTGTGTGTGTGTGTGTGTGTGTGTGTTCTTGTGTAATTACATACTTCTGCTTCGGCATGTGTGTGAGTGAATGTGTTGTACATGCATAGGCTATGTTACCAGCTGTGTTGAGCTATGTCTCCCTGTGATCCAACAGGATTCCTCCTGTCCCTGGGAACCTCCGTCCAGACAATTAGCCCAGAGCCAAGGGGAAATCTGAATGCGTCTATGGGGAGAGATATGTGCTCATCTGTGCTAGGATAGACCAATGTTTCTCAACCTTTCCAGGCCACAACCCTCCAAAAGAATCATATTTGAACTGGGGACTCCCCAAAATAATCATATTTGAACTGAGGACTCCTCAAAAGAATCAGATTTGAACTGGGGACTCCCCAAAATAATCAGATTTGAACTGAGGACTCCCCAAAATAATCAGATTTGAACTGGGGACCCCCCAAAATAATCAGATTTGAATTGGGGACTCCCAAAAATAATCAGATTTGAACTGAGGACTCCCCAAAATAATCAGATTTGAACTGGGGACTCCCCAAAATAATCAGATTTTAACTGGCATCCCCCCCCCCCCTGACAAACACTTGGAATTGTAGGAGTTGAGGGATTACTGTTTCGTTTGACCCAGTTCCTACAGATAAATATTGTCAAAATAACTATACTAAATTCACTATATCAAAACACCATATCTAAGGGAGAAGCGATCATCTGCATGTTTGAGTGCATTCTGCACAACGTTTTGATAGCTCCCCAAAAACTTAATTTACCAAGGCGGAGAAAAAAGAAATCACACAACGTTTCGGCCTCTGTGGCCTTTGACAAATCAAAACGGTGTGCAGACTTATTCTTTCTTTTGCAGTTTGTTATTTTTGTTTGAGCACCCGTTGAATTATCCTGGGATGTGCGTGCACCTCCTGACCATTGACCTATAATATAGCCATCAGACTTCTGAATAACAAACGTTATATGAGACAGAACATTAAGCCATTTTGACCTGAGATCAGATTCTAAATATGTCTTCTACATCCTGACAGTTTTCTGAAAAAGCTATGTTTCTATGTCGACCCAAGACTGCTCTATCCATTAGCTGTTCCACTTTATTTTGTAGTATACTGGTATGTTATATATATTCACATACACACAAGCAGCAGGCAGGTGAAGGCTTATACTTATACTTGTTGTGCTTTTGTTTTGTAGTATTTTTGGTCCCTTGGTTTCCTCTGTTGCTTTTGTTACCTGTGTTGTCTCACCACCTGTGATTATTAGTTTTCTCCACCTGTGTCTTGTTTGTCTCTCAGCCAATCCCTGTGTTGATTTGTTAGTTGTTCACCTGTGTCTAGTCAGTCTTTGTCTATATATATGTGCCCCAGTGTGTTTCAGTCCTTGTCAGATCCTCATTGTAAGTCATGAGTGTTTAGTGTATTTCCTAGTTTTGCTTCTCTTGTTCCAAGTACCTAGTAAGTAGCCTTGCCGAGCCATGAGGCCCATAGGGCAGGAGCCTATCTCCTGTTTCTGTAGTGTGAGGCAGCTTGATGTACAAGTACACCCCCTGGGACATGACGCTAGTATGTCGCAGGGACTTACCCCCAATCCAACCCTTGATGCTGAGTGTCAAGCAGGGAGGCACTGGGTCTTTGGTATGACCCGGCCGGGGATTGAACCCCGACCTCCCAGTCTCAGGGCGGACACTCTAACCACAAGGCCACTGAGCTGGTCAAGTACATAGTACCTTTGTTCCTAGTATTCTGAGTCTTGTATAAGTTTCCTCGTGTTTGGTCCTGGTCCTTTGTGAGTTTTGTCAATAAACTCTGTTGCATTTGACATCCTCTGCCTCCGCTTGTCTGTCTGCACTTGGGTCCTATACACCTTCTCTGCCCTGCACTGTGACAATACTAACAGATTGGATACACACACAGAGGCATTCCCACACCCACACAGTTCCACACACGCATCCATTCATTTCACACACAACCGAACAAGCACATACTGTATGTATACTTACAAAGGTATTCCCACACCGTCATGTTCCCAACACCCAATCTCAGAAAGACACACACACACACACACACACACACACACACACACACACACACACACAGCTGTAGTATTTTCCTCCACATTCCTTCCTCGCTGGCAGATGTAGCAGCTGTTTTGAGATATGGGATTTAGCGATAAAGATGATTTAGTGATCTTTACAACGGTGGAATGATAGACTAACAAGGAAAAGCATTTACTACTGAGGAATATGGAAGGAAAGGGATGACTGCCTATACAGTAGATAGACATCTAGCTAGGGTAATCGGAATGCTCGCCTTAAAACGCGCTCGCCCTCTTCTTTTCTGCCGAACTCACGCCGACCGCTCGGTGGGGTTCTTGTATTTGTTTTATTGAGAATAAGGGTTAGAAATAAGTTTAGGGTTAGGCATAGTTTTACTGAGGTTAAGTTTAGGAATAGGGTTATAGGTTTTGGCATTGCTTTACTGAGCTTAAGGTTAGGAAGAAGGTTAGGTTTAACCATTGAGGCATAGTTTTCCTGAGGTTAAGGTATAGGAGTAAGGTTAGGTTTAACCATGTAGGCATAGTTTTCCTGAGGTATAGGAGTAAGGTTAGGTTTAACCATGTAGGCATAGTTTTCCTGAGGTTAAGGTATAGGAGTAAGGTTAGGTTTAACCATTTAGGCATAGTTTTACTGAAGTTAAGGTATAGGAGTAAGGTTAGGTTTAACCATTTAGGCATAGTTTTACTGAGGTTAAGGTATAGTTTACTGCAGGTTACGTTTAGCAATACCATGCTGAGCAGTTCCGCCGGCTGTACGCCTGGGGTGACTGTGTTTTGAGGCGAGCGTTCTATATCCCTAGCTAGATAGCGAGGCGTGGCAATTTCCAAATTTCCCTGATATGAGGTCAAGCTAAGATATATGCAGTAATGTTGCTGTGTGAGAATGGTATTGTCTTCCTAACCAGGGGGCCTGCATGGTAGCATGGTAGCATGGTAGCAGTGCAGCACCAGTCATATTTTAACATTATGGTCAATTTCACTGAAGAAAGAATGTTGGTTTTTCTAACATGTGGCTCACACACATGCACATGCACATGCACAGCGCACACACGTATGTACATGCACGTACGTACATGCAGGCACACACACACACACACACACACACACACACACACACACACACACACACACACACACACACACACACACACACACACACATTCCCAGCTGGTTCCACTCAGAGTCCATGCAGGGTGGTTGTGCAATAGAGAAATAGAGGAATACTATCTTTGTGTGTGTTGTGTATGTTTGTGTGTGTGTGTGTGTGTGTGTGTGTGTGTGTGTGTGTGTGTGTGTGTGTGTGTGTGTGTGTGTGTGTGTGTGTGTGTGTGTGTGTGTGTGTGTGTGTGTGCGTGTGTGCGTGCGTGCGTGCGTGCATGCGTGCGTGTCAGTGTGCATTTGTGAATATCCTAGACAAAGGTAGTTATAATATCACAGCTTGGATAGAGGAAAAAATATTTGATATACATTTCTTATCAATAACATTAATTAAGTGGGAGGGAAATCCTAGAAGTTCCAAATGAAACAAAGGAATTTGATAGCTAAGTATCACTGACAACATTTGCATTAGCAGAAGAATTTGCATAGCAGATTTTGACAAACAATTCAATATTCTTTACACAAAACATTAATCATTAAGCCAATTAGACATAATGCATTAACGACACAAAATAAACGCATTAGAGCATTTAAATACTTAAATAAAAATGAGACAAAGGCAGATCCCTTGACTCCTTCAAAACCGCTCTCAACAGACCTAAAGAGCACCTACAGACGGCTGCAATCCGAAACTGGCCCCTGTAAAAGTCCCCCCACCCCTTTTTTCCCATGCATACTGTACATGTTTCTCCCTTTTTCACTTTCTTTATATGATGATTTCCTGTTTTTTATAGAAGTGTATATTTGTACATCTTTAAATTGAAAATGGAGGACCCTGGTGTAAACACGTCTTAGTGCTTTTCATGGTTTTGTCCTCGTAGCAGTTTTTTTACAACATTTTCAATCAATCAATCAATCAGATTAAAATATTTAAATTTTTTAAATGAAAGGCAGCAGCTAAACAGAAAATTCTTCAGCTTTGATCATAATATATTAACAGAGTTGTAGCAGACCTAAGGTTTTCTGGGATTTTATTCCAGATATGTGGTGCATAAAAACTGAATACCACATTCTCTCAGACTCTTCAGGGTTCAGAAAATGTACGACCTGCCCCCCGGTCCCCGGATGACTTGAGAAGTCTTTATGGCTCATGATGTATCTCAAGATCAGACATTTATTTTGGCCATAAACCATTTGGTGCTTTATAAACCAAGAGTAGTATTTTTAAATGAATTATTTGACAGACAGGGATATAAAAATCTGAGAAGTGCAGTACGATCAACTTTCTTGTGTCCTTAGTGAGGACACGGATCAGCAGCATCCGAATCAACTGCAGCTGGCCTGGTCATGTTTTCATGGAGACTGGTAAAGACACCCTTAAGACACAAAATAGGGTAGGTTCCCCTCAGAAAAAACATGCAGTAATCCTGGTCGGGTGGGGAAGGATCAACATATGGAATGTCAGAACAGGTCAGCAAGGCTGATGACTTCTTGATTAGAGTGGTGGTGACAATATTATCAAACGAAAAGATGAAATTACTATAGGTTCCATCCTGGAGGCAAATCTTTCCGGTGATAAAATGGCCACCAACGTAATCAAAAAGGTCAACCAAAGAACAAGATTCCTATACAGGATCGCCTCACTGGTCAACAAAAACACCTTGAAGACCCTAACAGGAGCCCTCGTACAAGGTTTCTTCGACTATGCATGCACCTCCTGGTACCACAGCACCTCTAAGGCCCTTAAAACAAGGCTCCAGACATCCCAAAACAAACAGGTCAGGCTACTACTTGGCCTCACTCCCCGAACCCACCGAACCCCTGACCACTTTGACAGGCTGGAATGGCTTAGGGTTGACGACAGAGTACAGCATCTTGCAATGGGTCTGGTCCACAAGATTCGCTACACTATACCCATCCCATGTACCTGTCTAAATACTTCCTTAATGTCAACGAAGTCCACAACACCAGAGGGAGTTCAAGAAACCATGTGCAACCCAGATTTGGAACAAACAAGGGACTAAATTATGTGGAACGCCCTACCAACAGTCATTAAGACATGCAAATCCCTTGACTCCTTCAAAACCGCTCTCAAAGGGCACCTACGGACGGCTGCAATTCGAAACTGGCCCCGTAAAATCTGAATCCCCCACCCACCCCGAGGCTCCACAGTGTATACAGTGTTTGCAAGACCCACACGTGTGGCAGCTGTCAGCTGACCAATTGGGCAGGGTATTTAAACTCACCTGACTGTATGCATTCTTCCTACCTTCCTTCTGCATACGGTTGTTGGTTGTTGGTTTGCTCCCACCGCCACCCCAGCACCACCGGTGGGCTCTGTTATTTCTGTTCCCCATGGGGGGTTGTTATTGTATATCTATCTCCCTGCTCTTAATGTTTAATGATGGTGTTTAATTGTGGCGAGAACGTCTGCTAAAATGATGAATTCTCTCTCTCTCTCTCTCTCTCTCTCTCTCTCTCTCTCTCTGTGTCTCTCTCTCCACTCTCCTATATACCTTAGGAGTGGTAAAAAGAGAACATAGACGAACAGAAAAACACTGCTGGCCTGACAAGCGTCAGCATAGATAGACTATTTGTCATATTCTTTGTTCTTTTCTCCCTTTTTAGTTGCAAATGAAAAAATCACACCCGTGTGAACTGAGTGGTGTAAGGTTTTATATAGCATGATCAGCTGTGGTCTGATGTAATGTCTAACGTAATGAAATAAGGTAAGGTATTATGTAGCCTGATCAGCTCTGATCTGACGTAATGAAATCACACCCGGATGTGATTTCACAACTGGCTTTTTCTGTGCAGAGAAAATGACCATGGTTGCTACGGTCATCCAGTTCACCCGGGTGTGATTTAATTACGTCAGAAATTATTTTGAACATAGCAACCATGCTCATTTTTTTCTGCACACAAAAGCCAGTTGTAGGAGTGGTTTACACCACTCAAAAAGGGAACTCAGTAACTCAGTTTCACTAACAAAGGACAAATCGCCATGGGAAGATAGATAGATAGATAGATAGATAGATAGATAGATAGATAGATAGATAGATAGATAGATAGATAGATAGATAGATAGATAGATAGATAGATAGATAGATAGATAGATAGATATAGATAGATAGATAGATAGATAGATAGATAGATAGATAGATTCTTTATTTTTGTGTCATGCACCCAAGGCGCCCAGCCCACATGGACTTATAGGACACACCATACAAATCATTGCTTCAATATTGCATAAGTGTACAAGAAACAGAATACAATTGCTCCCTAAAGGCCTACATAAAACGTTTTATAATTTAACAAATGTTAGCCATTCTTTGCTCTCATCTAATTATTGAAGAGTCTCAAGATTCATTGTTTTTGAAATTGCTAGAAAGGTTTTATGGTTTCATGAGATTACAGTTGTCCCCTGCCCTTAATCAGATCTGGAATAGACTAATAATGGTTGTTTATCATCACCAGCATTTTACTATACACAAGTGTACTTAATGTTATTAAGCTCAATGAGCTTTGAATAATAATACCTCGAATAATTTCGAACTCCCTTATGAGCTCATAAATTCTCTGCATCTAGGACTCATTTATCATTCATTTTATTGCTGAATTAAAAGAAATACGCCCACTGTATTTATAACGACCTCATGACATCTTATGTTGTCATTTAGTGCCCTAAACACACATTAAACATTAAAGTCTGTAGACTTGGCTGGCTCTAAAGTGCTCTAAACAAACATTGTAATATCCATAGACTTGGCTGGGAAACGATTTACGTCATAAGTGCTCATTTAAAATCCCATAGATTTGGCTGCCATATGACGTAATGTTCAAAAGCCATGCTAGCGCCCCTCAAATACAATTATGGGCATTGGTCGCATTTTTGGCCAACAAATTCAAGGTCATCTAATTGACATTGACATTTTAAATCCCTATATGAGGTCACAATGATCCATGCCACTTTGAAAGATCCATTATGGGTTCACAGTCATCTACCTTAGTTCCTTCCTTATGAAATTACAGCGCTGCTCAACATTCTATGGTTCATGAGCTCACAATATTTCTTATAGTTTATTACATTGTACAAAGCCTAAAAAGGATGTCTGTCCCTGCAATGGTGTAGAAAGCAAACTCCAGAAAGCAAAGTTAGCTTCTTGACTTTAACGTATAGTAGTTGTAATGTATATGTCCGTTCTTTCACGTTGATTAATGTACAACGGTGGCAGCGGTGGCCGAACGGATTGCGGAGCGGTCTTGATACCGGAAGGTCGCCAGTTCGAATCAGCGGTCCGACACGTTCAAATTACCACCGCTGAAGTGCCCTTGAACAAGGCATTGAACCACTACGATGAAATGTTCTATGAGCAGGGCCTGGCTGGAAACAAGTTCTTGAGCTTAGCCCAGATACCCTGGGTATATATAGTAATCATTTCATTTCACATATAGTTAATATTTACAGAATTCATATGGGTCAGATTTAGAAGGAACTCTCTGTTGAGACGCCAAAAACAGCCTTATTCACCTGCACATTCTAGGACTCAGTGGTGATATGTCAAATTCTAAACACAGTAAGAAATATTTCTCAAGACAGAGGACCATATACGCTACAGTATAGTATAGCAGCACTCTATGTATGGCTATCATCAGGTTATTCAGGGCAGCTATAGAGAGTATGCACATGCATGATTTTCCCATCAGGACACGCCCACCTCATCTAGACTGAGTGGCACAACATTGAGCAGCATGGAGTGTTGGAGTTTGGAAGCGCTCGTTGGAAATCACTCAACCGTCCTGCATACCACCTGTTTCTAAATGTCACATAATGCAGGAGGCAGCAAAATGTTGTGTTATTGAAAACAAGCACTTCCAAACTCTGACACTTAGACAAATAATCAAATGCAGGGCATTTCTTGACAGAAAGTAGCTCATAACGTTTCTATGGTGGATTTTTATGAAACAAAAACTTTGCAGATAGAAAGAGGATAATTCAAGCTTTTCTTACAGCTGCAATGTTGGTGAGCTTAACATTGTTTAATGCAATCAGACAGGACTTTTCTGTTTGGATGAATGGGCTGTCAAGGCCAGAAAGTAGTTTTTTGCCACTCAGTGGGCGTTCCTGCATAACTTGGTACGATGATGTCACACGCATACCCTCTATACCACAGATTGATCCACATTTTCTGATTGAGCCAATCAGTCACTCTTCTTTCACTTCAGTGCATACATATTTTGAGAAGGAAAACTTCGAAAGATTTCGTATCAGTGAGAAGTTCTTGACATGTGCATACTGCAGTCCATCGGACATGATGAGCAGTTGAGCACAGTGTTTTGAAGACAATGGTTGAATAAACAGTGGGGTTTTTGCTATCTGGCAGTGAGACACAATGTCTATGAATCAATTCATAAGCATTGCAATGCTTCCCCTGAAACACAAACACACCGGTGTCAATACTATTCACACCTTTTGCCATAATACCCTACATAAGCACAGATCATTTCCCCTTCACAAATTTGCCCTTCGGGGACACTAAATAGATTTTGCATTCGTTTCTATTTTCTCCGGTCATTAATCTGTTACTAAACATATACCTGAATAATTGGGCCAATATTGGCATAACCTTTATTGTGCAGATAAAATGGACGTTTTAATTTCTTCATAAATCAATCTTTTCTCCTATTTTCAGCTAGCTATTTTCCAAATAAATCTGTACTTCTGTGTACAAAATGCATTAAAGCATCACAATAACATCATTATATGACAAAAGGCACCAAACCAGTCTGCAAATTGAATTTCCTACTGTACCGAAATTAAAACCCTCCTGCCGCCGAACACATGGAACACGAGAACCTACTCTTTCTAATTGCTCCGCCAAACACAGCTTTCTCGTGTTCTAATTGTTTAATCGCCGTTTGATCGGTTTCGATGGTTAGCATTTGTTGCTACCGCAAACAATATTCTGGGACAACAACACACACACTGTCACGGCCATTTTGAAGATGCGCGCGCATCCACTTCCATTCTAAGCCCTGCATTAAAACCCCTGTATCTCAGAAACGACATTGCGGGGGAAGTTTCTGGGCCAGACAAGCGTTTTCAACGGCCTGTAGCAGGCGCTGTGATACTCACGGTCGGCTTTATCCACCATCGACCGAGAGAACAACAACTGGTGAAGACACCACACACATCAGTTTGTCACAGGAACATGGAATTACCGATATTTGGCTCTTCAAAGTAAGTGTTACGCGCGATAAAACCCTGGCATTACGCGATCGAGAGATGAATTAATGCTAGCGGTAAATGGGTTATGGGGAATCCAGTAGCTTCCTTGAAAAGCAAACAAATGATGGTACTTAATTAAATGGTCGACAGTAGTTGACACACAGTGGACACCAGCCAAAGACTTTTCCATAAGAGTTGATGTCTGTATGTCAACATGTCTAAGAAGGTTTCTGAGTATCAATTTGGGTCGGGGACAGAGTGGCATTCCGACGCACCGCCATTCCGACTACGTGTCTTCCACCTGGGTTAGGGTTTGATTGATTGATTGAAAATGTTATTAAATGAACAGTTTGCAGATGGGTACAGTTCAAGTAAAGTACATAGTCCAGTTCCCTATGTTCAGCCATATGAGTTTGTAGGCTGAAGACGAAGATTTTTAAAACTATATATTTTTGGAAACCTTATAGCCTAACGAATCAGAAAATGTTTTTTTCGAGGTCGGTAAAGCAGCCATCTTGCAGCTTTAAAAATGGCTACTTTCAAAAACGAATTTCTCAATATCTCGCCTCCTAGATGACCTAAAATCAAGATTGCAGTGGTTAAATCTACATTTTTCAGTTCAAGGAAAGTACAGGTCAATACAAAATAGGATAAAAGGCCTACTAATGAAAAACAGGCTAAAATGGGTAGACATTTGTTTTGTTTCAGAATTCTTCCTTTTGTCATTGTATTAGCATTTCTTAAGTGTGCTTGTGCGTACACACACGCACATGCGTGTGTGTGTGTGTGTGTGTGTGTGTGTGTGTGTGTGTGTGTGTGTGACTGTGTGTGACTGTGTGTGTTTGCAAGTGAGTATAGTTTATCAGTTGGGATCTAGCAGTGTGTGTTGACTGACAGTAAACGGAGTCAACAAAGTCTGCATAGAGTAAACACAGTAAACATTTATTTACTGGAACTTTCCATTAGGTTGAGTCACCAAGCCGGCTTTGCCAGCATTCCTCTGACGGAAAGCACAAGATTATGATTCAGGGCATTTCTTTAGATTTTCTTTAGAATTTAGTCCCTTGTTTGTGCCGAATCTGGGTTGTACATGGTTCGTTGCCTTCCTCTGGTGTTGTGGGTGTGGACTTCGTTAACATTAAGGAAGTATCTAGACAGGTACATCTTGGTGGTGTATCGAATCTTGTGGACCTGACCCATTGCAAGATGCTGTACTCTGTCGTCGACCATTCCAGCCTGTCAAAGTGGGCAGGGGTGAGGTTCCACTTGGTGGGTTCCAAGTAGGAGTCTGACCAGTTTGTTTTGGGAAGTCTGGAGCCTAGTTTTAAGGGCCTTTGAGGTGCTGTGGTACCATAGTTTGAGTCCTCTGTAGAACACGTTACCGTCCGTCTCTAGTTTTAGTACCGTAGGCAAAGAGTTCCAAAGGTTTGCCCCCTTTACTGAGAAGGCGGACTGTCCGAGTGAGTTGTTACACAGGGAACAATACAGTTACCACTTGTGAAGGCTCGTGTAGTTGCTCTATCAGAGCTCGGAAGTCTGTCAACCAGTCCAGAGAACAAAGGTGACACATGTAAATATTTAAAAAACGACTTTATAGTAGAAAAAACACAAACATTTCAAACGTAAAAAGGTTGTGTTTTTTTAAATCCTGCAAAATCTCATCGGTTTTTTGATCCATGATTTTTATAGCCCGTTTGTGGAAATGTGTCCACCGGAGGGTGCTGTAGTGGCTCAACTAGGCACAACTCTAGGTTGCCTTGTTTGACTTTGAAATACTGTTTACTTGACTTTGACCACAGATTTAGTTTTAATTAGTGCTGTGGTTGTAGTAGTTGCAAGTTGCAGAGGCAATGATATGCCTTGGAAATGTTTGTGTGGTGACAGCGTGACATCAAAAGGGCTGACCATCACTGGCACAGAGTGCAAAAGAATGAACTTGATATCACCCCAAGGACTACACCTGATATACAACACAAAGAAACAGATGGAAAATGAGAGATACCGCATTTAGAAATAGACAGAAAAAGAAAGAGAGAGACAAGGTATAGCCACTACCAGGCGGAGACAGTCAGAGAGGGAGAGCTTTATCAGATGGCATTAGATTCTCCTTGGTCAGCAGCATGCAGACGGTCAATAATTTATACTGACTTGATTAGCCTGTGAGCAGGCACAGCACATATGGGGCACAGCCCTATGTTCCTGCAGCCCTATCCCCTATGTCAGTGCTTCAAATTCAATGATTTTTGTCCAGTAATTTCATGAATAATAAAAAACAATTCTAAGAAATTCCAACAAAATTCACAACAAAGTTTATTTACACTCGCCTATTTCCTAGAAGAAAAAACTGTGTGTGCGTGCGTGCGTGCGTGCGTGCGTGCGTGCGTGCGTGCGTGCGTGCGTGCGTGCGTGCGTGCATGATCATTTGTGTATTCTAGAAGAGCAAGGCTTTTCGTGAGATCATATAAACACTTGGTTTGTTAATCAATTGAATCTGCTTTTTACATCACACATTCACATCATTAGTACACAGTCACATCCACATGTGCAAACATAGCATGCACAGACAGACAGACAGACAGACAGACAGACAGACAGACAGACAGACAGACAGACAGACAGACAGACAGACAGACAGACAGACAGACAGACAGACAGACAGACAGACAGACAGACAGACCCCGCAACAGGATGAGTAGAAACAAGTCTTGAAAACATATATCGCTGGAGCACAAATCTGTAGTATTTACAAAGTAAATACTAACAGACACACATACTATACATACTATAATTCACTCAGTCAATAAATCCATCATTTATCATAAATCCATTAAAAATCTAAAGACTGTATCTGTAACACTCCAAAATTGAGGGGAAAAAGCCTTGGTGCTTTCTTGGGTTTTTAATCCTTTTAGCAGACCTTGTATTGAACTGTACTTTCCTGTGCTTTATTCTGCAAACTGTTAACAAAGTTTTCAATCAATCAATCAAACAGGACAGCAACTGTGTCCTACATGGAAACAACACAAATACTAACTTCCAACTATCATCACGATTCTGATTCTGGGTATACTAGGATTCCCAAATACCATCCATTTAGATTCCATCACAGTAGTTAATAACATTAAGCTTGAAATATGATGTATCCATCAACCAGCAGTCCCATTACTATAGTAATCACTAGTGATTATACTACTGAGTCTGTGAATCAGGCCAATAAGGTTCTTCTCAATACAATGTAAACTGTGGCGAATAAAGTATCCCATAGAGAAACATTGGCTGATTGAATCTACATTAATACAGACTCAGAGTGATCTGACCAGTGAAACACACTGCCTCAGCTACGTATAGCTCTTTGCATTCATTCAGTGGTCTACAAATCTCCATTGGCATCCAGGAAGTGGGTGGGGGGGCTCCCTCTGTCTCCCATTCATTGATCTCAGGATTGTAGTGCGTCAGTGCAGCAGAGAAGCCATCATTCAGCCTCTTCGTTCATTCACTTTATTTGCCCGGCTGGGACTGTCCACTTAGCGCAATTACAGTTTTTTCAAAGAGTGCTGGGTATGTAAAAACAAAAAGGATGTGATAACGGGGGGCGTGGGGGGCGGGTGTGGGGGGGGGGGGAGTCAGCGAGAGCGAGGTCTAATCCTGCCATGAAACCCTGCCACAAGGTCCAGAACTCGGTGTACGATGCTGATTAAGAGGTAGACTAGACTGCTTGCATTATAATTTATGAAACGGTGGAAGCGTGCACAATGTTGTGTCTATTGCCAGGCAAATGTTCAACAGCATGCAAGTGATTTCGAGAACTTTCAAGAAAGAGAGGCAAATACATACAAATCGTTGCTGTTGATGACATTTTGACTGTGCAACTAATCAGCCAGAGGCTCATTATAGAAATTCAGACCATTTTGATTAAGAATAATTGTATCATTATACCCATAGCCACAGTCGTGAACACATGATCCACAGCAGCTGTGCTTGGTTTGGCAGATTTTTTTTTTAATTTGTTTTTTTGTCCATGTTAGACATGTTGAATACCGCAGCAAGGAAAATGTAACCTCATGCTCACAGTGCATTCAGTGCACAGTGGCACTTTTACTTTCACAGAGTGGACAGCTACACTGATACATCACTGTATAAGACAAGTTATCAGTTAGTTAGTATCAGCCCTATAGGGGCCCAATCCAACCCTAGATGCTGAGTGCCAAGCAGGCAGGGGAGAGGTGACAGAAAATGGCGGAGCTGAGTTGCTGTTACTATGAACTACACTGTGACCGACCTGGAGCGACTGGCTGCACCATGCACAGTAATAAAGACAAGGATGTGGTGATGACTTGATGATCCCTTGACTCCTTCAAAACCGCTCTCAAAGGGCACCTACGGACGGCTGCAATTCGAAACTGGCCCCAGTAAAATCTGAATACCCAACCACCCCTTTTTCCCCTCACTGATCAATTCCTGTTCTGTTCTTTGGCTATATATAAGTCTCTAAATGTTTTGATGAATTGAACAAGTTGGACCCTCTTGTAAACAAGTGTAATGCTTTATCGTGTCGTCCACTCACAGTTAACAGTCTTTGTATTGAGTTGTGCTTGAAATGTGTACTGTAATTCTGCAAACTGTTAATAAATATTTCAAATCAATCAATCAAAACTGCGTGAGAGACCAGATCAGATATACTGGTGAGTTCATGAGTTGATGGGAGGCAGGATGTGTGGGCTGAGCAGGTGAGGTGACTGAGCTGTCAATCAGATTCAGTACTAGGGAGCTGAGATAATGCCAGGGAGAAAACCACAGCCCTATCCCACATACTGTACACATACTGTACACACACCCACATACTGTACACACAAGAAGACGTGACGGGGAAACACAGGAGACTAAAAGGGGGAGAGAGAAAAAGGACGAGGCAGGGCTTTGACTAATTGTCCATCATCCATGTCCATACAGACACGCACGCACGCACGCACGCACAATCATGACATTGACCATCGTCCTACTCCTATTATACACATCAACAAAGCAGCGTAGAAGCGCTCTAATTTACTGTACATGTTCAGTTTCTCTGGAGACCAACCAGACTAACAACAACTTGCCCACAATTTCACACATTGCCTACACAGCCCAGCCATAATATGCCAGCTGTTTCACCTAGCATTGTTATTATATCCCAGCTCCAGCTCTTGGCCACCAAAGAAACACAGCTACTGCCTTGCACAAGCTGAACATCCTTCTCATGTGGTGAGGCCAACATTCCCTTACCAATTCCCACTGGTGTTTGAATACCAGGCCAAGACACTAGCTACACAGTTTGGAAGATGCCCACCAAATGCAAAAAAAGAACAAAAGGGAAAGTGTTGTGTGTGTAAATGTGAAACGCCCTACCAACAACTGTTAAGAAATATGAATCCCTAGACTCCTTCAAAACCTCTCTCAAAGAGCACTTACGGGCGGCTGCAATTCAAAACTGGCTCCTGTATAAATGTTAAAGCCCCCCCCCCCCCCATTTTTGAGGGGCGCTAGCCCGTCCTATATACAGGTTTAATGATTTTAGTTCAATGTTTGTTTTAAAAACGCCATTGACAATGAAGGGAAAATGTACGTCATCTTGTCCATAACACAAACATTAAATGCCATTAACAATAAAGAGAATGTATTGTTTTATTTTGTCACCGTTTGTTTTACATCACCATTACATCACCTAATCAACGTGAGTTAGACTTTAATATATTAACGCCCCTCACCTCATACGGGTGTGATTTGTTTCGCATAGAAGTGTGTATTTGTATGTCTTTAAATGTACTGATGAATTGAAAATGGAGGACCCTTATGTCTTTTCTAGTTTTATCCTCTTAGCAGATGTTGTATTGACCTGTACTTTTGTTTAACTGTACCCATTCTATAAACTGTTAACACAATTTGAAATCAATCAATTGTGTCCAAACTGCCATCAGGAGAGAGAGGGTAGAATCACAATTAAGCTCACAATTCAGAGTGATCAAATGGAATAAGAGGCTTTTGTGCAGGGTATATATTATCACAAAGGAGCTACTGCAAACTAATTATGCATGGCAGAAAGACTGAGACCTTGGCCGAGCAGAAGTATGTTGCACAATTTCCTGAAAGGGACCTGCATAGCTCTCGAGCTCTCAGCTGCAATATCTGTATTTTCTTGGGGCAACACTGAATGGCATTCAGTGCAGTGATGTTTGTATTTTTTCCAGTTTTTCATGTGTTTATGAAGTGACAGTACTTCATTAGTACTACCTGTCTGTTCAGATTTATAGCTATCCACGATTTAACTTGCTAAGATGATAGCATCATGGTCCATAGCTACGCCTACTGAAAGGCCACAACTGCACATAGAGTATGTCTTTACTCAAACTGTCTAAATAATATAACTCAGGTGTCTTTTATACTTTTATTGTCGTTTAACAAACATACATTTAAACACATGAACTATTTATCTAGGATTGAAGGGTTAGTTTTAACCCTGTTTAGGTTAGACGTTTAGTTAGTTTTAACTAGTTAGTTAGGTTCGTTTAGTTAGGTTTAGTTACGTTTAGTTACGTTTAGTTACGTTTAGTTACGTTTAGGTAAAAAACCTGTTACAGATAAGACAGAGATACACATAGCATTTGTCAATTACAGGCAGGTTACAATACATGGATAACACATTATTCATTGATTATTAATAGTTTGCATTATGTATCAATAATTACCATTGGTCTAATGTGAGTTGTTTTTCATCATGTCCATGTGGTTACATGAGGTTGGATTCTTCGTAGTTGGTTCGGAATCTGACTTATTGAAACTGGCGCAAGGCCATTTAAACCCCCTTAGACCTGCCCTGTGGGCAGGTTCACATCAGCCAACATTCAATTGGCTGCTGGTGCTCCTTCCTGTGGTTGGTTTATAGCCAACCTTACTATTGGTTTAAAACCAGGAAGTATTACCTGCCATGTGCTAGCACATGGCCGGAGCACCCTGCTGTGAGGTTTACTGTAGCCATGAGGTCTGGCTGTTTAGAAGCAGTTTGCTGGTGGAACTTACTAGTGGTTTTGGCACTGACTTCCTCTCTCTTCCCTTGGGAGGCGGAGGTGTCACATTTCACACCTTCCTGTTAACTTGAGTCAACTCTGGGATAGTACCTTCATTATTGACCAATATCATGGATATTTCCACACCCCCCGCAAGAACCTATTCATAAACTTATTAAGAGGTTCTTCAAACACTCATTTCGTTTATAAAGGGTTTGGTTTTCGACACATTGATTATCTGCCGAGGGGGGGGGTTTGATAAACACAAAGCCATTTTCACCTGGTTGAAAGCCAGGAGGAAAATGGGAAATCACCCCTGAATCAAATGATATTTCAGCTTGCTTGGAATCAGAGGCTGGAATAGACATTGACTTTGGAGTAGTTATACTATGATTAGCTTAACATGCCTTTGAACTGACTGGTTAAGGAATTATAATATTGTTCTTTGTTTTATCTTTTCAGAATTAGTTACTCATTCTAAGGTTCCTGTTTGTTTCCTTACTTGTAATTCTGTTATAATTTGATTCCACTTTGTTCAAACAAATACCTTGACTTGTGATATCTTCGTGGATCACTACTTAATTTGTTACATTTTAGAAGCAGGTTGGTTCCTGCCATTTATTACCCCTCATAAACTTGCTTGGTCCTGAGCAGATTGGAGATAGATTTCACAAGGGTTCTGGTTTACTTTACTGTCTTTTTCGTAAAAGCCCTTGGATTTTGTGTGTTTAGTAACTAATGTGTAATTTAGCATGGCACTTTTATTACCTTCAGGATTTTTTAGGCAATTATTTCAAACTGGCCTGCAACTTAACAAAGTCATCACATTTCAAACATTGATACATTTGCCCCTGTCATTGACATGGGCTGTTGTTCGTGTGCGTGGCAACTAGGTTGTGTTACAATTCACACCTTCCACCCAGGCTTTTCCCTTGCTGGAAAGGAAGGATTAACATTATTTTATACCACACATTAATTTACCATTTTACCCTAGTTATGAGTTACTTTATACTTTCTGGTTTGTACTCGTTAACCGGGGAATGTTTATGTATTCTGTAATGTTAACTTGTATCACACAATAATAATCACACAATACACTTTTTGTTAAAAACACACATGAAGTTGTCACTGTCCTTCTCTGCCTTGGTGACAGCCTGGAGGTCTCCCTCCCTGTGTGGGGGGGGGGAAAGCATGTGTGTGTGTGTGTGTGTGTGTGTGTGTGTGTGTGTGTGTGTGTGTGTGTGGTGCATTCGGACTTCCTGCCTTGCGTTTGGAGGGGGGGGTTTGCTCTGTGTGTGCGCGCTCCCCCAATCCTTGTGGTGGCCAACTCCCCCAATTGTCAACATTCTTCCTGGCGGCCATCTTTTTTGGGCCTGCTGGTGTTGGGGGGGGGGGGGGATTGGTGCACGCGCATCCGCCATTCATTCATGACGTAATTTGCATTGACTGCATCTTTTCATTTTAACTTTCCCTCTGCCCTGATCGGTGCCATCGGCAGGTTTTATTGTGACCTTACCGATGGCTGCAGGGCTTGTGATGGAGAGCGCTGCTTTGCAAAGCTTTCCCCAGCTTCCACATGGTTTGGCTGTGGGCGGTCCCCCCAGCTGACCACCTTTACCCTCGCCGGACGGAAGGGGATACGTTGTGGTGGTCGCTGTTGTGGGGTGGACTACCGCAGTGGTTGCTGGCATGGGTAGGCATAGCAGGGCGATCGTCGCAGACTCCGCCCTGGTGAAACTCAAGGGCTTATGCCTTGACAGGGTGGATTCTGTGGGTGTCAGGCCGCTGCTTGCACTGGTGGAGGACGGTTTCGTCTCACCTAGGTCTGCCGCTCTGATGTCATCTCGCCCTTCCGAGGCGAGGGATTGCTGTGGCGTGTGCCACTGTTCTGTGGCGGTCGACTTCCTGTTGTCTCCCGCGACGGACGCCGTGACAGCGTGCGCTGTGCTGGCCCCGGCAGCTCTCTGGGTGGTTTCTTCCTTTGGACTCACCCTGGCCTCCGGTGCTGCTGACCTGGCGTAGTCTTCTGGTAGGACACAGCAGGTTCCCTGCCGTTCTGGTGTCCCGTTGAGAGCCTGGTTCTCCCCCGCTGACTTAGTGGCAAGCCCCCCTGGGGCTCGCTGGGTGACGTCATCTGTTGGTAGGACACAGCAGGTTCCCTGCTGTTCTGGTGTCGCTTTGGGGGGAGCTTGGTTGTCCTCCGCTGACGTAGTGGCGAGCCCCCCTGGGGCTCGCTGGGTGACGTCATCTGTTGGGGTGAGAGTGCGGTCAGGCGTCTGTCGCCTCCCGTCCGTTTCTTCCCCCATCGAGGTGACGTCTCTGGTGTAGTCTTCCTTGACCTCGCCGACCTTCTGCTCCGCTTCTGTGACCTTGATCTTTTGTGTTAGTGACCCTATTTTTATTTGCCCTAGATCGTGGTCAGCCTGAGCGGCTTGCAGGTTAAGCCTGTCTCTTCCTCGGACAAGCTTTTTATAGTCAGAGAGCATTTGGATTGACCTTTTCGGACTTATTAAGGATTTGGTGTCCTGTAATATTAAATTCAAAACGTTGAGAGCTTTTTCTAACTCTGTTGATGCCATTGGTCCGGAACAAAGCAATACATACGCTCTGTCAATTAACTGGGCCCATTCTGGCCTTAGTTTTACCCAGACGGCAGTTACCAATAACTGCCTCATGTCATGGTATTTCTTTACACAGACCTGAAGGTCCCCTTCCATTTGCAAAGAATATTCTGTTAAACCAGTTTCTTTTAACATTTCGGAATAATCTGTAGAAGTGTCCACTACATTCTCGAAAGCCGTTTTAAGATTAACAAATGCATTTGCTTTTCTGATGACGGCAGTATTTTGTGACAGACACCCTTCACATTCAGTTGCTAAATAATCAAATATTGAGAGTGCCTGCTCGCCTTTAACTTTTAACTCGTTGAATAAAGCCATCCTTACTTCACCTATCAAACTTATGAATCTTTGGGATTTTAGTAAGCGCTCTCACGGTTTTATAGTTTTATAGCATTGACACAGGGGATTTTAGCCAGTTTAGCGTTTACAGTATTTTTCCTTCTGTTACGGTTCTGGTCTAATTTAAGCTGGGAATTATAGTTAAAAGTGGTTTCACATTTCATTGCTAATAATACCTGCCTCCCTTATTTTACTCCATTAGTTTTAGCCTTAGTGGTCTGTGTCATTCCCTGACTGCATGCATCCTTTGGTGCTGCAATTAGCATTTGGGTTGTCTTTACGACCTTCCCCCACCCCTGCTGATAACAGGAGTTGTTGCCTGTTAACCAAACTCTACCCTTCCCCCGAAGTGTTTAGAGTGAGGAGGCAATAGTTGCCATTGTTTGAGCCTTGTTGCTCTGCCTGGTTACTCTGCCCTTCCCCCGCTCATGGCTAGGTTTAGAAGTGTCTCAGAGTAGAGGCAAGTTGCCATTATGCCCTGTCTGCCTGTTTACTTTTCTCACTGCCCCTCCCCCGCCTATGGCTGGGTGGTAGTCAGTGTGGAAGGCAAGACAAAAGGCTAATGGTTTTAGCACATTAGCTTTACCCTGGCGGCCATTTTCCCCTGGTTGAAAGCCAGGAGGAAACTGGGAACAATAATGGCCCAGCTCTTAGTTACAATAATCACTCCTGAATCAAATGACATTTCAGCTTGCTTGGAATCAGAGGCTGGAATAGACATTGACTCTGGAGTAGCTATTAAAACCCAGAACTTGGATCACATTGTCGCCTGTGTTTAGGTTAGCAACCTTTTAGCTTTACAGTAACGCTTTTTATCCTAAAGTCTGCTGGCTTCTTCAGAGCTCTGTGCTAAACTGGATTTTTAGCTGGTGTACTGTTTTACGCTGGAGTTACTTTTGTTTGTACATTTAGTACAAGGCCTGTGGTTACATCAGGCGATTTACCATCTATGCTTGAGACTTTGCGTCTGAGCTGTGGCGTCTATCAACCGTGCTTTGAACTATTTAGTTACCAGGCTATCTTAGTTACAAGGCTACTGGTTTAATTGTTAGTAAAGTTACCGCGATTAAGTTGATAATTGCACACTAACCTTGCCCATTTGGAGCGTTCGTTTTAGTAAAGTTTACCGCGATTACGATAGTAATCGCACGCTATGGTTTTTTACTACGTTTGGAGTAAAAAGGAACCGTAATATAGTCTTATATTACACCGTAATGGTTTTTTACTCATTTGGAGTTTTTGTTTTAGTAAAGTTTACCGCGATTACAATAGTAATCGCACGCTATGGTTTTTTACTGTTCAGATTTATAGCTATCCACGATTTAACTTGCTAAGATGATAGCATCATGGTCCATAGCTACGCCTACTGAAAGGCCACAACTGCACATAGAGTATGTCTTTACTCAAACTGTCTAAATAATATAACTCAGGTGTCTTTTATACTTTTATTGTCGTTTAACAAACATACATTTAAACACATGAACTATTTATCTAGGATTGAAGGGTTAGTTTTAACCCTGTTTAGGTTAGACGTTTAGTTAGTTTTAACTAGTTAGTTAGGTTCGTTTAGTTAGGTTTAGTTACGTTTAGTTACGTTTAGTTACGTTTAGTTACGTTTAGGTAAAAAACCTGTTACAGATAAGACAGAGATACACATAGCATTTGTCAATTACAGGCAGGTTACAATACATGGATAACACATTATTCATTGATTATTAATAGTTTGCATTATGTATCAATAATTACCATTGGTCTAATGTGAGTTGTTTTTCATCATGTCCATGTGGTTACATGAGGTTGGATTCTTCGTAGTTGGTTCGGAATCTGACTTATTGAAACTGGCGCAAGGCCATTTAAACCCCCTTAGACCTGCCCTGTGGGCAGGTTCACATCAGCCAACATTCAATTGGCTGCTGGTGCTCCTTCCTGTGGTTGGTTTATAGCCAACCTTACTATTGGTTTAAAACCAGGAAGTATTACCTGCCATGTGCTAGCACATGGCCGGAGCACCCTGCTGTGAGGTTTACTGTAGCCATGAGGTCTGGCTGTTTAGAAGCAGTTTGCTGGTGGAACTTACTAGTGGTTTTGGCACTGACTTCCTCTCTCTTCCCTTGGGAGGCGGAGGTGTCACATTTCACACCTTCCTGTTAACTTGAGTCAACTCTGGGATAGTACCTTCATTATTGACCAATATCATGGATATTTCCACACTGTCAGTGGGGAGTGTTGGCTGATGAATGAATATCAACATCCTAATACATCCTGATACTGGGGGGTCAAATTATGACCCCCCCAGTCAAAAAACACTTTTTTTGAAATAGACACTTATGCTTTCCAAGGTGTGATTTGGGGTCCTAAGGATGAATACAAAATTAATATCAACATCTTGATATTGTGGGTTTGAGCTCACATGCCCTTTTGATGTAAAGCACAACAACGCCTCTACTGTCTCAGAAGACTGAAGATCAAGAGGTTCCGTATGGACCCCAAGCCTGCCCAAGGTCCTGCAGACAGAGAGCATCACTGCCAGTGTCAGCAGAGCACATCTGTGGACGTGAAATTCCCTCCATCCAAGACATACTGTACTCAACGAGCATTGTGTCAGCAAAGCTCACAGAATCATCAAAGATTAATTGCAGTCAAGCCAGTCATGGACTGTTTCAGATGCTGCCACGTGGAAAGTGGCTCTACAGAGGCACAGCCACAAGGCCACTGGCAGTACATTGCTAAATAGCTTCTTCTGGACAATCAGGCATACAAATGATCTTTGATTGATTGATTGATTGAAGAATTTATTAACAGTTTGCAGAATTACAGTACATTTCAAGCACAAACTCAATACAAAGGCTGTTAACTGTGAGTGGACGACCCAATTAAGCATTACACTTGTTTCCAATAGGGTCCACCATGTTCAAATCATCAAAACATTTAGAGACGTACAAATAGACACTTCTATAGACAGAACAGGAATTCATCATAAAGGAGGTAAAAAGGGAAAAGAAATATATACAGTGAGGGGAAAAAAGGGAAAAAAGGGGGGGGCGGGGGGGGGGGATTCAGATTTTACGGGGGCCAGTTTCGAATTGCAGCCATCCGTAGGTGCCCTTTGAGAGCGGTTTTGAAGGAGTCAAGGGATTCGCATGTCTTAATGACAGTTGGTAGGGCGTTCCACATTTTGGTGGCATAGGAGCGAAAAGAATTTAGTCCCTTGTTTGTGCCGAATCTGGGTTGTACATGGTTCGTTGCACTCCCTCTGGTGTTGTGGGTGTGGACTTCGTTAACATTAAGGAAGTATCTAGACAGGTACATGGGTATCTTGGTGGTGTATCGAATCTTGTGGACCAGACCCATTGGCCAGAGAAAAGAAAAGGAGCTTAAGTAATACCCCCACAACCTTAGTCACTACACGTGATTGCGTAGATTCTATTCTCAGCGAAGAGATTTGCTGTAGTGGGGAAAAAAGAGGGGACCAAGGCAGGTATAGACCACTAGGGAACCCCAGTCATCTAAAAGTACTTGGGTTAAACACTAGCGGCTAGGTCAGGACAACAGTCAAATGTTCTCCTTCTTGATTATTGGTTTTGTTTACGTTTGCCATGTTTATTACCATTAATGGGTTTGTTCCGATTTTCTGACTTAAAACTGTATAGGAAATACTTGCCATTGATATAGTGGTTGCAAAGGTCCTGTGGTGGGAGTTCTGGTCTGGTTTTGGTGAGTTTTTGATAAAATATTCTGCAGGTGAATGTCCTTATAGAGCCCACTTAATAGGCTATATTAATATATACAGTACATTGGCCTATATGTTCTACACACCTACAGCTACTGTATGTCAGTATATGAACACAGCCAGGCATGACAGTCCTTTTATGTTGACATTGCCTCCTCTGTGATTGTCTGAGACTAAATCAGTCGCAGTTTGGCAGTGCATGCGGGACCTAGGCTACAGTAGATCTGGTTTGAATTTGCTTTCAATCCAATCATTCCAAGACGTGGGTTTTTCTTCAAAGCTCAAATATACTGAAATACATTTGACATGTTTGACATGTACTCAGTCTGTGTTTTGAGAATCAATATATTGTTATCACGACACAGCTTTATAGCTGTGAAGTGTGGGTGAAATGCATTATCATACAAGCTCCCAACATTTGTGGCTGAGTCAAGGAAAAATGTGACATGTAAAATATTCCTAATATAGGCCTAATAAGACCAATGCAAAAATATATACATACGGTACATAGTTTAAAATATATACTATTTAATGTCCCATTTTTTTAAGTGGTTCAAGTAAACCCAAGGCTCATTACACATTGCAGTACGTACCCTAAATTTCCATTCCATGTGTAGACATAACTGCTATGACAGCTTTTTACTGCCAATCCATAAATCCAACAAATATGTCTCAGAAATGTCTAGGGCTATAAACAAACGTGAAGGGATATGAGATCTACATGCTCACAACATGTTGCGGCTGTGATGCGTCGTGAGCTTGTCGATCTGCTGTTTTCGGTACGTGACACCGGTGTACGGCTAAGTATAATTCCGGCTTTACTTGACAGACAACATTAAAGCAGCCATCAGCACAGAAATCTGAGACAGCTGACAACCTCATCAGCTCTCCCTTAGCTCCTCTACTGCAGCTTCTTCTCTGTCACGACCAGTCCTGCTTTCCCATCTTCACTTTCTCCCTTATCGGCCCGAAGCCTAATTTATGCTTGCCAACAATAACTAAGGTAAATTATCTGCTTGTAAATCAATTATTTCCATAGCATAAATTAGGCTTAACTCTTGCTTCTACCAACTTAATATCTCCTAAACAGTAAATTAACTGTAGGCTACAAAACATGCAACCTTCCACTTTCTGACATTAATATCCAAACAAACTACTTTTTTTTTCTTCTGGATTGATTTTTCATTTCCACAGTCCATTTCCAATGAGTGATTGGTTACACTCTCTGCAGTTCATACAGAAACATCGCCTTCCCTTTATTTCATCCCTTAATGATCCTCCTGTTAACAATATTCTGATTAAAGTATAACACTCCTTTGTGCAATTAAGTGGCTAAAGGCCCAGAAAATAACAAAAAATAACATAAAATAGCAGATGTTTGAGCTATATAAGCTGTATGAATCATATACTTTTACAAATGTTTGCAACCACAACTTCATCTTGAGAATTAATCATCTGCCATCAGCACACAAACTGATCCTCATCTTATTTGCCTCATAACTTAGACCAGGGGTGTGCAACTGCTTTTTGATCTGAATGAGCTGAGGTGATAAATTATTTAAAACATTATTTTTAAAGTTTAATGCGCATACAGATTTTCTCCCCAGGTAGTTAGAATTTATCTTACCTTTATTATTCATTCATATTACATTATTGACTCATTCTTTGTTGGGTTTTATTATTATTGTTGCATTATTCCAATTAGAAGCCTGTTGTGAGGCTTAGATGTAATGTTGTTTTTCACCGTCTTCGCTGGCACTGGGTGGTCAGCAGAACACTGATCATGCACCCAAAAAGGTTGCCCACCCTCTGACCTTTTAGCCACTATCCTCCCCTGCTGGAGGGAGTTTGTGCTACAGTTAGCATGTTGCCATAATGATTATTCTCTGAATAAAAAAAAATCCATTCTTTTTTGTATTTGATGATTAGACTAATAGGCGGAACTTTATTGTTTCATCTTTAAATAGGAAGGGTATGCTGCACAAGCAGCAACACAACAAACCAATGGCCTTCGTCAGTGTTGTACACGGCCTTTGCCGCGTGTCACTCCCCATCTCTCGCCCCCTTTCCACATGTCTGTCTATTGCCCTATAAATAAAGGCAAAAAGCCAAAAACAGCTTAAAAACAAAGGTTCGTAGGCTCCCTGGGACGTCATCCGGGTCAATCCGTCATCATCATACATCAGCAACCACACTCGCAACATTCCCTTTCTAGTTGTTGAGCGGTGCTCAGCGCTCCAACGTGTGGCTCTGTGTGTACGTCCATCCTCCTGACGTCATGCTCCAACGTGTGGCTCTGTGTGTACGTCCACCCTCCTGACGTCATGTGGCATTCAAGTCCATGGGAAATGGTGTGTATTTCCCCCCCTCCCCTCACAGCGTGTGACGTCATGTTGTTGACATCATCATGGTAAAGGCACCGCTCACTTCCCCACAAGTGTGATTTTTCTGTTGTTGTTGGTTGTCATGGCTACCAGTTCCCACCGGATGTTGTGTGGGAGTTCAGACTGATCCAGATCGTACTGAATAACCGCTAGCTTGCATAAAGTCTTAAGACTAGGACTCAGGTCTAAGATGAACAGGTCATCAGTGGGTGTGTTCAATACTTTCTGTCCTCTACAGAAGATGATACGATCTCCCACAATGCAACAGAACATGTATCTATTATCTATAGATCTATTAGACCCGGGTCTTTCCCTTTGGGCTCAACCGTCTTCCAGGAGAAGGTCTCTGGACTGAATTTCCACAGATCATTGAAGTCATAGTGACTGCCGCCAGATATGTACAGCTCTCCATTGTAGGTAAAGGCTGAATGATAACAGCGTCCGTCTGGAAGAAGCTGTGGAGAAGGCGTGCTCAGCCAGAGGTCCGTCTCTGTGTCAAACACTCTGATGTTGTTGAAAGGATCCCCCTGGTCCCCATCGCCCCCAAATACAAACATCTTTGTCCCAATGATGGTTGCAGAGTGATATGCTGAAGCAGTTGGTGGAGTTCCTCTGGTGTTAATTGAAGACCAGACCATTGTGCTGGTGTCCAACTTGTACATGTCATTAGTGTATCCAGTGACAGTCAGCTGGTTGTATCCTCCATGGATAAACATGACCTTCCCCAGACACAGGCTGAGTGGCCAGTCCTCGTCTTTGGAACAGCTCCAGAAACACTGCTGGGTTTGAACCACATGTGGGCGTCCACATCAAATGCATAAAGCACATTGTTGTATTCCCAGCAGTTGAATTCCCAGCAGCCTCCCCAGATGTAGACTGTATCTTCTATCAGCACAGCTGTGTGGCCGTGGCCCATGGAGGGAACCTCTGGGTCACCGTCTCCTCTTCCAGGGGTCACTGGGGTCAATTTCCTCCAGCTTAAAGACACTGTGTTGAAGATGTGAACGTCACCGTCTCCTCCAAAGCAGTACAGCTCCTTCTCCACCACCACAGCAGAACAGGGGACATTATCCGGTTCTCTTTTCAGATGTATCGTCCAGTGAAGCATTTCTCTACGGTTTACATTGACTGTTACTTGGAAGGTCAACACATCTATACGAGTCGCAGAATCACGTTTTGTTCATCGTGCGATCTGTTTTATATCACTCTGTTGTACGGCCATGACATCAGCAGTCTTCCATATTTGGGCATATTGAGAGAAAACAAGGTGACTTGTTTTCATTTGGCTCTCATACAAGTACAAGTGTGTTTGTTCTCTCATCCAAGTACAAGTTGCTTGTTTCTCATACAAGTACAAGTTGCTTGTTTCTCGTACAAGTAGCTTGTTTCTCATACAAGTACAAGTTGCTTGTTTCTCATAAAAGTACAAGTTGCTTGTTTCTCGTACAAGTAGCTTGTTTCTCATCCAAGTACAAGTGGTTTGTCTCCCATAAAAGTACAATCAGTGACATGTTGGTAGGATCTGTTCCGCAGAACTGTGTCAACGTGATCATACTCAAGGTGATATTAAAGGAAAGACCGATAGAACACCGAAGTCTGGCGTCAATATTGGTAGAGGGCGCCAAATCCACGGGTTCATGTACTTTTTATTTGCATTGTAATCCCCATAGGGGGATTTTAGATCGCCTCACATAAGAACTGTGTTTGAAAAATAAACATGTCATCCCGGCCGTTTCACTCATATGGATATGAAGAATCAACTGATTGAGAGAAAACGCTATAGTTACTGAATTAGTTATTATTTTTGTAGTTACATTAGAAACAGACTGTAGCCTATCACCCGTTTCGACTGGTATCAATGGACAAGACCGCAGTTATCAGTTAGGATCAGCACAACTTTTTCGGACGAGTATGGGCATGCCTGCCGACTGAGAAAAAAAAACATCACACCCGTGTGAACTGAGTGGTGCAGTGACGTCACGCACCAACCATGGCAACCATGCTCGTTTTTTTTGGTACGAACACGTGTACACGGGTACAAAGCCAGTTGTTGGAGTGGTTTGCACCACTCAAAAATGTATAATTTCAAAGATTTAATTTTCAAAATAATCTCAGTAAATGTTCAATTCCATAAATTCCATAAAACAAACATTTAATTTTTTTTAAATGGGCTTATGTGATTAATTTAAAATGTTTTTTTTAAGTTTGGGTCACAGAAGACACCAAATTTCGTTTTTGGGTCTCAAGCTGAAAAGGTTTGGGAACCTCTGCGTTAGGTGAGAGTTAGTAACAGTCAGTATGTCATTTCCACAAACGTTTTTATTCAAGGAATAATTAAATATACAATATACATGTTACACCCGCCCATCCTCCTCCTGCTGTCTCGCTGCCTCCTCCTCAGAGTTTTGGTGGTCCATAAAACCTCCACCCCTCCATCTTGCCAACTTTGGTGAAGAAGGCCAGAGTTCCCAGTCCAAGACAGGCTCCTGTACCAGTTATTGCACTGTGGGCTGGAAATGGGTAAAACACACAGACACACCAATATGAGCATGGCCACCCACACCCACATACATCAAGTAATTTATCCTCATCCTTTATTTCAGTGGTCCACCAGGGGTTATTGAGGGGGTTCCAGGTGGTCCCCAGCTACATTTTTAGAGAGTTGGTAACCAAATGGACCCTTATTAGATATTTTGTTCTTTTTTGCATTTGGTGGGCATCTTCCAAACGGTAGCTAGTGTCTTGGCCTGGTATTCAAACACCAGTGGGAATTGGTAAGGGAATGAGAAGAGTTACATTATTGTTAAACATCTGCATTACTACAAAAAGAGAATCAACCAGGTGCTCGATGGAGGTGCAATAAAAGTTTAAAAGGTAGACTGGTGCTTCAAAGAACAGTGGGAGTGGAGAAAAGGCTGCGATCCGAGCACTCAAAAATGTTTACAAATGAGGAGAGGGTGGATAAAAATCAAGGTACTTTATTTAGAAATGTTTAAAAAAGCCAAAATGTTTTGACTCCAAAAGGAGTCTTCATCAGGGCAGGCATACCTAGCCTGGTAGAACCACTCCCCCTGCTGGACAACATTTGCATTCTGCCAGCTGGGTGAGTCTGGGATCTCTCAGGCTGAGACGATGTACTCGAATTATGGCCGGAGCGATATGCGGCTGTATGGGGCCGCTAGAGGCGGGATCAACGCCAGACTTATGACATATTGAAGCTGTGCCACAGCGCAATGTAAACACAACCTAACAAGACTACAACTCGAAATTATTATGGAGATATCAAATGTTTGTCCCGCTGCTTCCGGGTTCATCGTTTCTGCCTGAGAGATCCCAGATGCAGGCAGGAGGAGGGAACTTGTGAACTCAGTACTGCCGCAATCTGGCGGAGTCAGGTTAAGGCATACCTGCCCCGATGAAGACTCTTTTGGAGTCGAAACATGTTGGCTTTTTTAAACATTTCTAAATAAAGTACCTTGATTTTTATCAACCCTCTCCTAATTTTTAAACATTTGAGTGCTCGTGCCTTTTCTCTAGTATTTGCATTACTTCATTTATAAAATTAGAGAATGTCGAAGAATTGATATTTTGATCAATGTTTGCGTGTTATCTCTCCTATGGAATAGTACCACATCAATACAGCATGGCATTGTGGACAAAATCTTATCCAATGATAACAAAATATATGTTTTGGGTCTGAGAATCTAAATCTCATCAAATAGTGTTCCGTGGCTCAAATGCCAAATAAATAATGGACCGGGATATGAAAAAGGTTGAAAACCAGAAGACTTGTGTGTATTCTGTATTGGTAGTGTAAGTGTCTGTAATACTACTTACTCCTTGCTCCAAGGAATATACCCGATGCACAGCCTCCAACAAAGTAGTTCACAGGGTCATCGGGAGCATCACGAGCCTGAGCACTGAGACACGTGGCCATACCAAAGATTGCTCCCAAGGATGCTTTAGAAACAGAAACACACATACACATCTACCTTCAGTTCCACTGGTCAACCAGAGTGGGAGATTACAATGTTCAACAGCCACATGTAGTACTTTATACTTTAAAGCTTTTCAGAAGAGGCTGGATGTTTATAGGCCACAGCCTACAAAAGATTTGTTACAATTTAGGCATTCATTTAGCAGACACCCTTATCCAGAGTGAGATTGGAGTAAGTGACATGACGCTATGAAACCTCACCAGCCTACAACAGGGTATGTGATGGATGAGTTGGATTATGGAGAGGTGAGTTTTCAGACAGTAGCAGATTTTTGTGTTTGGTCAATGGACTAGTTCACTAGTATGACATCCTCGCTCCAGAACTACGGCATACTACCAAGGCCACACGGTACAATCCTCAGTGTTAGTTTGATTTAACTCAGACTAGTGTGAATGCCTGAAGGTCATCAGTGACCAAAATGTTGCCTACTTCAAATAAATTATCCTCTTGTACCAAGCAGCTCAACTATGTGCAGGCACGTTTTTCTATTTTATTATTGATGTGCATTTGCCTACACACCTGCTCCTACGCCTCTACTCTAGGTGTGTGAAGGTTGTTTTATCAACAACTCAGACGGTAGAAATTAAGATATGTTGGTGCATTGATATTACTAGAATGTTAATGTTATTCATAGTTGCATATGTTCATGTCAGATATATTAAAATTAACTTTTCAAATGTGGATAAATGAGATAGACCCAGGCCCAGTATAAATAGTGACATTATTTTATGTGAAAAGTTTGTTCTTCTAATCAGAGCCGTATGTCATAATTTGCCTCTCAAAGCTAAACTTTGAGACTCAATCGGTCACCCACAAAGTCTGCATCACTGGATAATGTTGTCCTGAACAGCAAAATAGTACACAGTGTGTAATTTGCTTCCCAAATATTTACATGAGATTCAAACTTTGTTGGGTCAAATTACTTACCCATGGTAACAGTTGCACCGGTGGCCCTCTGGACAGCAGCCATTGCAGAGTCAGGCTGGAATGCTACAATGTGATATGCTGAGCCTACCAGACCTGCAAAACACAAAGCAAGACATTTGTCAATATCAAATGCCACAAAATTGTAATAGGTTTAAGTTATATCCACCTGCCCTGGAAAGGCTGGAATACATTGTAGTATGACGCATATCCACTGACAAGCCCTAACCCCTCTCGGCGCCCTCCGTAAAGCTTTTCTGAAATTTGGATGTCACTTTACGTAGGGTCCCTATGCATTTGGTAGACAGATGGTAGACAGATGTACATACCCTCCGTTCAGGCCGTGCTACGGCCTGGTGGTGGTGGTGAGATGTTTCAAAAGATACATAAAACTGCTATAGGAGACAACGGAAACGTGAGAGAAATTTCATTTGGCGCAGATGCCGTTAAGTGTTTGACCGTTTTGGCTTCTCTCTTCCTCACTTCCTTGACTTCCTTATGGACTTCCTATTGTACCGCCTCCCGCACCGAGAGTGGCTAGCTGTGCGTCCCTACGTTCCTGCCTCTGATCTGCTCTGTCTCAGGCGGTACAATAGGAAGTCAATAAGGAAGTGAGGAAGAGAGAAGCCAAAACGGTCAAACAAAGTACTAATGGCAAAAATACTTAACGGCATCTGCACCAAATTAAATTTCTCTCACGTTCAAAAGATGCATAAAACTGCTATAGGAGACAACGGCTCCTATAGCAGTTTTATGCATCTTTTGAAACATCTCACCACCACCACCAGGCCGCAGCACGGCCTGAACGGAGGGTATGTACATCCGTCTACCATAGCGCGTGGAATAAATGCATAGGGACCCTACGTAAAGTGACATCCAAATTTCAGAAAAGCTTTACGGAGGGTACCGAGAGGGGCTATGACAAGCCCTAGCTCTGGTCCATAGAGCTATGTACCAGTCTACCAGAGCTATGACAAGCCCTAGCTCTGGTCCATAGAGCTATGTACCAGTCTACCAGAGCTATGACAAGCCTAGCCCGTCTCCGGACCCCCCGGGTTGAGCTCCTTTGGACCGCTACCACGAAGGGTCCGGTCTCACCGGCGTCAAGCGACATGGGATGCAATCTGACTTTCCCTGTTTTACCTCTGTGCTGCGGTGTCGGTGTCACGCTGACATATTCCAAAATAAGCATATGAACGCTATAGGAGACAACGAACCTTCTGACCCCCCCCGCGAACGGCTCAGAAGCCGTTAAGTATTTTTAATGTTTGTACGACTGTTTTGGCAGCTCTGAAATTCTCTCTTCGGTCCCTCCTTGTTGACATCTCGGTTGGCTAGCTGCGCCTACGAGGCGCGTAGGGAGGCGCAGCTAGCCAACCGATATGCTGGAGGCGGTACAATGGGATGTCAACAAGAGAGAATTTCAGAGCTGCCAAAATGGTCGTACAAACATTAAAAATACTTAACGGCTTCTGAGCCGTTCGCGGGGGGGGTCAGAAGGTTCGTTGTCTCCTATAGCGTTCATATGCTTATTTTGGAATATGTCAGCGTGACACCGACACCGCAGCACAGAGGTAAAACAGGGAAAGTCAGATTGCATCCCATGTCGCTTGACGCCGGTGAGACCGGACCCTTCGTGGTAGCGGTCCAAAGGAGCTCAACCCGGGGGGTCCGGAGACGGGCTATGACAAGCCCTAGCTCTGGTCCATAGAGCTATGTACCAGTCTACCAGAGCTATGACAAGACAGGTGGAGAGAAGACAATCACTGGTCTTTTGGACTCAACATTTTTTAGGACAGTGTTGAGAGAGTTCAACTGGGGACAGTCACACATACATTACATACACCACCAGAAGGATAAAGGTGTTATAACAAAGGCATTATATTATATACAACTAAGTTCGTAGAGTCACGCTGCCAAGTGACAATGCTATACATGCTAGTACATGAATCATAATGCTCACAAACATAAATGAATGATACTGCAGTGTTTACTAGCAGCTAAGTGACGTTAGCTAACATGCTAGCCAGCCTGAGTTGTCATAACTTCGCCTGTGTTGTTAATTGTTCCATGATCTTTACGCAGACAAACGCCGGGTTGTTTGAATGACATGGTGTTTACCTAAAGCAGTGCCTATTTTGGTGACGATCCATGTCTTCTCAACACAATCTTTGCCCTCCTCGAGTTCCCAGTAACCCATTTTGGATTTGATTTCACATCCAAGGACATATACACACACACGAACTACACTGTGGTTTTCTCTCGCGAGACTACAGTGAAACTTTATAGACACATCGTCTTGTGAAAAAAGCTGATCTGCAAGCTCACGGCGCGTGGCATTCGCCACGCGTTGTGAGCTTGTAGATCGGCTCCGTCAAAAACGCTAAGCCAAAAAAGGCTGATGATGATGACATGACAGCTTGGACCATATCCGGGTCATGTCTACAGGTGAGCATCATGTTGCAGAAAAACTCCTCCAGTTATGAGATATAAACAACATCCTCCTCATCGTTGCTGCTGAGTGACAGCCCACCACCCGATGGCGCAGCCAGAAACCGCCTTAATAGAGTTGTTTTCTGGGGTCGCGACAAGCGGTTACAAAGCTAAACTAAATACATTTGACTGGGATCTGGATACATGACGTGTCGCCAAGGAAACCGATGTTATGTTAGCATTTTATTTGAGCTATCCACACAGCCATCCAATGTGTGTGAAACTATAGCAGTGACTTTCGTTATGGCAGAGAATGTAAACAGACTAACATTCAGACTTTGGAGATGCTACTGCATGCTTTATTTGCAGTGTAGTAATAAGATTAGCTTAGCTTACTTAAGGCTAGTCATGGTGCCTCCTAATATAATAGTAATTTAGCTCTGGTCCATAGTACTAATGCCAATGTAAAGGAGCTATGGACCAGAGCTAATAATCATTGACAATCAATGTTAACCAGAAATACTGTATAAAGCCTACAGTAGAGAACAGGTCAGACTTCATTGAGTTTATTCTGTATTGCTGTTCTTATCATTCTTCTCACTGTTATTTTCAGTTCCTGAGAAGCCACCCTGCCCTCACCTGTGTTAATGTCCTATAACTTGATGTAAGCTCCGGTGGGACTGTACTGGTACTGGTAGCAGTCCTTGGTCGAGAGGCCAGCTCCCAGACGTCAGTGACATGTCCAACTCGCCGTCCCCAGTCCAAATCAGAGAGGCCAACGTCCACCTAGCAGCCGTGCACCGCCGTGTGGCAGAGCTGGAGGAGAGACTGCAGGCAGCGGAGAATACCGTGAGGGAACAGGCCGAGAGTCTGATACGCAAGGATGAACAGATGAGAGCTGCCTCTCAGGATATAACCGAGACAAAAGACAGGTGAGGAGAGCAAGTGGGTTGTAATAAAGAAAAGTGACTACGGGCCAGGCCACAGTGAACCTTAGCTGAGAGACAGCAATGCCATATAGTAGAATATACAATTTACGCATTAAGCAGACGCTCATAAATCATAATCCAGAGCGATTTACAGTAAGCATAGATAACAAGGTAATACATCAATACATACATAGAAATAGACATCTAGGATCATAAGTAAACCAAGAACCTATCATCATTCAGTCTAACAGTAGAATATCCAAAGAAAATCAATAATCTGTACATTGAAACTATAAACACTATAGGAGGACACTGTCTACATAACATGTTATCTAAATTGCATTGTTAGCCTTTGTATAATAAGTCTGTAAAGTGAGTCTTCAGACTACGGCGGAAGATTGGGTGTGAGTCTGCAGTTCTAATTGCAATGGGGAGTTCATTTCATACTAAACAAAACACTGATATCTTTAAGCGATACAAGAAGAGAGTGCATTTAGTTGATGACAATTATCTACTTAATAAGTATAATAACTTTAATTAACTATGTTTCTATCCATCTGGAGTCTGGACTGAATGGTCAGTAAAGATTATGTGGGGAGAAAAAGAGTGTATTGGAGTTTACCGTTTCCTGCGTGAACTGTATCCTACGCACCTGTCATCTACTGTATTCCTTAGGCGTGCAGAAGCTCCTTTGTCCTTACAATCACGTTCTCTTTTCACAGAGAAATCTCGTTTCTTAATGAAAAGCTTTGCCGGTACGAGGAGACAATCCATCACTACCAACAGTCCTTAAAAGAGAGAGAAACGCTGATTGTTCAGCTGCAGCACCGTTGCCACCTGCTGGACGATATCTGTAAGAGCAGACCCACTCTGGACAGCATGCTAGCGCTGATGGCCGAGGCAGAGAGACTCGGACCCGTAGCTGGAGCTGGCATGGCAGGATTTGGATGTGGTATTGGTGTAGGAGTGGTAGGAGGGACAAAGGAGTTGAGTATGGCCAACTGTTCCCTGACAGATGTGCAGTCCAGCTGCAGCCCTAGCAGAGTAGTACCAGCCTCTGACTACTGCAGCCCTAGTAGAGTTGTTTCCAACCACAAAGACTTTTCTCTGAGCGAGGACGATGATGTAGACAGTCAGGACATGGATGACATGGGCTTTGGGACCACCGTTTAGACTGTGTGAGCAGCTTGGGTTTGGACTCAAAACATTTTTGCACCAATCTACAGAATGTTGGACAAAGCTTGGCAAATTAATATGAATGAAAGAGATTGTCATTGGGACCTACTGTTGAGCCAGCCCATTAGATTGATATGAATTTAAGTTGCAGCCTGCATTATGGATGCAGGCTGTAACCTGGGCCCATGGTGATGCTAGCATCAATAGACTTGTCCAAGAGGAGCGTGCCCCCACCCCACATAAAATAACTAAACAAACCGAAACACAGAGAATCAGAATAAGAAGCTGGTACAAAGTCACTGTGGTAAAAAGAAATGGCCCAAGTTGCCCGTCTACATTATCTCCAAATGTTTGCTGCGGGGTCATTCGATTTATTAAGGTACAAAGTGCATTATTTTAGCAAGTCGTCAGTTGACATTGTCAGACGAGTCTTCAAATAGTTTTGTTACAGGGCACACCTTGTCTCACAAGAGAATTGAACCCTTGTTTTCAAGAGTGAACACAACAAGGTTTGTATATTAATATCCAAGTTTGTTGCCTTAACCTCAATTCATACTTCATCACATGACAATGTCACTCGTTGCTAAGCCAGAAAAGCAACACCTGTCACACCTGCATTAGAGCCCATTGTAGCCAACGCATACTTTGTCAGATGCATCAATTTACCATATGGTGCTGTGGGTATATATCCGGTTTTCTGGTGTGTTAGACATGATGCTGGAGTGGTTGGCTCACTGAAGAAGAAGAAAAGTGAAATGCCTGGTAAACCAGGGCTTTCTTTCCTGTTTGTTGACACCCGGTCAAATTGACCAATGTTCCACACTTTGGAGCCCAAAAGCACCGCCTCAAAATGCCACAACGGGACACGCCACCCCTTTGCTCCTTGAACAGGATACTTACGTCACGCTTCTAAAGAATGTGTGAGACTGTGCCCTTAATTAGGCTCTAGATACTGCTTTACGCAGCTAATACATATCCTTTTTCAGTGTTATTGTGTTACTATGTTTTAGTTTTTAGTTTGCATGTATGTCAGTTTTTCCTCTTATATTGAAATTAATAATTTATTAAATATTAATTTAATTTTTAACTTATGCAATCCAGGTTTTATCGTTACATCTTCTTTTTTTTTCTATTGATCTTTTATGGTTTCCCACCCCTCATATAGTGCATTGTTGAAGAGGAATTGGCAGAATGACCACATAATTCAGCTCAAATAATTTAAGATTGACATATGAGATTCACTTTTACACGGCCAGTGTTGTACATATAGAACCGGTCTGAATTGCATAAGTGGAGAAAGAAAAAAAAATACTTTTTTATGTCAGTGAGAATGCAACCAAAGTGAATGTAATGACTGAAGGCCTGCCTTGTTAACAAATTAATGATCAAATAATTCAAAGTGAAACCAAAATCTTCTTGGTCTCTACTAGGTCTATATAACTGCTAATTACTAAGTATTCCTGTAATGAATGAATGAATCATTAATTATTAATCATCAGTTACACAACTGAAGCTTTGTATGTTCCTCTTAATAGCACTATTGGGATTACAAACATGTTTATAGGCTAATACAAGTGTAAATGTACTCTATACACTTTAGTAATGCTTTCACATCTTCTCACATAGTTCACCCACAAAAGGACCTTTTCTATCAATTACTCACCCCATGGAGCCTTGAATTCATGGAGTTTTGATTTGTTGCATTCCTGATCCAACATTCCAATATTTAATTCAATTAAATCAAACTCCACAACAACTCTCACAGTGTAATCCAGAGGACTACTACTATCCAGGTTATAAAATGTTTTAAATATAGTGATGCTCTTGTTAAGATTGGCGACGGCGTCTTATTTACTTAAATTCATCATATATTGGAATATTAGATCAGGAATGTGACAAAAACGAATGAATCTCCATGATTTCAAGGCTTCATGGGTTCAGTAATTGAAGTCTTAAAAAGTAATTTTGTGGGTGAACTATGCCTTTAAATTTATTTTATAATTTAAAGGAGAAAACTGTTGAACGGTTGTAGCTGTTAGTATAGCCTTTGAGATTAAATAATTGCACTTCAAATGTATTTTGATGTATGTAGAATTGACTTAATGGGGACCACTGCAGAGACCCAGGGGATTGAATCCTCGCAAGGCAATCACTTGTTACCGGTTCGGTTCAGTACATCAAATACAGAGAGACAGTTCGTCCCTAATATGGCGCCATATGTAGTGCCTCAGTAGACTGGATTCACAGGCAAAACAATGCCTCTAGCATTGGCCAGGCGTCCCAACGAACACAATTGGTCAATGAGACAACACCCTACACCAGTACACCCTCCCTAAAGACCAACAAGCAGGGGTCGGCAACGACAAGGACAATTGTGAATTGACAGAATGACCAAATTGGGAGAAAAGGGTGGAAAACATTTTAGAAAAATTGAAATAGAAAGAATCCAATAGGCCCAATCTCCTACTCTACGGACTTTAATGAAACAACATGGAGCTCTATGCAAAACTTCCTGCTGGGCTGTCGGTGTCATTTATGCCCTGATGGTTTGTCATGCTTTCTGATCGAATTTACAATATGGTATCCTGTACTCTATTCTTTAGATTGCAGAGTTTTGGCTAATAATATGGCTTTTCAAGAAATTCTTTAATGAGAGAATACCAGCACTCACGGACATGTAATTTGGTTTAAGGCACTTTTATTATTTTATATTCGCACAGTATGCTGCAGAGCAGACAGCACAGCTCTGCAGCATATAAAATAATAAAAGTGCCTTAAACCAAATGACATGTCCGTGAGTGCTGGTATTCTCTCCTTAGAGAATTTCTTGAAAAGTTAACTTTCCTCGACCGCGCACCCGGTAAGACTGTTAAGAGAAACTAAGACATTGGAGTCGTGCGGGCGTTCTTGCTTTAAATAATAATATGGCTTAACAATGAAATCTATTTCCAAGAGTTAGTAATTGAACCAGATTCTTCGAGAAGTTCCAAATACCTCAATACAACTTTTTAAGATATGTGCACTTGTGTTCTTCATACTACATATCTGTCATTACAAGTTGATGTACAGGTTCCAGCATGTAATATTCCACAGTATGAAGTGTCTTGATAAAGGAATAATAATGATATTGATGAAATTAATTTGGATTTAGTTGATTTAGTTTAGGCCAGTCCATGGAAATGCTGGTTGGTGGTTGTTTTACTTAATGTTTCTGTCTCACTGAACATTGACAAGCAGCCTGGTACTCACCGGCTTAATTGACTTGGCAGCTAATTGGCTTGCTGCTTTTGAGAAATATTAGAGAATTTATTGTTACCTATTATCAGTTTTTACTTTTTTGTTGTTGAATTGAAAGTGATTTCTGCACAGACAAGAATGGTTCATAATAACCACTGCTGATGGTCTATTGTCTCTCCCTGCTGTTGCTGACGTGTACTGTCCGTATCTTTTCATTCCCTATGCGCGACTGCCTCATACTTGTGTGAACTTACTTAAAATACTACCGTACTTTTAATCGTGGCTATAGGCGATATATGTTTTTGTGTCTCTCTATGCTGGGAGGAATTCACATGGAAGCTACTGTATAACAGAGAGCAGAATGTCTGTTCTGTTCAGTGCTGATCTGTGAAACCGTACATTTCAGTTGTAAACCAGAAATGTCTTTTATAACCATCATGCCTGACAACAACATGAATAAATTATTTATTTTATACTCTGCTGGTTGGTTGTTGTCATGTTTGATGTCGGTTTAAAATAAAGTTGGCGTTAGAAGGCCATAACTTTTTAGTTTTTTGTAAGTGTTATGTTGGCTCTGGCCTGGAGTATTATGGGCATGTACCATCCCCTATGGCCAACATCACCAATGTTTTATCGAATATGGCTTGTCAGACCTCCAATCCCCATGGACAACTTTATTCATTTAGTAATTCATTACTTTTTTGAGCTCCTATGCACAGCTTTGTGTGTCTGTATTATGAGCATGGAATGTGCTCAGCTGATTGACTGAGCATGGAATGTGATGTATGATGATATGAGCGCCCCTCACTTCACACAAGTGATTTTTGAGCGGTGCCTCCGCTCCATTACGCAGCTATGTGTGTCTATGTATGTATGTGTATGTGTATGTCCGAGCATGAAAAGCTGCAACACGGTAACTTTGTCACGTCTCGACCATTTCCGACGCGGGATGGCTCACCGTAACTGGGCCGATGTTGCCGGTACCCCCCACGGACCCCCATACGGTACAGTTGCACCGCTCACTTCACACAGGTGTGATTTTATTACTATATTTGAATTACTACCTGTAACGAATGCTCTCACTCCCTCTCACAGGAGTTCCACATATGGAGATGACAGAGACATCTAGTGCTACTGACATCATAGTTACTGACATCAGGTCAATGTAGAAACTCCATATATGGATAGACGACTATAGCATCGTCATTGTGACACGCATCCACAGACAGTTGACTCACTAGCATCGTCATCGTGACACGCATCCTTAAGTTACAACCAATATATCAGCGATATTTGGCTTTACAATCCAGATATAGTTGTGTTTAGACATCTCGGTTAAGTTCTTAGTTACAGAACCACTGCCGCGGGTTCTGAACTCTAACAACCAGTCCCCAAAACTCTGGGACATACAAATAAACTTGACCTTTACCCTTGAGTAGTATTGCCTTTTCATGACCTTTTGACCTAACGCAAGCCTACCCCAGTGCATGGGGCGGGGCAAGCAGCCAAGCATCATCAAACGCTGCCGGAAGAAAAGGAACGTGTTTTGGTCACGTGGTGCTCGTGTTGTAGAAAGCTCTAGCAACATGGCCACCTCCGTGAGGATGATCGGTGCTTCTAGGCAGCTGTACAAAAACTCAAACTTTATGTCGCAAAACTGGAGCCGAATATGCCGAGTCGGCGCGGCGTCCTCGTCGTGCTTCAGAGGAACCTCCGCGCTCACAGGGTTCGTCACCAGGCGCCCGTTTAGCGTGAATTTGACCCTAAAGAAAACATTGGATAGCGTTCCCATCACTTCGTCAATGACAGCAGGTTGCTGGAGGCTAGCGGGGAGACCCCACCACCGCTGGTCCCGGGTGGCAGGCGCGATCGGCGGCGGGGAAACGGGGTTCCTCGCCCCGCTCGGTCGCCGGCTGCCCCAGCAGGTCAACGCGGACAGCCGGGCGTACGGGAACCGCGGCAGCGCAGCCGGCGGCGAGGACGGCGCGGAGAGCGGCGCGAGCTCCGGGGGCGAGGAGTCCGGCAGTGACGGCGGGGGAGCCGGGGCGTACGGACCCCAGATGACCGCTCTCACGCCCATGCTGGTGCCCGACGTGTTTCCCTATGTGCCGCTGATTGCCGTTAACAGGAACCCCGTGTTTCCCCGATTCATAAAAATAATAGAGGTAAGGTCGGTTCATTGCATCCATTCATTTATATGAACTTGGGCTTAATTTGTAGTGTGATGTAAACCTTGGCTGAGAAATAAAGTGCTTATGTTATGTAGCTCTGCTCTGAACCAGAGCTAGTGTTTGTTTTATGTATCTGTTGAGTTAAGGGGGGGAGGCACTGTCTCTGAAGGACATAGCAGGATGATGCAATGTTACAGTTGACACAGACCACCGGTTATATGCAGACTGCAGTGAGCAGAGTACTAAAATCACTGTAACCATGTTTTGTAGAAAATGACAACATTTGTTCTGTTATATATTCAATTTAATCTAAAAGTTAGAGTGTGGTCTTCTCGCTGTGTGTGTGTGTGTGTGTGTGTGTGTGTGTGTGTGTGTGTGTGTGTGTGTGTGTGTGTGTGTGTGTGTGTGTGTGTGTGTGTGTGTGTGTGTGTGTGTGTGTCAATCACATTGCATACCAGTGTGACCAGCATTTGTGATTTTTGTATTTTTCTGACAGGTGAAAAATAAACCTTTGATGGAACTGTTGAGGAGGAAGGTTCGGCTGGCTCAGCCCTACGCTGGCGTCTTCTTGAAGAGAGACGATAAGTACGAAGATGAGCCCACTTTTAAGATTATTTTTGTATTTAACAGTGCCGGATTAGTCAGTTTAACTCACCCCTTGAATGAACTTGCATGAATGAGACATACCAACACACTCGGAAGTTCGGAACAAGTCCTTTTTAAATAAATGTGATAAGCAATGTTTACTTTCTTTACTTTACTTCATTCTGCAGTGGCGCTCCACACCAAAACAATATAACAACCTGATGATAAAATTGCAAGCAAATGTAATAAAAATCTACTAATAAGGATCTCAGAGATCTTCTGAAATGGACACAGTGTAGTGTATGAACTCCATCCATCTTCAACCACTAATCCGTAGTCGAGTCGCAGGGGCAACAGCTCCACCAGAGAGCTCCAGACTTCTCTAACTTCCTCCTGGGGGATCCCAAAGCGTACCAAGGCCAGTGAGTCGATGTGATTCCTCCAACTGTGCCTTGGTCTGCCCCGGGGTCTCCTCCCAGTGGGACGTTCCTCGAGGACCTCCCTAGGGAGACGCCCGAAATGAATCCTAACCAGATGCCCGAACCAAGCTGCCTCCTTTCCAGGCGCAGAAGCAGCGACTCTACTCTGATTCTCTCTCGTGTGACTGAACTTCTCACCCTATCTCTAAGGGAGATGCCAGCCACCCGTCAAAGAGAACTTATTTTGGCCGTTTGTATTCGCGAGTCGCGACCTTATTCTTTCGGTCATGACCCACACTTCATGACCATAGGTGAGAGTAGGAAAGAAGATTGCTCGGTAGACACTAGACAGAGAGCTTTGCCTTCTGGCTCTGCTCTGTTTTCGTCACAACGGTGCCGTACAGCGACTGCAATACTGCTGCTCCGATTCTCCACAATGAATTTATGTTAATGAATGGAAGGTTTTGTGTGTAGGGTTGGCAGCCTTTTTGACATGAAGTGCCAAGTTTTAATTATCTTGATGGTCAGTGTGCCATATCAACAGTAAGTTTAACTCATAACCTGCCACCAGTAGAATATGAACTGGGGGGCACTAAGGGCCACACCACTCATGTTCAACATGTTTACAGAACATTATCCTTCAATGTGGATGCTCTCATCATTATCATTAATATACTTATCTTTATTTAGTGTTGCTTCATTCTCTGGCTCTCACAAATATAATGGGTGAGCTGTTTGTTTGTTTTTTACTCATCCATTCCACCGTCTCTCTCTCTCTCTCTCTATGTCTATGTCTATGTCTGTGTCTCTCTCTCTCTCTCTGTGTCTCTCTCTGTGTCTCTCTCTCCATCTCTAGTAATGAATCCGATGTGGTGGAGTCTCTAGATGCCATCTATTCCACAGGAACCTTCGTTCAGATCCATGAGATGCAGGACTTGGGGGACAAGCTAAGAATGATTGTCATGGGACACCGCAGGTTAGACATTATAATTCTGCTTGAGTACTTGACCCATTTTCAAACCATATTTTTGTTTAATTGCTCCTAATGCTCATTATAAGATGGACCGATTTCCGTCTACCCACTCTGCGTGTCATTGCTGGGCTATGGACAGGTCAGCCAATCAGACCACAACCACATCATCAACATGGCTGCCACTGCAGTGAAACTACTATTATACAGTGACTCTGTCCACTAGGCCTGTCACAATGCTTAATCGCAATTATTTGAGATAATCACAATTATTTTGGCATAATTGTCAATCGTTTCCATGTTAAATTGTCCATAAAAAAATCTAAAATAGCATAAATTGCAGATCTACAAGCTATATGCATAAAATCACAATTAAATTGTTAATAACAAATATTTTTGTGACGATTAATCGTCAACTTACATTTCTAACCGTCACAGCCCTACTGTCCACTGCACATTCTGAGGCTGTCAGGATCTATAATATCACCAGTATTACCTTTGTTATGGGCATTGTGATTTGTCAGGAGGATCTATATCACCTTTGTTATGTGCATTGTAATTGGTCAGGAGGATCTATATCACCTTTGTTCTGTGCATTGTGATTGGTCAGGATCCGTATCAACCGGCAGCTTGATGTGGAACCGGAGGAGGAGGCGACCTCCACTACATCAGAGTCTGAAGCAGAGAGCGGCTCACAACCCAAGGCAGCACCAAGACGCAAACCCAAACGTAACCGTAAAGACCCTTCTGGTGCCGTTACAGAAACACTGGAGGATAAGGTCAGTGCAGGGAAAATGTTTTCTCTCTCCCTGATACAGATCATTTGCCACTGTATTATATTGTGCAGTATGCTGTCGATTTCTTTTTTTATTTTGAGGGGGGCATAGAGTTAAAATGACTCGCCGACCACCACAGAGGCTTGGGTTTGATTCCTGGTAGTGGCTTGGGCGTGGTGCAGTACTTAGTTTAGACAGTTTTTGGTTTAGACTAGTCATTGGTTAGACCAGTCATTAGTCCTACAACCTATCTCAAACCCTCACCCTAAACCTAACCTCCCACGGGGCAGCACACCTAAACCTAACCTTAACCCATGTCTAACCAATGACTAGTCTAAACTAAGTATGCACCCCGCCTGCTCAGCTGGGAGTTAAAGGCGTGTAGATAGCATGAACCTTGGCACTCTTTACAATCTCGCCGGTTGAACGTGGTAGTCTACACACCCATCCCCAGGCCAACAGTGGGGGGTGGCAGCGACAGGGAACGCCTCTGAATGCTGCCTGTAGTTAGTCTTTCCGCCCATATATACCGCTCATATATAAAATATTATATTTAGGACTGTTGGCGGTGGCTCAGGGGTAGAGTGGCTGGATGGTAACCGCTGGATGGCAACCGCAAGGTTGCCAGTTCGAACCCGGGCTCCACCAGAGTTAGTGTCGAAGTGTTCTTGAGCAAGACACTGAACCCCAAATTGCTCCTGATGTGCTTGCTGGTTGGTGCCTTGCATGGTTTCCGCTGCCATCGGTGTATGAATGTGTGTGTGTGTGTGTGAATGGGTGAAAGTCTATGTAAAGCACCTTGGATAAAGGTGCTATATAAATGCACCATTTACCATTTATAAGTAAGAATAAGATATTTCCATGCGCTATGATGTTTTGTTTGTTGATCAGTACTACTCTCCTCCCTCCTCTTCTTTGACATATTGACAAATCTGTCCCTATACACTTTGATGGGTCTATTGCTCTTACTTGTCAGATAAAAGAGGCAGACCTGACCCCAGAGATCCTGCAGCCCCTACTGCCCTCTGACATCTTGATGGTCGAGGTGGACAACATCCAGCATGAACAGTTCACCGTGACAGAGGAGGTTAAGGTACACAGACACGCACCTGTGTTTTTCCAGCAGCAAAGGAGTACAGTCAAGTACGGTCGAATAACGGTACATTTTATGATTTCGTGTTCTGCTTGTGCTCCGTCCTCCTCAGGCACTGACAGCTGAAATAGTGAAGACCATTCGTGACATCATCGCCCTCAACCCACTCTACAGGTTTGTCTGCCGAAAATTCAGTCAATCAAATGAAAGAAAAAAAATCACCCTTGTGTGAAGTGAGGGGTGCTTCACTCCTTTAAATAAACATTTTACTCTAAACAAACATTAATTCTTAATCAAACATAAACAAACAACAAATAATTTAATCTACAAACATATTCTAGTCTCCTATTCCTAGGCTAGGGTAGGCAGGTGCCAACCACGAACATGTTCGTACTTTGTAGATCCCATATACTCCATATGATAGCGGAGACCGTCAATTTACCTTTTAGCATTGCCCCAGTAGCTATGCAATGCCTCCGTCCCCACCAGCTATGGGTTTTTTCCATCCAGCTCCATTGAGCCTCCATTATAACAGGATTTTCAAAGCCCTGTATCTCTAAAGCTTCGAGTGCTGTAAATTGTGAGCCGTCAAACTGTGATTTCTGGCTTCTTCATTAAACTTTCAGTCAGGAGATTTTATTTAGCGTTATTCCATGGGGATTTTGTTGTCATGACTACATCTGTGTGTGTGTGTCTCTCTCTCAGGGAGTCAGTTCTCCAGATGATGCAGGCGGGCCAGAGAGTTGTTGATAACCCCATCTACCTCAGTGACATGGGAGCAGCTCTGACCGGAGCAGAGTCCCACGAACTCCAGGACGTTCTGGAAGAGACCCAGATCCCTAAGCGGTTGTACAAGGCTCTGTCTCTCCTGAAGAAGGAATATGAGCTCAGTAAACTACAGCAACGCCTGGGAAGAGAGGTCACGTCAACTCATTATCACATGGATGCATTTTCACAATTATAATCCACTGTGCTGTATGGTCTTTTGTTCTTACTTAAAGGGGAACTCGTCAATATTGAACTGAGGACATATGAGAATCAGACCCAACACTACCCACTGGTGCTTGGGCCTACAGAAATAGGCACAATTTGACTTTTTTTCAGAGAGAGATCGGGAAGTCTTGTGTCTTGTATTTTCACATGTCCTCACGATAGAGAATGATAGAATTTGTTAAATATTCAACCAATTCCCTCTCATTTTCTCAAACCCTTGCCTTTCCTCTCCTTCCTCCACCAGGTTGAGGAGAAGATCAAGCAGACCCACAGGAAGTACCTGTTACAGGAGCAGCTCAAGATCATTAAGAAGGTTGGAGACACGGCATATTCTCAGAATAGACAATATTCATGAGTTTCATATGTAGTCCTACACCTGCCATGTTGGGGACCAACACGGGTGTATCAAGTTGTCTGATTGGCGTAGAACGTTAGTTCTATGCCAGTCAGACAACTTGAAACATCCGTGTTGGTCCCCAACATGGCAGGTGTACATTTGAAACTCATGATTGGTCTCCTTTTACAGTATGTGTGATCCTTGAGTAAGGCAGTGATTTTGAATCTGCATGAAGGAAACTACATCAGAAGTTTATTATGGCCTCCTGTAAAGTAATGTTGGTCTTTTGTGCTGTTTCAGGAGCTGGGTTTGGAGAAGGACGACAAGGACGCCATCGAGGAGAAGTTTAGAGAGAGGCTAAAGGAAAGAACTGTCCCTGAGCACATCATGGATGTCATCAATGAAGAACTGACCAAACTGGGACTGTTGGACAACCACTCTTCAGAGTTCAAGTTAGTCTGCCCTGCTCTCTGCTGTTTTCAATTGTGTTCTACATATTACAGGAGGACCACTCGGTTAAGGTCAATTTATGCTTTGCGCAACAAGTGTCAAATGATACATCGTCGCACAACGAAAGTGACCATCAAACCAATACAAATGGGTCACGGAAGACCATCGCAGTGTGTCGTGTACCTTGGAGAAATGAATGGACGCTGATTGGTTGGGAAGCTCCATTACCACAGAGCTGAAGAAGACTACATTCACATCCTTGTTTACATTTTCTGACCACGCTGTTGAATGCTCAAAACTCTGAACATTGTGAAACGTAGTGTGCCATGTCATTCCAAACTCGTCGCTGAAAGCATACATTGACCTTAAAGCCACTCAATGAGTTGCATTGTTGTGGTTGACCTTAAAACCGTCTGATCCGACCCTTTGATGTGGTTTGGGCTTAGTCTCTGCTACAGTTTTTGTTATCTTAATAATACAATAATTATCTTATTCTCCTCTGTTCTCCTACTATATGCTCAACACTAAACAACCTTGTCATATCTACTGCTCCACTCTAAACTTTATTCTGATCCACTGTCAATCAGTGGTGATTTGATTATTAGTTTAGTTGACTTAGTTGAGTAACTTGAGTTTAATTACCGTCTTAATTAAAGGTTGTGTCTTTGTGTTCTAGTGTAACCCGTAACTACCTCGACTGGCTGACCAGTATGCCCTGGGGGACGTACAGTGAAGAGAATCTGGCACTGGACCGAGCCAAAGAGGTTCTGGAAGAAGATCACTATGGGATGGATGATGTCAAGAAACGCATCTTGGTTAGAATACCATATATGACTTTGACTTCTGCTGGCAGTTTGACAGAGCAGAATTTTACATAGAAATGCTAGTACAGAATATAGAATGCGTAGTATAAACATTTTTTTTTGTGTGTTTCAATATTTTAATTAAACAAAGACGATGGCCCACGAGCATGACAAGTTGACAACACATGGGGCACAACATAACACACTTAACAGTACAATGAAGACATGAAAACAAAAAGTCATAAAATACATATTCACAATTTCACACCAAATACAGTACAATCATCACAATATTGCTGCCACCAACATCTCTTCCAGATACAGCTCTGCCATTTGTATTTTATATATAAAACAGATTTTTCTTTTGTAATTTATGTAAATTATTACACTAGTTTTTTGGTACTGTTGCCCAAGTAAGAACACATCAATGCTAGGAAGTACTACTAGGAACAAATTCTGTACTATTTAACTCCAACCCCAGAATTCAGTATCTGTAGGTTAATTTAGGAGGCCTGATAACAGGCTGCCTGCAGTGTGAAGATCAGAATGTCATTTCTCAGACGGGTTGTTTTCACACTGAACACCACCAATTTGTTCAGGTATCATTAACTTGACATACTGGGGGAGAGAGTACACACATACTCGCTCTCTCTTTATAGAACTGATATAATATCCTTTCTCCCTGTTGTCTGTCTGTCTGTAGGAGTTCATAGCGGTCAGTCAGCTGCGTGGGTCTACCCAGGGGAAGATCCTGTGCTTCTATGGCCCTCCAGGAGTCGGGAAGACCTCCATAGCCCGCTCCATCGCCAGAGCCCTCAACAGGCAGTATTTCCGGTTCAGCGTGGGAGGCATGACTGACGTGGCTGAGATCAAAGGCCATAGGTACGCAAGTATAGTCTGGCAGTACTGTAAATACTACTACAGTTTATCTTCTACAATTGCAAAATGGCCAACAGTGCACTCCAGATGTTTGGCAGTCTATGATTTAAATCTTTGAGTAACTTTTATTTGTTTGTTTTTTGCACACAAAGGAGAATACAGTATTTAGGCTTTGAGAATAGAGTAAATGCAAACTAAAATGGCACATGGGGAACTGCCTAGGCCTGTGTGTGAGCATTTAAGCCTTTAACAAAGTCATATTATCAAAATGTATTAGATACTAGTGGGCATTAATACACATTTTATTTCATTTGAAAACTATTTTAGAATTCAGTGTCCTTGGTCGACTGTCAAGCTTTGTATGAAGTTTGATTCAAATCCAATCAGAATTGATTGGTGCATGCGCGCATACACACACACACACACACACACACACACACACACACACACACACACACACACGCCTTGTTGTTGGGGACTTGTTAAACATGATCCTAAACTTCCAATTTACTGAATCAACAAATAGTGGCTACTATTTCTACTTGCATTATTAGCACTGTTGGTCCTATATGTAACTTTAAATGTATCTTTCTGTGTCCAGGAGGACCTATGTAGGTGCAATGCCAGGGAAAATAATCCAGTGCTTGAAGAAAACCAAGACCGAGAATCCACTGGTGCTCATAGATGAGGTTAGTGGAGGTTGTTCATGAGACTTCAACTGCAAGTAATTTCTACATAATTACAAAGTGCTATGACTTCACTGTTCTCTCCTAGCATAACTGAATATTGCTTTTGCTAGGTGGATAGGCTGGAGTGTGATATAATACTAATACGGTAATAACAATGTTGACAATGTTAACATGTTAAACTGTGTTTGGTTAACCTAACCTGTCGCTGTTAGGTGGACAAAATCGGCCGTGGTTACCAGGGTGACCCGTCCTCGGCACTGTTGGAGCTTCTGGACCCTGAGCAGAATGCCAACTTCCTGGATCATTACCTGGATGTGCCTGTGGACCTATCAAAGGTAGGAGAGTCTGTGCGCATGCATGATGCTCTGATACTCATGCACATGTACAGGTAATAAGAAAATGTGCTTCATCGGCATTTAAAAAACAATACCGCTATCGTAGTATCTTATTCTTACCTGAGTATTAGATAAAATACTAATTCATTAGGTTGTGATGCACATTTTCCAGATATGACCTAGGTCGTCTCAACTTGGAGGATAAACAAAAATGCTGTTTAGGTCAGACATTTATAACTTGAACTTAGAAGGGCCTCCTCCACAAAGCCAGTGCCTTCATCTGTTGGGTGCAAATGTTGACTGAACTATTTGATGAGTTCCCTTTTTATTTTTAACGGTTACCTAGTACCTGTACTATCTATTCCCATTGTACTTGCATCAAAATCCTGTTGTCTAAATCTCTGCCTTCTCTCTCTCTCTGTTCTCTCCAATCAGGTTTTGTTTATTTGTACAGCCAACGTGGTCGACACCATTCCAGAGCCTCTGAGGGACAGGATGGAGATGATTAATGTGTCGGGATACGTGGCAGAGGAGAAGCTTAAAATTGCAGAGGTAACGCCATGGAAAGCATCTCTATTCAACTGGCATTTCCGCACGCAGAAACAAATCCTACTATATCCGGTCATTGTGTCAGTTATGCAAAGGAATCTCACAGCTAACCTTTGGTAAAGGTTTGAGTTGTGTAATTTCATTGCAATTTTGATATCTTCAATAGTTGCTCCGTAGCTTCAAAAGTGATGATCCAATATATTCTCATTGACCTACACTTTGAAAACGGTCTAAAAAGTCAGACTTTTAGCACACAATGACCGGTGTGTTCTTAAGAATACACATGTCCATAATAGTAACTATTCACATTCGCTCCTGCCTATTAGAAGGAGCTTTATGCATCATCGTGCTATGCCACTTTTTGAAGACTTCTTCGAATGACATCTCTCTCTCCCATCTTTTTCTCCCCGTCTCTCTCTCTCTGTTCCCCTCTCTTCACGCTGTCTCCAAACGCAGCGTTACCTGGTCCCTCAGCTGCGTACACTGTGTGGTCTTACAGAGGAGAAGGCCTCCCTCTCTCCAGACGCCCTCAGTCTGCTCATCAGACAGTACTGCAGGGAGTCTGGGGTCAGGAATCTACAGAAACAAATTGAAAAGGTAAATCTAAACTTGACATGACCGTGAAGTACAAAGTTATGTTTAGTGGGTAGGTTGGCATATGACCCTTTGGTATAACCCATGGCCGGGGTGGCGGGGTCATACCAAAGACTATAAAAATGGGGTCCAATGCCTCCCTGCTTGGCACTCAGGTAAGGGCTGGATTGGGGGGTAAGCGACATACTGTAACTACTAGCGTCATGTCCAGAAGGTGTACTTGTTTGTACATGGCTGGGGGATGTACTTGTACACATGAAGTCGCCTCTCACTACAGAAACAAGAGATGGGGAGCCTATGGGCCTATTTACTTTACTTAAATGTTTAGTGAGCAATATTCACTATATTCTAAAAGGGAACATTGTTATTCTGATGACTAAATGAGTCCTGTCTGAAGTGGTGCAACAGTGCCCCCTGTTGGTACCCTAAACATAGAGACATAGGGACAGGACAGGACATTAAAAACATATTACTCGAGTCGTTACCTTATTTACCAAGTATCAGTATGTATGCTAGGTTTAAATAACAAGTGTTCTCTTAGTTACACAGGTTACATATCTGAACTAAGCCATGTTGATGTCTCCTGCGTGTATGTTTGTGTCTCTATGCCCGTCTCTCCCAGGTGTTCCGTAAAGTGGCGTTCCATATCGTTAGCGGGGATGATAGCGCCGTCACCATCACACCCGATAACCTGCAGAACTACGTTGGCAAACCGCTGTTCACCGTCGACCGAATGTATGAGGAAACTCCGCCGGGTGTCGTCATGGGCCTGGCATGGACCGCCATGGGTGAGATGCTCGCATGCATAGGCCAGACAGACTGTACTGTATGCATTAATATATCTACTAACCTAACCTTGTAACACAGCGATTCTCAAAGTGGGATCCGGGGACCCCCAGGGGTCCTTGAGGCAGTTCCAGGGGGTCCCCAGCTAAATGATAGTTTGTAACCAAATGGGCACTGCTGTAACAATTTACGATTTAGGCATTTAGCAGACGCTTAATCCAGAGCGATTTACATTAAGCATACAGATGCATCATATACATAAAGACTAGTTATCATGAATCATACGTAAGCTAAGAACATAACAGTGGAATATATCTATATAATGAAACTATGCATATATACTATATAGTGCTATGTCTACATAAACAAAATACAACTCTCTCTCCAGGTGGCACTACTCTGTTCATAGAGACATTGCTACGTCGCCCTCGTGAGGCAAAAGGGGAGAAAGAGGGATCGAAAGAGGGATCGCTGGAGATCACAGGTCGGTCATAACATCAGACACTAGACTGAACATAAGAGATGAATAATACAGCCTAAGGCGTGAAACTAATATGTAATGAAGGGCCAATGTCTCCTCCTTCACCCTTGCAGGTCAGCTTGGTGACGTAATGAAGGAAAGTGTCAAAATTGCCTTAACCTTTGCCAGAGGATTCCTCATGAAACAGGAACCGGATAACGACTTCCTCGTCAACTCCCACCTGCACCTGCATGTTCCCGAGGTAACCTTGTGATACAATAACCTTTTTTTTGAGTGGTGCAACCACTCCCTTACGGAGCTGTGTGTGTGTGTGGGTTGGCGGCTGGCTGGGTGGGTGGTTTTCACCACTTGTGCGCAACCTAACACACACACATATTAACTGTAAATATGGTGATTTCGGGTGTGACAGTACAGTACAGTAGAGGGTACAGTAGAGGGACCCCCACACGGTAACTCTGTCATTTCTCAACCGTTTCGGACGTGGGGCGGCTTGCCGGAAACGGGCCGGCACCCTGGGTGCGTTCCTGTGGGTCTGGAACTAATTTCTTAAGAAAATGTCCACAAAGGTTCTATTAAAAAGCAGGCTGTGTGCAAGGAGCTATTCTCTTGGTGCATCACCCACTAGAAAAACGTTTTGTATTGTATTCCACTTGAGTGCCTCTTGCCATGAAACAACTCACTTAGGGTGACTAGCTGCTTTAATAAAGCTGCATTTTCATTTCCAGGGGGCTACTCCCAAGGATGGGCCAAGTGCTGGCTGCACCATCGTTACCGCTCTGCTGTCCCTAGCAACCAACCGGCCAGTGCGCCAGAATGTAGCAATGACAGGAGAGTTGTCTCTGACTGGCAAAATACTACCGGTGGGGGGAATCAAGGAGAAGACGATAGCTGTAAGTTTGACTCCCACATGAACCTGCGGTCAGGCACACCGGCACACACAGAAACCATCGCAGATCCGAGTGCAGAAATCTCTATCTCAATTCTCGGTTTCATGTTATAGTTCATGCTTTAGAGTATATGGCCAAGAAGAGAAACTTATGTTATGTTAATGTCACAATTATAATCAAACAACGTAAAATGTTGTATACAGAAGTATTAAGAATGCAGTCTTTAATGAATCACTGATGCTGTCAACAGTGGCAGAGATAAAGAATATATCCAATGCTACTAAACGTAGCATTGCCTGCTTCCCATGTTGACCTACTATTTGCATTTTATTTTAGAAGCAATGAATGAGGTCCTGTCTCCTTCGTACAGCCCCCAGTTGTAGCTACGACTCTGCATCGGAACATCCAATAGCACCCAATTGTACTGCGTTATCCTGTGCAATATTGTGTACGAGACCCCACAAGCCAGATTAATGTCTCACTTTGTTTACAGCAGAGTCGCTCAAACATTTGCATACACAATATTAAGTTGAGACTTGACAATTGACATGAGATGTGATCGTAGGCTCCACTCATGACAAATAACTGAGTGATAAATGCAGAGCATTGCGTAGAACTAACCGTACGACGAGTTTTCTGTCATATGTTGTCATATAAATGAGGACCAGTGATCAGTAAAATGCTACTGATAGGTGTAAAGCAGACACTCATTCTCAACATCGTCTCTGTCTCATAATGTTGTCTTTTGTTCCCCAGGCTCGTCGCGCAGGAGTGACCTGCATAATCCTACCTGCTGAGAACAAGAAGGACTTTTCCGATCTGGCAGACTACATCAGGGAGGGATTGGAGGTCCATTTTGTGGATCACTATGACAAAATGTACCCCATTGTCTTCTCAGACATTTGACATTTCCAACACGAGGCCAAACACAACATGCCTGCTTTCCACTACAGGGCCAAAAGGGCAAACCCTGTCAGAGAAAACGAACCAGAACTGCTCTAGCTAGGGTGGTTCACGTAATATTTATAGCACAGATTTTACTATTTAGTTTAAAAAACAAGGACATTAGATTCAAATGGGAATTTTGTCCCCTTTTGTCTGCATGTAGTTTTATCCCCAGTCATGATGGTAAGCCCTGCTTGGTTCTGTTGTGGAGATGTACAGTGCGTGATTTGTTTAAAAGTCGAGTGGTGTGGTTGCTCATTATGAGGGTGGCCGAAATATGATTTTAATATTAACAATGAGGCGGTCACCCTCCCATGTCGTCCACTGGTGAAGAAAGGATGTGAAACACATCCGCCAAATAAATGTGTTGGATGGACGGACACGTCACACCCAGGACCAAATGATGGAACGACGATAATCTCCTAACCAGTACGTTTGGGGTTGTGACTTCGCTGCCAAGCAGCCACAGAATGCCAGAGAGCCCCGAACAGAAAGGTCTCAAGACAAGTGTCCTGGGATATAGAGGGCTCGGACAGACTTTACATTATAAGCGATGTTATTTTATATTGATATTATTGTGTTATATGACCAGATGTGAATCATGTGATGTTCTGTTGCCTTTAATATAATGCTGAACACAACCCCACTGGCTACTCTCTCTAGTCTGTTCTTTGCAGTAAATGGAATGGATTATCATTTTTCACTTCCCTGCACACATTTGCTATTTCATTGTGTCCGACACTGGTCGGACTGGGTTGCCTGATGTTCTGAAAAGCATTCTGTAATGTTTATCATCCATTGAGATCTCATGGGTACAACATATATAGTGAGAAAACAGATTGTGGTATTTCAAGAAACATTACACCTTTAACTACATTTAGCAGTATCTGCCCATAAAAAGAACACCACCAGCATGTAGTTGAATGTGGCTGCTTGAATCCAGAAACTAAATGCATGTGAAATAGTTTATCCTCTTACATAGTAGTGTTCCTCGTGTGGGCAGTTATGTCCCGTTACTACCAGCATGACTGTCACACTACTAATTTAGTTATATTAATTAAATTAGATCAAATTGTATTAGCTAGTGCCATTTACACTAGTATTTGTTCCTAGTACGTTCCACTGGCCTTAAAGGGATAGTTCAGATTTTTTTAACTTAAGCTGTATGAAATACTTGCCATTAATATAGTGGTTGCAACTGTATTCATTGATTGCCTGAGTCCCGTGGTGGGAGTTTGTCAATATTAAGTAGTTCCGGTCATTTTGTGGGGGGCACTGGGGCCAGGCAGTAAAAGTAAATTAATTCACAAAACTAACGTAATTTGTATTGATCTATTTCTAAAATATTAGTGCAACTTTCGTTCAACTTTGACGGTTGACCCCTCTATCACATGGAACTATTTTTTTGGGCAACAGTTCTGTGTGACGGGTAAAAAATTAACGAAAGTTGCACTGTTAGAAATGTCGACAATACTGGATTAATTTACTTTTAATGTCGCCTAATGTCCCACGGGCAGGTGGCCCTGTGCCCCCCACAAAATGACCGGAACTACTTAATATTTCACCAAAACCGGGACTCGGGCAACCACTATTATTGGCAAGTATTTCATACATCTTAAGTTGAAAAAATCTGAACTATCCTTTTAACCCACTGGGTTTAGTTATTTTGCTGAAACAAGCTCTCGATAAGTGAAAAGTGTGTTTCACTGATTATCTGGCCTTAGCGCTCAACATTAAGTGCTAAACAACCATAGGTCAGTCACTTGCATTTATAAAAAATATATAAATCCATTCTTCCACTGCCAGCAACCTATAACATTTAGTATTCAGACCCATACCGTGAATGGGCATCACCATCCACAATAAGATTACATGCATATGTAAAAGCAGTTAAAAGATTGAAGCCTTTTGAACATGCAACATTTGACCAAAGTTTCAAATAGGCCTATTGTGTATACTAGTTAGTTGTGATGGACATTCAGTAATTCTCCCCATCTAACTACTTCAACAATTTCAAAATCAACCAATCTACCTATCCCTGGCATTGATACAATACTGGTGTACTAGTAATGATTGCTTATCTACACATACGTTTCTGACCTGAGATGATTGTAGTTTGAAAGGTGGATTTTAATTGGTAAATGTGCCAACCAACATAAGGCACATGTTTCTCTGTCCTAGAGACCTACTTAACACCCATAATGGTGAAGTAATTCACATTACAAAAAGTAGACAGTTTGACTTGACTTAAACATTTTAATGAAACATTTTAATTTTTTCAAATTTCAAATGAGCCAGATTAGTCCTTCTTGGCAGCAGCCTTTCTCATTGCGGCCAGGACGTTGCTGAGCTCTTCACGCTTTCTCTTGGCGCGGATGTGAGTGCCGATCTGAGGGGGGAAAAAAATACATTGACAAACATCATTACAGCTGAATATGACCATAAGACATTTAACATTTCTCCAAGTTACCCGAAAGGTATTGCAATAACTCAAGTGTTGAGTCTCCTCTCCTGCATCTACTCATTTCTATTGGGGCGGCATTCTTATGCTAGTCTATTTGTGATAAGTGCATTATTTCTATTAAATTTAGAAGCTACTAGGACTCGTTTCGTGTTTACACAATCTCCTTTTACATTCATTTGTGTGCAAATTAATGTGATTTTGAGACCCGTTTGCCAGAATTCATCATCACTAGTGTTTGTTGCAGATACAATCATACAACTCCATCACTCCAAGTTCACATCGCAATGCTTGTAGAACGCATACTTCCGGCGAGCGCCAAGTCACACAAGGGACTACAAGAAAATGCAGTTGACACACATTGCCTCACTCTGCCTTCAAGTGTATCCCATGCATCACCGACCAAAAAAATTACATCAAGTCATAGAGTTCAAGCTAACACACAAGACACGTACCCTCTTCTTGATGAACTTCAAGGCTCTCTTGTCCTTGGACACCTTGAGCAGCTCCATGGCTCGCCTCTCATACGGAGCAAATCCACACACCTCACGGATCATGTCGCGCACAAACTTGGAATGCTTTGTGAGACGCTGGGTTAAAAGGTAAGAAGAGTTCAATTAAAATCGATTCCAACTAGGTTATATGAAAGTAAATATAAAATGTTATTTCCATACTTCATTAAGACACCAATGTATACATGTACAATTCACTTAAGCCATTTAAACCTTAGGACACATCTGTGTAGCCTCAGAGCTTTTAACCATTATTTTAATCTTTAGCTGTTGAAATAGCAGATCTACAAGCTCATTAGCCGCAATTTGCAACTCTAGATTTTTTTACAATGGGATGAATCTAGAGTTGCAATACCCTCCATTGACTCCCCACTCATCATTTTGCGTTTGTGATCTGCTGGTCTCAAACGACGTTAAACTCACCAACATTGCAGCTGTAGTCCAAGCTTGAATTTTTCTCTTTCGATCTGCAAAGCTTGTTTTTCATAAAAATCCCCCGTAGACATGTTATGAGCTACTTTCTGTCCAAAATATTCCACAAGTGATATTCCGAGCCGCCATTTTGTATTTTTTCAACCTGCCGTAAAACAAGACGTGTGGGAGAGCGCTTGTTTAATAGAAGGCCGTGCGTGACGGGGCGTCGCGCTGCGTCGGCTTCTTCTTTGGGTGTCTTACCTGCGCAGGTAAGATTCTATTAAACAAGCTCTCCCCCTCACGTCTTGTTTTACGGCCCGTCGCAGAATTGCAAAATGGCGGCTCGGAATATCACTTGTGGAATATTTTGGACAGAAAGTAGCTCATAACATGTCTACGGGGGATTTTTATGAAAAACAAGCTTTGCAGATCGAAAGAGAAAAATTCAAGCTTGGACTACAGCTGCAATGTTGGTGAGTTTAACGTCGTTTGAGACCAGCAGATCACAAACGCAAAATGATGAGTGGGGAGTCAATGGAGGGTATTGCAACTCTAGATTCATCCCATTGTAAAAAAATCTAGAGTTGCAAATTGCGGCTACAAGCTCATAGCGACCAAGTGCCGTGCTACAAGCTTGTAGATCTGCTATTTTTTTTAAATCATGAAAATGTGTCGCAAATGTTCACAGCCAACGTTTTTAACTCAAATATTTGCTTCTGGTGGGTCCCTGGAACAACATATTTTCAGATGGGTCAGCGGCTCCTTGACATGAAATAGTTTGAGCTCCACTGATATGGAAACATAGGGTTTTTCAGAAACCCGTCATGATTTAGGAGACATTAGTAGAATCTGGTCTGAGGTCTTAATGGGTTCAAACTTACAGCGGGACTTGATGCCAACAATGTTGCATTGCTACAATCATGTTTCGTCTGGTTTCCAGGTCAACTTACCCCACGTCTGCGGCTGTGCTTTGGCGCGGTCACATTCTTGGTGACAGGGTGGCCTTTGTTGAGGCCTACGGCCATAGGGTAGCGTATTGCCATGTCTGGAGAAGAGCAGAGAATTCAGATTAATTCAAATGCACCGACTGCCCATATCTCAATAATAACACTAATCTGGTCACGCTGGCCTGACATTGAGCAGCTACCGACACTTCATGTCAACTATGGATGTGTATGACAAGTGTATAAAACGTTACATATGTATTTAAACATACACTAATAGAAACGTGCAAGACCATCAGTAACAGTATAGGTGGGCATCAAGGAAGAGTGGGCATCTCAATGTTTAACTGGATTTTTCTAATCTAATATTTGGAAACTGTTTGAAAGTAAATATTAGAGCAGGCTTAAACATTCAACAATGATGGTCAATATTTGCTACAAAACAAACCCTGTATAGTTTAAGAGTAATCTTTGGGCATAAACAAATAATGTACCACGTATACTTTACACAAGATGTAATCGAGGTGCCCATCTATCCTGTATCCAGTCCATGCCTACTGTAGGTTGTGTTTACTATGAATCCAGCTTGTTAAAACAAAATCCACTACAAAAGTCCACGTTCATTCCTTACATGCTTTAGCGGTCTGCTCATTAGTTTATATATCTAGCTATATATTATTCACGGACTAGGTCTGATGGAACAACTAGGCTTTAACCAAACAAACTGTAGCATTTTGCTAGTTAACGGTAGGATGAGCGTCAGTGACAATGTACAATACATTGGTTTCGTGCGGAACGAAACATTTTACTTTGCAGTCTATTTTTAATGCAGTGCTGCTGTAAATACCGGTTCCCAAACTATTACAAATATATTGTAAAAATGTCAATATGAGTTGTGTCAAACGTTGTAATTGTGCTGTGTACTAGTGTAGCATGAAGACCAGCCGAGAGGTTCAACTTCAATGTAATATTTATAACAGTATCCTTCTCTGTAGACAGACAATATTTAACACATGGGTTCTTTTATATCAGTAGCTTCACGTAGTTTAATTTATTTGTGTGTAAGATGTTTGATTACGGTGATTTGTGGCAGATTGTGATTGTTTAATTCCATGGATCATTTCTTACCGTATTTCTTTAATGGCGGTCGAGCCGGAAAAGGAATGTTTAGAAGGGGATTCTGGGTAATGAGGGCTTCCGACGTGAGGTTTGGATGTCTACAGCGCCCTCTGGTGGGTGGGAGGAGGACTTAATTTTGGCCTTTGAACTAATACATTTCAAACGAAAGCACAAGGCAATATAAAAACTGCTACGAGGATAAAACCAGAAAAAGCACTTAGACCAGTTTACATCAGGGTCCGGCCACACAAAAGTTTTAGCCTCCTTCTAGACACTAGGCAAGTAGAATACGACCCGAAATGAATCCCAGATCCTGAGTTGTTGTATTTCATCAACAACTACAATTATATATACAATATACAATATGTAGCGCAATCAATCAATCAATCAACACATTTTTCAACACGATGTAATTGTATTGATCGTCGGGGCAAATGCCTCAGTCGGTGTAGTTTGAGGTTTATTTATTTTTATTGACAAATAAATAAACAAATATCAACCATTACAATTACAAATAACTTGACAAAATGCAGTTACAATAAAATAAATAAGGTCGACTTTGTCTAAAGGCAATATTAATGACTGGCAAGTTTGAGATGGGGCAAATTACCAAATTTACAAACTTAAAGGACCACTTTTCAACCTATCTTCATATAATACGTCCTCACTAATACTCATGATAAAATGGCACAATTTGAATTTGTTTCTACTCAGTCTGTGTCATCATCGTTTATAGGCGATTTTTTTACAAAAATATTTAGATTTGTATTATTGTGAGAACGATGGCTTCCATTATCGCATTGCAACTTTTCAGAACTAGAAAGCCTACAGTTTCTATGCGCGTTCGGAAATAGCGCACTGAGCGGCGCGCACTGTGCAATGCAAACAATAAATGGCCGCGTTCGGAAATAGCGCGAGTGAGCTCCGGTGTGGTATTTCCGAACGCGCCCTATAATAGGCGAGTGCGCTCCTGTGCTGTATTTCTAAACGCGCCCAACATTGGATTCCCCATCGATGATGTCACTGGTGGACAGGTTTCTGAACTGCCCACAGCCCTCCCATGAGACACAGACTGAGTAGAAAATAAATTGTGCCATTTTATCATGATTATTAGTGAGGACCTATTATATGAAGATGGGTTGAAAAGTGGTGAAGTGGTCCTTTAAGGATGCAAGTCATATACAACAATGTTATGCTCTCTGTGTTTTTTTACTGACGAAAATATCTTTCAACATTTTCGGTCTTTTCGGTAAAGTACAAAACTCCACCTCCCATAACCCACCGCGGCGCCGGCGCGAGGAGTCCGGAAGTGCTTGCGTCTACCCTTTTGGCGCGGTCCGCGTGAGCCAGTCCGCCATCTTTGTTCCCGCTAGAGCTCCGAGCTAGCAGTGGTGCCAGTGAGTAGGGCAGCAGAGCTCTCTTTCAAACTGGAACTACGGCGAACACGCTGCGTTTTCATTCATTTTTTTACACTCACGACGGTTTGTTGGTAAACAAACTCATTCTAAACTAGTTCGCCAGGGACCGAGCGAGGATTATATATTTTTTAGCAAGCAGTTTAAAGTCTGTGAATCTGTGAGCTTTTTTTTGGTTGGAGGAGCGACACTCTTTCTTGGGTTGTTTTAAAAAAGAGAGCGAGAGAGAGATCCGTTATCATGGCGACTGCTACTCCCAGCCGTGAATCGTCGGGGCCGGGCCGGGCGGCGGCCTCGTCCACCCCGCTGTCGCCCACCCGCATCTCCCGCCTGCAGGAGAAGCAGGAGCTCCAGCACCTCAACGACCGGCTGGCCGTCTACATCGACCGCGTCCGCTCCCTGGAGCTGGAGAACGACCGGCTGATGGTCAAAGTGTCCGAGAAGGAGGAGGTGACCACCAGAGAGGTGAGCTCAGTGAGGGAGCCGAGCCACACACACACATCCCGGTTGTAATTCCCTCTCTAGATCAGTGGTTCTCTTTCAACCCTTTTCATGTCGAATGTCCATTCTGTCATTTGAGCCACGGACCACCATTTGATGAGATTTAGCAACTTTCCATTATTTAGTTGGGTTGGGGAGTGGGACCAACTGGAACCCCCCCTCAAGGGCCCACTGATGGTCCCCGGACCACTGGTTGGAAAACCACTGCACTGAAACATCCCGGTTATCCCCCTGTAGAGTTGCATCTTGTCTCTGCGATTTAAAATAACTAATCTTAATAACTTTTCACCAACACTCCATCATATACATACACATAAATACAGTACACAGGGATCAATGTAGTCAGCGATGCGCCCCAGAGTCGGATTCAAACCACAACAAAGAGACAATAGTTTGCGAAATCGAGAGGCTAGTACACAATGCTAACTTTAATGTTAATGCCGCACATTGTGCACAACCGTCTGTCTTCACTCTAGTCTAAAAGCTCTGGTGCTTCCACTCATAATCTGTTGATGCGTTAATATGAATGCATTAAGACGCACGTGTTAATTGATGACATATTGACCTGTGAATTCATTCGCGTTCAACCGTTCATGAACCAACCAGGGGAACATTAGCCAAAATAGCATATCTAAAAGCTCGCAGGCAGGCAGCGCGTGGTGAGCTTGTAGATCGGCTATTTTTGGCTAAGAAATGTGGCGTAGATGAGGGGGAAGCGGTCCAGGTTTAGAAGCTGAGGTCTCTTTTACTAAGAATAGATGGTTAATAAACCGGTTATAACGGGAGCCGGCGGGTGGATGGATTGAGCGGGAGGTCGTGCGCGCCCACCGGCACCACGCACGGCGGACATGTTTTTAGAAGCGTTGATGATGCTCCGTCCACTACGGAGTGACGGAGTCGGGAGGGACTCTCCCGCCCCGCTCCCTTCAAACTCACAGCAGGGCAGACTGACTGTCTGACTGGATGATGCAGTAGCTCATTGTTGTTTGAAAATAATGTACGTCGACATATTTGTGGCTTTGAGAGTTAATCGAATTGTGGTTTACCGTTTTAATTAAACTCCGGATGCTATCAAAACCAATGCTATGCCTTGCTATTGCCAAAAGCAATAGTGTTTGTATAATCAAATTAAAATGCTTTTGTTTTGTTTTGTTTGTTTTTCGTAAATTTGAGAACGAGGATGTTACTGATTTCGATTAAATACGGTTTTTATTCCTTTCCTATATTGTTGTTGTGATTACCAGACATCCTGGATAGCCAGGTTACTTTTGCCTCATTTTGGGCGTGGACTGACCTCCCTATCATCAGTAAAAGATTGAAAACTCAGGGCTTGGCTAGCAGACAGGTTTATGTGGGCTGGGCTGGCTTTTCAGAGATGCTTCATTCAGTAAAGTTTGTTAAACCCAGAGGCTAACTGGTGGTGGCAATTACACCATTCATGTAACTTTTACCACAGGCAAGGAACAGCTGCATAGCAGGATACCTTCCTCCTTGACGCTCACTGGCAGCTGAGAGGTTGATGGGGGTGGTTAATGGCCATCCTGTTCCTTCCTTGACCCCTGAAAACAAAGAGTATGCTCTTTTTGCCTTTGGGGCCATGACACTGACCCGGCCAAAAGTAGGCAGCAGTGGACACACGCTTGTCCAGGTGTAATAGTAGTTAGTTACTAGTCTTTACTCTTTCCCAGGCGTTTTAAAATGTTCAATGTCAGCCATGTAGCCTCCCAGAGTCATACAATACAACAGCATTCTAACATTCTTCCATATTGTTTACTTTCAATGTCGAGTGGAGGTGCTGGTGGAATCTAAGTGTCGTGGGCAATGAGCCAAGCTCTACCTTTTAGCACCAGAGCGTCAGAATGCTGGCTGTTCCTATATAACCCTCTCTTCTGCCCATCTGTAATTTTCTCCCCTCCACCAGTCTCTAGTTAAGAGTCTCCTCCTCTCTACATTCCTCGCTGCTTTTTTCTACGTTCGCCTACATTCCTCACCGGGCGTCGCCGCCCTCTTTTTCTCCCTCTTTCCTCTCCTGCCTCTCTTTCCATATCGCTACTTTAAAATCTTTCTTCCCGCCCTTTTGCACCGACTTCCACAGTTGCTTCTCTTTCCCATCCAGCTGTTCCGTGTCAGTATGTTGTTGTAGACTTACTACTAGCGGCCGGGAACCTCCCTCCTAACCGACTTCCAACTCTTCCACACCCTGTTTTTGTCCCCTTCGCTCTCTCTCTCTGTAGTATCAATAGTGGTGTTGTCCACATGCTTTCCAGATGGGCGGAGCATGGGGCGGCCGTCCATTCAAATTTAAAATCTGACTTTTGACTTGCAGTTGGTTTCGACAGTTGAAGTTTATTGTTTGTTTTGAGATGATGAAGCACGCTTTTCGAACTTTAAACAAAATATAAAATGTTTGCATTTTATGAATCATTAGAGAAAGAGGGGTTGGTGGTGTTGGTAAAGAAAATAAAGGAGAAGAAAAAAACAGGTTACACTTATTACCGGTAGCTTCATTTAAAAGTATTGCTCAAATATTCAGTGCAACAAATCAAGGCTGCAATTACATTTGACAACAGCCAAATCACTTTTTTATTCTCCGCTTCAGCTTGTAATGCCTGCATAGTTGATACATATGGAATTAATTGTAAAAGTTGCTAAATAAACATTCCTCACTGCCTGTAACTTTCCCTCTCCATTGGATTGTGCTTTTTTTGATTAATTTGATATTAGCTATTTGTAAGTTGTGTGACATCGTCATGTTGAAAACAATGGCCTCTGTTTTCTGTGATTGGAAATCTGAACCCCCCAATTCACACCATGAGATTCCCCCCCCCCCCCCCCCCCCATCCATTCAACAATATAGAGGGGTGGCTTTTAATTACCCAATACTGATAGTAAAGGTGGCCTTACACTAGCCGATAATCGGGGGGTCAATGTTTGATACTGGCTCTGCCCCGCTCCGATTATCCTGTAGTGTGTGGTGCTATCAGATTTCAGATTGAAAAAAATCGGCTAGTGTAAGGACACCTTTATTATACCTATGAATTCAACTATGAACTCTCCAAAGGTAAAAGTTCTTATCAAATGAGATTTTTCTTCCAGACAATATCTGTGCCAGAAAGTGTGAATAATAATCATCTACTGCTATAATATGCTTGAAAGTGATATACTTTCAGTGGATTCATGAAACGTTTCTTTAATGTTCTGAATCTAAACTATCTGTCTCTATGTGTCTGTTTTGTCTCTGTTTGTTTTCTCCCTCTGTGTAGGTGACGGGTCTGAAGGCTCTGTATGAGGCAGAGCTTGCGGATGCTCGGCGCGTTTTGGATGAGACGGCCAAAGAGAGGGCCAGATTGCAGATTGATCTGGGCAAGGCTCAGTCTGAACTGGATGAAACTACACGCAGGTAATGTTCCATGCTAAAACACACAGTGTACGTAATTGTGCAACTACAAACTTGATCGGGTGTTTCCATGGCCTGAGGGTGATTGGTAATTACTGCATGAAAAAGGAATGTGTGGTGGTGTTTTCCAATTTGTTCAAGTATTATAGGCTATATCTGTAAAGGCAAAATATGGATTTTCAGTAACGGAAATACATTATGCCTGTTACTGAAATTCAGTTGGAGCACAGAGCAGGTAGTATCCGCGTTAATTTACTTTTAGGTCAACAAGTTTGTTGTCGTTATAGCTCACTGTATATGTGACCAAAACACTTTGAATGAAAGGTGATGATGGCAGATTCCAGGAATACTTATGCATTAAGATCAGTTAAAATGAGTTAAGTCATGTAAACCATTGGGTTTGAGCAATTACCCGTAAGCTTAAAAGCTGCTTGTAAAAGTCAACAATCAGGTTGTTTTTAGCATGAGGCTCCTATAGGAACGCGTTGAGGCTGGAATGCATGGCATTTGGATAAGGTACTTGTAGTAAAAAGGCGGTGCATCGAGAAACAAACCGCCTTTTGCAGCCCGCCTTCTAGTATTTGTTTTCAAAAGGTTTTTGTGTAATAGAGCGTTCACTGTGGGTTTACTTCACACCGTGAACTTTAATAAAACACATGGTTTTCATCAATTTAGGATGGATTTGTCTTACAAAAAATGCCCTTGCCTAAATAAAAGTAGAGAGAAGTAGAGAGAAAATCGAGAGAAAAGATCTAGTCTTTTTGTTGTATTTATAAAAAGACAACTTAGCAGGCCCTGCATTTCATTGGAATTGGACAAAAATGTATTGATTCCCGGAATTATCACACTTTAATGAGGGAGATTACTGCACATCATTAACCCATTTAGGCCTGACCTCAAAACCTCCTCCAGTTTTCTGAAATAAATATTTTCACGATTTTTCAAAAATAGCAGACCTACAAGCTCGTAGCGCGCCACCGAGTGGCGCGCTATGAGCTTCTAGATATGCTATTTTTCAATAGCTAAATTATAACATCAAGGGGTTCCCGTCCAAAATGGGTTAAAGTGATTATAATATAATCAGGCGGACTGGCTGGGGCTGTGTAGATGGACCGTCCGTTTACCATGCACTTTCTTTATAGTGTCTGCCTCTACAAGGCTTCGAGCCGCTGGATATGTTTATTTATACCCCACCGTACGGCAGTGTGGCGCACCGAAAATAACTGATCTACAAGCTCACAATGGGTCATTGGGTCATGACCTCACTACATATATTGGTTAAATGTCCTTTCTAGTTTTTGACCCATCAAGAAAAATGTAGAATCACAGCTTCAATTTATAAAGACTAGACTTACAGACTACAATCAGTATTCTCGGGGACACTAATTGATGAATTGGTTACTGAATATGAATATCTGCAGAGCTATTTAAGCTGAAGGAAGTGTCAGTGACTTTGGCTTCGTCTTTAAGCCTATTATGGAGAGGGACTGTGGGGAGAGAGGGGGGATGGGATGGGAGGAAGGGAGAGGAAAAAGCGAGGTATGGGGGAAGGGGATATGGAACTTGGGTGGCAGGAGGGTGTTAAATGATACTAAAGAAAGAAGATATTTGACTGATATATCTGAGTAGTGATTATGTGGACTTTTGAAGGAATTTAATGAAAACAAAAACAAAACTCCAGTACGTAACTTTATTTTTTGTAAATTCTATAACCCCAGCAGAGTCTGAGTTGAACATTTCTTGTTTACTTTTTTTATTTGATAGGTTGCTAAGTAGCCTTTCTCTGCCAGGAAGTTGAGAACGGTTATGATTTCATTGAGACATGAAATGTCCTGACTTTATAGGAACTTGAAAAATAACATTCACTCGGCCTAACTGTCTGAAATACAGTCTACTAAAATGTTTTACATTGTTACCATCTTGCTACTCCTTCCTGTCGACTGTCTGGAACATTGCCATAAAACTGAACCAGACGTAGTCGCTAAACTCATTGAAGTTCCTTGTGGCAATAAGACAAGTAAGACGCGCAAACGCGGGAAGCGAACGCAGCTCGTAAATTGCAATAACAATTAGAATAAATTACATACTTTTTAAGGTTTTTTTTAAGTTAAGTTTTTTTTAAATTAAATGTTTTTTCAAGTTTGTTTTAGTGTGTGTATGTGTGCGTGCGTGCGTGTTTCCTTTTTAGGTTTTTTTTTGAAAAGTTTTTTGTTTAAGTTTTTTTTTAAGTTAAGTTTTTTTTGAAGTTAAGTTTTTTGTGTGTGTGCGTTTTTCCTTTAAGTTTTTTTTTTAAGTTAAGTTTTTTTTTAAGTTAAGTTTTTTTAAGTTAAGTTTTTTGTGTGTGCGTTTTTACGTTTTTTTTTTAAGTTAAGTTTTTTTTTAAGTTAAGTTTTTTTTTAAGTTAAGTTTTTTGTGTGTGTGCGTTTTTCCTTTTTAAGTTTATTTTTTAAGTTACCTTTTTTTTTAAGTTAAGTTTTTTGTGTGTGTGTGTGTGTGTGTGCTTGCGTGCGTGCGTGCGTGCGTGCGTGCGTGCGTGCGTGCGTGTGTGTGTGTGTGTGTGTGTGCGTGCGTGCATGTGTGTGTGTGTGTTTTTGTGTGTGATACAGCTGCGCCCTCTGGTGGTGGGCGGGTGGTGTTACAGCGTGACACACAGACAGACACACAGACAGACACACACACAGACGTGATCTGCTGGGTCTCATAGTAAATGCTCACTGCGTTCGCAATCACTGCGTTCGCAATCACTGCGTTCGCAATAAGGTTTTACAGCAACCTCGCTTTATGTACCAGGATTCTGACCTTTGTTTTATCTCAAATTATCAATCATAATCATCTGGAGGTATAAATAAGGGTACAAAAGGCACAAAGCACTTTCAATAAATCACCTGAAGTACTAAAGTGCACATAACATAACAGCAGTAGTCTGGCGAAAACTTTCCTTTAACTTTTATCGCTGTCTTTCAAATAAGGGAGCACCATTTCAAACACTGTACTATGTTCACAATATTCACAATTCCTCCAACCTCATCTGGGAAGTTGGGAACCCCATTTGGTGTTGAAATAGCAACTCTGTTTGGCTCCTCCCCTCTGTTAGTCTTCTTCCACCTGGGCGCTACTGTGTTTATTCCTACTAACAACAACAACACTACATGTTCCAGGCGGTGGTGCTGACAGATTCTGCCGTTAGAAGAGTCTATCTTGAGAGATTTAAATTTCTCCCAACTTGAAAAAATGCAATTTGGCAATGGAAGATTTCAGTTTTTAAATACTTGTATTGTAACACACTTCATCCTCTGTCCCTCCTACACAGTCTGAAGAAGAAAGATGGCGACCTGTTTGCATCGATGTCCCGGGCCAGCACTCTGGAAGGTCAGCTGAATCAGAGTGAAGCAGCTCTGTCCACAGCGCTGAGCCAGAACGCTGCTCTGATTGCTGAACTCGCCGACCTCAAGAGTCTGCTGGCCAAGGTATGGATAGATATGTCCATTTAACAATCACCTTCCCACAGAAGGCAAACGATTCTAAACTTGACACGAATGATTGTAGATGATTACACGTTTAAGTTGACAATTAGTTGTTGAGATTAATTATTTTATTGTGTTTTCGGCCTTTTCTATTATGAATAGAAATTACATTTCTGTTTGCCTTTTAGGCTTCATAATTTGTTTTTGAAAGTGCACAGGGCACATAATGACAAAACGGAAATAGCAGCCTTTTCTGCTTTTTTATGTATGAAAAATGTGCAACATGGACACGATTTATGACAAAATAATTGCGATTAGACGATTATGTAATAATAGTGACAACCCTAATTGAAGATGGATTCACCATCGACATGGAGGGATATGTCCTGCTATCGATGAGGCTAAATCAAAGCGTCTGTTTTTAACCATCCCATAGGCGGAGGACGGCCATGCTGTTGCTAAGCGCCAGTTGGAGACGGAGACTCTGATGCGCGTTGACCTGGAGAACCGCTGTCAGTCTCTGAGCGAGGATCTAGAGTTCAGAAAGAGCATGTTTGAAGAGGTGTGTGCCGTCATGTTGATAGATGATACAGAATATATGGTCTTTTCTTTTGTCGTAATACTACAATATTAACATATCATACCTCTTTCCCTCTCGTGTAATTCTGTCTTGCCTGTGCTTTCTATCGCTGTATAGGAAGTGCGTGGGTCTCGTCGTAGACAGGAGTCAAGGATTGTGGAGGTGGACTCCGGAGTAAGACAGGACTACGAATTCAAACTGTCACAGGCTTTACAGGTATAGTGGGCAACATACCATTTATACTCGATCAATGCCACCATCACTATCTCTATGCCTGCTATGCTATGTAGGGAGATGAAACTGTTCAGCAGACAAGATCTGAATGGTATTATTCAAAAATTGCACCTAAGGTTTTGACAGACAAAGCAGTACAAGTGTATCATTTTCACTCCGGTGCAGTTGAGGTGAAGGGTATACAGTATGTTGTTGGGTAAACTTGCATCGTCGTCTACCAACCCGATCCTTTGACACAGATACAGTCTCGCAGTCTCTTCCGGATTACATTCATGTCCAAGAATAGACGGCCACAGTGGCAACCTCAAGACTTGAATGAATAACTGGACTCCTCACAGAAATCTGAGTAAGGGGCGTGAATGCGTAACGCAATCAACGGCACAAATCCGCAATAGCATTGGAGCGGCTTGCAAGTACTGTAGTGCAGCCTGTAGATTAGAATGTGCACTTACTACAGGTTTAAAAAAGGACTGAGAGCGCCACATATAAACTACAGAGATACCTGTAAATAGAATTTGGTTATTGAGGTAGGATCGGTGTTGAGTTGGGACAAGCCATGTCTCATTCAAGGTTGAGAGAATATAAGTAGTCTTGTTTTTATAGTAACTACTCAATCACTTGCCGTTGAGTTTTGTGGGAAATTCTGAAAACTCATCAAAGTGTTTCTGTGCTTTTTCTTTCAGGACCTGAGGAGACAGCACGATGGACAGGTGTCTCTGTACAAGGAGGAGCTGGAAACCACCTACCAATCCAAGGTGGGAGACCCCAGATTTTTTTGCACAGTCAGTGTCTGCCTTTGCTGTCTTTTCTCTTTTTCCCATCTCACCTATTCGGTCTGTTTTTTTCTTTCCTCTAGCTGGAGAATGCAAAGGTTTCCTCAGAAGGAAATGAGAAGGCAATGAGCACTGCCAGGGAGGAGCTGCAGGAGGCTCGCATGAGGATAGAGTCTCTGGCATACCAGTTCAGTGCCCTGCAGAAACAGGTATGACGCCTAAAGCAATTATGTAAATAACGGAGGATTTAACCCATTGAGACATGGGACGCATCTGTGTCACCTTAGCTTTTAGCCACTTTAACCATTATTTTAAACTTTTAACTATTGAAAAATAGCAGATATACAAGCTATTGCACCGACTCTCCTGCTTTTGGTGTTCCTGATCACATTTCTTATGTTATGACTGTGTGTTGTTAGGCTTCGGTCTCAGAGGAACGTGCCCGAGAGCTGGATGACCTCCTGTCGTCTGAGAGAGACAAGCACCGCAGGGCCATCGAGACTAAAGAATACGAGATGAGCGAGCTGAGAGACAGGATGAACTCCCAGCTCAACGAGTACCAGGAGCTGCTAGATGTGAAGCTGGCCTTGGACATGGAGATCAACGCCTACAGGAAACTGCTGGAGGGAGAAGAGAGCAGGTATGTCTGTTACAAACACACAGTATGGAGTTTGACAGTATGGAGTTTATACATATACACATAGACATATTCAAGGCCTTAGTTGTTACCTACTTGTAACGGAACATGCATAAATTATTAGCCTTGTTCCCAGCCTTACTCCTCTGCGAAGAGAAATTCCTGGTCACGACCTCAGGCAGAGTGTGTTCTGCCGGAAGTGTCGGCCCGGAACATCCGTCGAACGAATTTCCCCCGGATACGTTATTTTTCAGCCGCAATCACAACACTCGTTTCATCCACGGAGAACGCCAAAATTCCACTACTTCGGTTAAACCTCTCAACCGGCTAGGTCTTTCCCAGTGTGATGAATTATAAATTGTATATCAAACAGTCATTGGTTGGACAGAGTAAAATAGATCTCTGCTCACTCAGTGTTAAGAGTGAGAGTAGATACAGAGACGAACATTTAACACAGTTGCCTCTGTTATGAATGGGACTTGATAGATTTATTCGCCACGTTGATATTTTTTATCGTTATTTAGCATTATTTATTAAATGGCTGGAGCTTACCGTTTCAGAACATCCTGTTTTAGTTATTATTAATATTGTGTTTTTAAATGTTTTTTTTTCTCTCCAGACTGAAGCTGTCTCCCAGCCCTCCAACCAGCCGTGTGACCGTGTCCAGGGTGACAGGCTCCTCCTCCTCGCACTCCTCCAAGAGGAAGAGAGTGGAGCAGGTGGTGGAGGAAGGTGAGGGCCAGTTGGTGGAGGAAGGAGAGGGCCAGCTGCTGGTGTCGGAGGAGTCGACCGCTAGCGGAGCTGTGACCATATCCCCCACCGATATGGATGGAAATGCTGTGGCTCTTGCTAATGATACCGACCAGGTAATTAATGGAGTTGTAGTTGCAAGAGTGCTGTTGATCTTTTGTTATCAGTGAAATGTAGAAACACCATTCTGTAGTGTATGCTTATAGTTTCATTGCACAGATTGTACTGTTAGACGGATGTTAGGTTCTTAGCTTACTTAATATGATCCTTGATGACTATTTCTATGTATTTGATATATTTAATTAGCATGTGTTCTTGCTCAGTGTAAATCGCTCTGGATTAAGAGCGTCTGCTAAATGCCTATGTTGTAAATTGAAACACGTCGCTAAGCATGTTTAGCACACTGCTAATATGGGTAATACACAAATCTGGAAGTTAGTGGAAGACATTGTCAGCGGGTGCATATGCCTTTTTGAAGAAGCCACACGAAGCTGCAAAATAAATGACCATGTAGAAAAGTGTGAACTTATTACATGAATACACAGAGTACCACTAATTGTGGATTTTTTAATTGTTTGTATAAGATCGGAAGATACCGTTGTTTCTCAGCCAATAACCGATGTGTGTTTTGCAGGACCAACCCCTTGGTAGCTGGCGGTTGACGAGGCAGGTCGATGGAGAGGAGGAGATTGTCTACAAGTTCTCTCCAAAGTTTGTCCTCAAGGCTGGGTCGTCCGTTACGGTAAGAACCGAGGACTATCGATGAAACGGGTTACTCACCAAGTACATTTCATACGCTCCCTCTCCCAGTTTATCCATATTTTACCTGAAAAGGTATTAAAACACCCGTTAATTCTACAACTACTCTCTCTAACATCCGAGTTTGTCCAAAGCTATTATGTCCAGTCATGGTAACCAACTGGTCGACCGACATGTCGCTCTTATAGACACAACTATATTTGTGTATGGGAGACGACTATGTTTCCACGTCCTGTGCAGGTGGCAACTGGCATCTTTTTTTTCTTTTTAATTGGGAGCGATCTAAAAATCCCCCCTAGGAAAAGATGAACTCAATCGCTTAACTAAATGTTATTGCTAACTATCTTCAGCATGTGATTTCATGGGGTCTTTAAGGACAGACCTGATCCAACAAAACTAGATTCACTGCTTGTAAATTGGTCTAATTACTCCAATATGTTAATCTGTACAGGTGTGGTCTGCTGATGCGGGCGTGGCCCACGGACCCCCCACCGACCTGCTATGGAAGAGCCAGGCTTCCTGGGGCACAGGAAATGAAATCCTTACCACCCTGGTGAATTCTGATGGAGAGGTATTGAACGTTTTAATAATAATGATGATGACGACGTGTTTATTATTTTCTTTAATTTATTTATACTAGTTTTGAGTGGATGGAGTAGACTGGTACAATTACAGTTGATAATGTGGGCATTTAGCATTTTATCCGGTACGAGATCATAATAAGAAGAATAAGCATGAACTGGTATATCATGGAAATGTATGGCATGCCTTTTTGATATAAAAAATGAACAAATTCAGGCTGCAGTTATGTACAGTGTTTAGTCATGATGCATTTGTCTCTTACCTGTATTTATTACTGATATAGTATATGCTCTTATATAGGCTTACTACTAGTAGTAAGCCAGTGGAACAACATTTCGTTCAATTGTCCATTTCATGTATTCTGCCCTACAACGCCAAAGTGCAGTAACTACGTTTTTAGACACCAACTTATTTGTCTATCCCAAAAGTCTTGCCTTTCGATTTTGGTGAAATTAGTGTAATTTCACTTATATGCCAATTTCTCATTTGGCTGACCAGTTGAAACACTTTAATACCCATTTTCAGTTAAAATATTGTTCGTATTAGTTACTGCACTTTGGCTTTGCAGGGCAGTATTGTTGAATGACAATAAAGCTATGCATCTACTATAGAAGTTTAGAACATTGCCTGTACACCTCAGCCCCCGTGGTTCTGTAACCTGCTGACTCTGAAAGGTTCTAACATGATGGGTTTGTTCCTGCTCTGTTTGTGTTATCAGGAGGTGGCCAGAAGGACTGTCAGCAAGTCTCAGGTGGACATGGAGAATGGAGAGGAGGAAGACGACGAGGAGGAGGAAGTGGTGGTACGGGTAAGTCTTGACCTTTTTTAAATCTTGAAATAATTCACAAACTTCTGTTCGTCATTGAGACCATAGATATTTAAAGAAATGGATGCCTCATTGGCCGCTGCAGTTCATTGGAGCCATGTGTCTCCAGCGTAAGGAGGAAGTCACTGCCACTCAAGTGACAATAAAGCTCCCAAGGGAGCTTTATTTTTCTCATGCCAATAAAGCTCCCAAGGGAGCTTTATTGGCATGAGAAAACAAATGTTTACATTGATTGATTGGTCTAGCGAACGTCCCCTTCTGTGCCTCGCTTCCGCTCATGCTTCACAAGGAATCTCAGGAAAGCTTGCCTCCTCGAGAAGCACACGCCCGAGGGCCGAAGGAGGCTACCTTTTTATGTCTATGCTATGCTTGAGACGCCAGATGGAAACGGTCTAATGTGCCTATGTTCCTGGGCCCTGCTGGGGTTGGGTTATTTACTAGTCCAATATAGTCAAAAAGTCCAAATTAACTGTTCACACTGTCCTTTTTACATGAAAACCTCTGAGAAATGACCAAAGGTCTACAAAGTTAACCCCGGCAATAGAATTGTGAGATTAAGAAAGGAATGATCAAAATCATGTACTTTAAAATGCTTGTGGGGATTATATTTCTTTGTAATTTAATTTCTAAGAACATGTTTTTAGTTGGAACATCGTGTTAACATTCTCTCTCTCCATCCAGGGAAGAAAGACTGCATCCAGAGAGTGTGCCATCATGTGAAGCCCCCGCGACGCTCACTGGTCGTTTTTAAACTTCCAATTTGTTTTCTAGAGCCACTCAGATATTTTTCTATTTGTCCTGTTGTTGCTTGTCGTCGTTCCGCTGTCTTTTCATAGTTCAAGATGACAAAAAGGACATGTTTCTAATGGACTCCGTTTCTACTTGCTCCACTCAAACCCTGGATCCGCTTTTAATAAGAATACAACTAGCTGTAGATAAAAGGTCATGTAGTGATTATCTTTACTTTACACAGTAGAGTATGATTCCACTACAAAACATTTTTGAGGAAAAAACAGTACAGTACAGGGGAATGTCACTATTGACATTAATATAATTGTATACTTCCAGATATCACTGCTCACCTTTTTATTTTATGTCTCTATAGTAAGTATTTGTTTTAATTATTTGGGGGAACGCCAAATGGTGCGTTCAAATGCAACAAATATAGCAAATCCATTGACTTATGGAAAATGCTATAATGTGCTTCCCAGATAATGGACCTCGAACATAATGCTGATTTTTATTATTTTATAATGTCATGAATTCAATGTTTTGACTGTCCATTATGGTGACGGATGGTGGCAACAGACTCTCCCGGAGTACTGAAAACTAGTTTCTAGTCGTGTTTTTTGTTGCTGGCCTGCCGATAAATCTTTGATCATATGAGACCTGTTGTCACCATCCTGACTTGTACATAAAAGATACCCTCAACTCAGTCCCGAACCTCTTTTCGCTTTCTTCCTTCCCTTGTTCCCTCCTCTTTCCTACATCCCCTCAAAGTTTCCTTTTCCCCTGTATCCCTTGTCTCCTCAAAGATGGCTAAAAAAAGAAAGAAAAGCTTTTAGATTCGATTAACTCCTGGTTGCTCTAAAATCTCGCCACTTTGTCTCCTATAAATAAGGAATTGAAGACAAAGAACAGATGTTTGGGAGGGGTTAATGGGATCATGTGATATTATCCTCCAATTGTGTGTTGTAGTATAATTGACAGCTAACTATTGTTAACGTTAGCACCATTAGTGACTGGGTAGTTTGATATCATTAGCATGGTTTCCACGGTTAGCTCAAGTGCGGCTAGACCAGGGCCAAGTAAATGTTTAGATATACTACTGTAAACACTATTGGTGTATTAGGAACTAAAAGGTGCCTCACCAACCATTTCTAAGTAAATGGACGACCCTTGATTGAAAGCAAAGTCCTGTTTTGGCACTGTAGTGGAAACCAGGCTTGCCCTACACATCTGGCCCTTCAGTAGACATGACAGGAGTGCCCTGAATTGGAAATGTGTTCTCGGTACACCCACAAGATGTCTATATTACTGCCACTGAAGGGCTTGTTAATTCCTCAGACAGTCACCCTGCTGCCTGCCTGGGGGGGCCTTTGGGTGATATTAAACTCTCAGCAAGAGTTAGAATGCCTGGCAGCATCGGATCCAGCACGGTTGAGCGAGAGGGGTGGCTTTGTTTTGTTGGAATTCATGGAAATTTGTAAAACATTGGCATTTTTTTGAATGCGTTCGGTTGTTCTTTTGCTATATTAGATTTAAAAGATAGAACGTAGTCCTGAAACGAAGGGACGGACCTCTGAATTGAGTAGATTGTAATATTGAGAGACCAAAGAAGAAAGTGAAAAAATTGGCAATCGGGTCTGACTCATAAGTGGGCTTATAAGGAGCAAATGTGTCTTCTTGGACATTGAATGTTATCTGAGTTCCATCAGCCTGTGCACGGTGCTGAATCATGTACTGTAACGCCTTCATTGACTAGCCTCTCTGCTCTCACACCCTGCTGGAAGCTGTGATGCTACCATGATGATCAAATCATGGGTTTCTTTAAAAAATAAATAAACTGTGTGTTAGAAAAGCCTGGCCCTAAAGTTAACTCACGAATAGTGATATCTGAAAAAACATGTTTCTCAGACATTTAAACTGTTAAAAAATCACACTATAATTTTGTTTTAAACCGTGATTGTGGTAGGACAGAATGGCTGACTTTTTCAGCGGAAATGGATCCTGTTTCTATACAGAGTCATTGATGGTTTGGTTTAATTATGGCAGGGCCAGCATTGTAAATATTGGTCAAAAGAATGCCAAATATACTTTGGCAACCGCCATGAAGCACAGTTATGGTGTAAACATGGCTACCACTAAAAACCAGCTTACACACTGGTGAATGTAAGCTGTCAAGGGGTGGGGCTTACTCCTAATCACCACAACTGCAATTGGATAGCAACACAAAAACAAAAAACATTTTGATTGGATCACAAGTGTTCCGTCTATCTGAATGATTGAAGTATAAACTGAAGCTGCTTTGCCTCAGTTGTTTTTCTAACTAATGATATTGGCCTGGGGAAACAGATTTTTTTCCTATTGTGTGTTTGAATGCAGTGCTTTGCATTACTAAATATTCTTCTTTTTGATAGGGTTTATTGTTAATGTAATCAGTTTGTTTACATGAAATGTTTTAGTTTTGTATTGTCAGGGTCTCTGGGGGTGATTAAGTTTGGGTGTTGATGGATGTGCGATATATGTGTTGGCCAGATTACTTATACATTCTGGGCTGATCAAAGATGACTGACCGCTGAAAATGAATTGGTCATTGACATGACTGCTTCTGTCATGTGATGACAAATAATGGCTAGCAAGCCGCTATCCAGGAACATTTGCAAAACCATCCACAAAGAACATGAACGTTCTAGTATAAAAAAAGCCTATTGGCATAATTTAACCAGTGTTTGTTAAAGTATTGGTTGTAGGCCTGTTTATACTTGGCCCCTACAGTATATTTAGTACTGGTATTTCTTTGACACTGGGTCTCAGGAAGTTAGTGAATTATTCATATAATGTTCTGGGCAAAAGGTACAAAGGTTTAAATCCGACCGTCGTACAATTTCACCTAAATAGTTTGTGATTAGTTTTGTATTGGAAGTGAGTCAGTCACACCACAGGCATTTATGGTAGATGATTTCAGAGTCAATAGTTTTATAGATTATGTGAAGCCCTAGACTGTGATTATCATTAAGCTATTTTCTTACAATCTGAACTCCACTGGCAAGTTAATAATAGAGCAGTATTGCTCCAAACTATGACAGGCAGACAGGCTGTGACTTTACCGTATACCGTACACTCCTTGGGAGACATTTCAGGAAGAAAAAAAAAGATTATTATTATTATTATGGAATTTCCTCGTTTTCCTGAATCATTTCTAAAACATTTACTTGATCATTGGTTCTTATTTATCAGTTTATTTAACAGTTTGGGTTATCTGGCTAATAGGAATGATTTAATTTGTGAAGAGAATAAACGAGTCCATATGCCCATCTCTTAATCACTGCCATAGAGATCCATTATTGTTAATGGGGGGGAGGGGAGCATGCCAAATGTCAGTTTGTTCGTTCATAATGATTATTACACTTACTATTGAACTATTTTTTTGTATACATAATAAATGTTTTCAATATTAATCTGTGTCCGCTCATTCATGTAAAAGTGATATTACACTTATTCCTCTCACAATGTTCATACATTGTATATTCAGATTATTCACTGTGTATGATCATTTTTAAGAATATATTTATTCACCATGGCAAGACTGACTGAACTTAACATTTGTCATCTACACCAGTGGTTTTCAACCCTTTTCATATTTATTTTATTTATTTGACGGACAAAGCTCATTAATCAACATGTCAGTTTTCACCTCAATGTAAATGGGCCAGAGTTAGCCACAGCTAAATTTCATCTGTAGTCCCTGGGCAGGCTCTCTAAAAAGAAAGACTGTATAGTGTGCCACCACACAACACCATGCGTTGATGCCATGTGTGCATATACCAGCATCCAACACTGTCCATACAAAAACACAATACAATACAGATAAAAGAAAGACAGTGTGTAGTGTGCCAGCTACACACTCTGTATATCAAGGGGACATTTTCTTATTCAGCATTTGAGCCACTGACCACCATTTGAGATTTAGCCTCTCGGACACAAAACTGAGAATATGTTATCGTTAGATAAGATTCTTGGTACTATAGGAGAGATAACAGGCCACAAGGACCACACATAATTATTCTACATCATTTCCTAATTGTGTAGACTTCTTGTATTATTAAGTAATGCAGATGTTTAACAATATTTTAACTCTTGAGAGCGTAAAATGAAACTAAATCGACCCGTAGGGTTCCACTTGGTTTCATTTTTACACTCAAGTTAAAGATCTAATAAGGGTCCATTTGGTTTACAAACTCCATTTAGTTGGGGACCACCTGGAACCCCCTCAAGGACCACTGGTTGAAAACCACTGATCTACACACATTTCTACCTGGAAGCTATAACCACTATACTGTAACATGCCAAAGGCTTCTCATTGGAGCTGCTAATGTTGAACGCCTGGCTCAAGGTGACCTTGAGGGGCGGCGGTGGATAGAGTGGCTGGATGGCAACCGCAAGGTTGCCAGTTCGAACCCGGGCTCCCCCAGAGTTTAGTGACACTGAACCCCTAATTGCTCCTGATGTGCAGGTTTTGGTGCCTTGCATGGTTTCCGCCGCCATTGGTGTATGAATGGGTGAATGTAATGCACAATCTATGTAAAGCGCCTTGGATAAAGGTGCCTAAATGCACCATTTACCATTTAGAGCAGTTTCTAACCCGTGGGATGTCACTTGTTTCCACCTCTCAGATTTTACAGACAGACTCAAAACCAGATTTTTAGTTAAAGTTCTATATTCTGATAGTAATTGCTGTAGTGTTCAGTGAAGAGGGTCTTCATTGACTGGAAAAGGTTACACAGTAGCCTATGACATGAGATAAAATGAAAAACAAGTCAACAATTTTAAAAATCAATGTAAAAATACTAAACAAAACAAGTCCGAAAAAGGGATAGGGTGTGTGTGTGTGTGTGTGTGTGTGTGTGTGTGTGTGTGTGTGCTTTTCAATGTGGATTGCTGTTAAAATGTGTGTGATATGTATTAGAATGCTGTTTTTTTTACACATTATTTACTACCCAACTTCATTTGTGTTGCATTCATATATTTCGCCAGGGGGCGACTCTACAACGCTACAACTCTACAACGCTTACTGCGGGCGGAACCAATGGTCTAACTTCGTGTTTCCGTCGAGCCTTCAGTTCGGACCACCTGATAGTCATATGATTTTTGATCAAGCTAGTTGTTTAGCTGGTAATTTCATTATCCCCCCCCCCCCCCCCTATATTTGTCTATAAACCGAAGTGATTTACAATTCCACGACAGAGTTTGTATATATTGGAAGGATGTTGTTGGTTTTGTCTGACGAGCATAAAGAACATCTGGGTTTTCTTCCAAAGGTTGATACTGCAGGTAAATATAGACATCAATCTCCCCTTTTCTACGTTATGTGACTGATCACCATATGACATTTGATATATACATTAGAAACGTGTTTGTCCACGTAGAATGCATAGACAGTGAAGCCAATATACAATTATAATGTCCATAATATCGGTCGGTATAGTGAACTCTTAACTGATTTGCATTAATAATATTGTTTTGATTGCCACTGTCGCTTAGGGAAAATGGCAGATCTACAAGCTCACACAACTGTATTGCACTGTATGTCTCTTCACTTGCACTTTTTTGTGTTTTTGTCTTTTTCTTTGCACTATAGATGTTTGTTTATGTCCTGTGTATGTAAGACTGAGAATGCTCTGAGCAAAATAATTTTCATTGTATTTATAGTCTGTATCTATACATATGACAAATAAACCTGAACCTGAAAGCTCTACAAGCTCAAAGTTGTGAGTTTGTATATCTGCTTTTTTTTGGTTGGTAAACTAGCATCTCTTTTTTACTGGTTAAATTACGTTTTCCTTTTCATATGACAAGGATGCTATCATAGTGCTACTGCTGCTTCTGTCTGGATTCTGGAAATAAAAATAGTGGGCACTTAGAGACAGTGTTACTAATCGTGCTAAATCAGTGGTTCTCAAAGTGTGGTCCGGGGACCCCAAGGGGTCCTTGTCCAGGGGGTCCCCAGCTAAATGATAGTTTGGAACCAAATGGACCCTTATGGTTCTGTAACTCAGAGTGTACAAATGGGTCCATTTGGTTCCATTTGTACACTCAGAGTTAAATTAACATTGATTTTCCAATATAAATTGGGGTCTCAGAGATAGAAATGCCATTAAATGGGGGACCGTCGACTAATGCATGTCCAGAGTAATCTATTAAGAGAGTGGCTACACGCTTTGATCTCGCCGCAAAGCTGGGTGCCTATGGGCTATAGTTCCAAACATTGGAACTATCCCATTGAGATAGAATGAGCACTTCCACATTCCATTGTTGCAATGGGAGTCAACGCTATAGTGACGCCACTCTCTTACTAGATTACTCTGTGCATGTCAAACTGGGGGTCCTTGAAATGAAACGGGTTGAGAATCACTGCCAGAGCCCCGGAAATCTGGAGGTACCTGGCATATCTTTTCTAATGGAGGTCTGTGGGCTAATTAGCCCATTTTGGGTGGGAACCCCTTTTGGTGTTAGCATTATGTTATGCCTTAGCTATTGAAAAATAGCAGATCTACAAGCTCATAGCGTGCCACCAAGTGGCTTGTAGGTCTGCTATTTAAAAAAAATCGAAGAACCACTGACATGGAAACATAGCTTTTTCAGAAAACTGTCAGGATGTAGAATTTTTTTAATCTGATCTCAGGTCAAAATGGGTTGAGAATCACTGCCAGAGCCCTGAAAATCTTCTCTTATGGAGGTACCTGGCATATCTTTTCAAATGGGGGTCCGCGGGCTAATTAGTGTCAATTTCGGGAAAATTTGGAAGAAAACATTCGGGAACCACTGTGCTAAATGATGTGTTTCTTCCTCAGTGGTTGGTGAGTTTGGACGCATAGCAGTGGAGTTCCTGAGGAGAGGAACCAACAACAAAATATACGAGGGAGCTGCTAGTAAGTGAAGCTCACAAATGTAATAGGATAGCCGAGCTCTAATATAGGAGTAAATAATAGTAGTATTATCGCCACCAATTAAACAGTAAGACTAAACAGAAAATGTGCATATGCTGCCTGATAGTATGGATACGATAAGAATCAGCTCCTGGCTGTACAGAACTGCATAATAGAGAAAGTGTGTCATTGTCAGCTGAGCTTTTGGCCGAGTCAACTGTTGCCACAGACAGATGGACGCAACTCTGCAACACTAGAGAGAGAGAGAGAGAGAGAGAGAGAGAGAGAGAGATCCAACAACTTGGGATGCCAAAAAAAACAGCCAAACGGCTCGCGAAATTCTGTGCAATCTCTTCCACTATCGGTAGCCGCCAAATATGGCGAAGATGCTGTTACTTGTACCCCTGAAGGGTGTGTGGGTATTTGTCCGGGATTTGCTGATTGCACTCTGTACATCACCTTGTAAATATTTGTGTCCTTGTATTGTATCTCTTATGTGGACATAAATAAATTGTGTGTGTGTGTGTGTGTGTGTGTGTGTGTGTGTGTGTGTGTGTGTGTGTGTGTGTGTGTGTGTGTGTGTGTGTGTGTGTGTGTGTGTGTGTGTGTGTGTGTGTGTGTGTGTGTGTGTGTGTGTGTGTGTGTGTGTGTGTGTGTGTGTGTGTGTGTGTGTGTGTGTGTGTGTGTGTGTGCAGGGAAGCTGAACGTCAATGTGGAGACAGTACAGCATGGAGTGGAAGGCCTGATGTTTCTACTGACAGAGAGCTCTAAACTCATGGTGACAGTAAACACTTATCTTGTCTCTCTATCTCCCTCTGGCTGTGACGGTGTCACTTGATCAAATTTGCATATACCTTGTGTTTGTAGATCTCAGAAGTAGATTTCCAGGACTCGGTGTTGGTTCTTGGATTCAGCCAACAGCTCAACGACGTTCTATTACAGGTGACTTTCCTTCTCCTTTTTGATGATGTCATCAGAATAAAGGCAATCATTTTTGCAGAAACAATAGAAAGCAGGCATGCATGTGGAACGCCCTACCAACAGTCATTAAGACATGCGAATCCCTTGACTCCTTCAAAACCACTCTCAAAGGGCACCTACGGATGGCTGCAATTCGAAACTGGCCCCCGTAAAATCTGAATCCCCCCCCCACTGCCCCCCCCCCTTTTTTCCCTCACTGTATATGTTTCTTTTCCCTTTTTACCTCCATTATGCTGAATTCCTGTTCTATTCTTTGTCTATATAGAAGTGTCTATTTGTACGTCTCTAAATGTTTTGATGAATTGAACATGGTGGACCCTCTTGTAAACAAGTGTAATGCTTAATTGGGTTGTCCACTCACAGTTAACAGCCTTTGTATTGAGTTTGTGCTTGAAATGTACTGTAATTCTGCAAACTGTTAATACATATTTCAATCAATCAATGCAAACTCAAGGGTCTCGGGTGCAGTATGTCCTCTCTGGGTGGAAGGCTGCTAGCTGCCTACACTGTGTCATTGTTCCATCAACTTTCAGTGTGAGTGATTTAGGATTGGTTCTCAAACTGGGGTCCCGGGGGTCCTTGAGTGGGGTTCCAGAGCGTCCTCAGACAAATCAGTTAGTTAATCCTATCAAAATCAGTTCAACTGCTTTAAACCTATTTACATCTGCTATTTGAAAAAAAAATCTGATCGTGATGTGTTGTGAGCTTGTAGATCTGTAATTTAAAAACAACACAAACCTTGTCCTTGACATGAAAAATCTTGAGAGCCCCTGATTTAGGAGGCCGTGGTGCACTTGAAGTGAAGCAGTCAGATGCATGGATTAAATGCAGCTGGGGCTAAAGTTGGAGGTTGCCTTTCAGGTTAAAAGACAAGAGCATACGTTCCCATTATGGGGTGTAAAAACAAGGTCATGCAAAGTGCATTCTCTGCCATAAAGACATAAACTGTGCAAACAAGGAGGATAGCCATGCTTGGCAGGCACATTGCCAAACGAACATGCACAGTAACAAACGTTATGGTGTCATAATGACACAGTAAATGGCAGTAAACGAGTTTAAGAATGCTGATCAAGGATGTCGCTCATCGTGGACCACGATTACTAACCCTATGTTCTGTGGTGGTGTGTTTTAGTTGTATCTAGAGCACCAAAGGGAGATCCGGTGCATTCTGACCCAGCTAGCCCCCAGTCTGCCTTCCTACCACAATCTGGAGTGGAGACTAGATGTACAGGTAGGGGGTGTGTGTGTGTGTGTGTGTGTGTGTGTGTGTGTGAGGGGGGGGGGGGGGGGGGGGGGGGGGGGGTGTTTCAAATCGATTATAGGATTGATTATCCTTATGCTAACTGATTTCTAATGACAACTAGCGTATCTCTCCTGTCCTCAATCCACACTATTCCATCACTCTCCTCCCTCTCAGGTGGCGAGTCGTTCCCTTCGTCAGCAGGTTGTTCCCACAGTCACAACGCGGCTGGTCCTGGCCGATGACGGCGGTAAACACAGCGCCAGGATTCTACAAACGGATCCCGCAAGCCTCCTACACCTCATTAGCACGTTGGAGACCGCCCTCGGCGCCATGAAGACCAATCACGCGCGACGTATTCTACGCAACATCAAATAGAGCCCCCCACTTCTCTTCCTGTACATGACTGAGTGGTGTTCCTATTTCCTGACTGGGATCTTTGAACGAGTTTCCACTTCCTCTTGGCAAATATTGAACATTGTCTTGTGTTGCTCACCGGGGTTTCTCGACATCAGACAAAGTGTTACATTGTAAATACCCTTTAGCGCTGTCTCATACCATATAAGGTTCCCAGTTTATCACAGGACTTTATTTTGGATTTGAAAGGATAGCACTGTTAGCACATCTTTGTTTTCGGGATTTGTGCACCCAGAGACATCCATAATTTGGAGAGTCCCAGACCACCGATTCCTGATCGTTTTCTTTTTTTTTGTTGCGCAAAATCTTGAAATCAATTTGAGAAACTTTAGTTGATCAAGTTTTTATTTGAGAAGATTTAACTTATAAGCACATAAATACATACAAAAATAAACAAACACACATTAACTTAACCTCTTAAGCCCTACTCGAAAACGGGAACAGAGTGACATTTCGACTACGTGGTTTTCGTGTGCGGTTAGGGACAGGGTAAGTAATGAGCGCATCGGAATGGCGGTGTGTCAGAATAGTGGGCTTCAGAATGTCAAAAAACAAAAGCAAGCGCACAATAAGTTGCTTCGGTACATATTGGCTATTTATGAGACCTTTTATTTTATTTTATTGAAAACGTTCGTCTACAATAACATTCCCCAAATAGGGACACCAGGTTGAAAGTGGTTAGAAATCGGGACACATCAGCTACATAATCTCGAAGACCAATATTGTCAAAAACAATCTAATAATGACCAATATATTGGCTAAACCAATTTATCGGTCAGACTCTAGTCTGATCATTCCTGATTTCCCAGGCAGTGATTTATCTCCAGGTGTTTGTATCCTATTCCAGTGTTTAATGCCAAGCAAGATAAACCTGCCTTCACAGACATAATGGTGAACTACTGTCGGATCAAAAAGAGCAAGGCAAAGGGTAAGAAATAAAGGCATCGCTTTCCAGGTTTACTCATCTGTTTCAAGAACCGCATACATTTGTGCTTTATATGATGAATGCAAGTACACTATTTAAAGTACTACAGCCTTGCCTTATATACTATGTCAACATCCGTGGCCCTGTTTGTGAACGGAGGACAAACGGAAAGTTCTGCAGTGAAATCTGAACCGAAACTTTCTTTGATTGTGACTTCATACCACAAGGCTCACTAAATGTATATACAGTTATACACGGTATATCATTTTGTGAATGCCAGACATGCGCAGTCCAGTCTTACAGTATGCGATATTAACGGATGGGATTAATACCAGTAGTAGTAGTACCTGCTTTTTATACTTTGTATATATCCATATGAGGAAGTAACTGTTGAATGAATTGTCTGCTTGTAATAAATTAATGGCATATTTTTAAGCATCCTTGCTTTGATGTGATTCGGTCAGCGGAAACGGTCCAAATGTTTTTCTGTCTCCAAAGCATGACACTGAATTCTTCAGAGCAATGCAAAATCACTATAGGGTAAAGTATTCTGTACGGCAATAATGAATCTGTCCCTTCTCACTTGATGCTCCCTCGTCCAGGAGGAGTGCTATTTACTGTGTGTGTGTGTGAGAGAGAGAGAGAGAGAGAGAGATGGATCATACATGTATGTATGCATGTGTCGGACAACGATAGGAAGTGGCAGGTGTTTCCCCTGAGTCATTTCCTCTTTGATGCTGATTCCTGCTTCCAGCTGCTGACTCCTTGAGGTCACTTCCTCTCAGATTGAACAACTAGTTGCTTGTGGATCATATTCACCTCGGTGTTTGGCATGTAACTGCTTGGTAGTAACAGAGTAATGTTGGAAATCCATTACTGGAAAAGAAAGATAAGTCTGCACACTGGACGATGCTTATTATGTTTATTAACCCATTGTGGCCTGACGTTGAAATTTTCTGAAAAACCTTTGTTTCTGTATCAGTGGTGCTCAATATTTCATGTCAAGGACCCCAAAAATTATATGTAATATGCCTCCGTCCCACATCTGAAAATATGTTGTTCCAGGGACCTCCCCAGAAGCAAATTTGAGTTAAAATGAAATAATATAAAATCAAAGATTTGAGGCACATTTTCACGATTTTTCAAAAATAGCAGACCTACAAGTTCATAGCGCGGCACTCGGTGCTGCGCTATGAGCTTGTAGATCTGCTATTTTTCAATAGCTAAAGTATAACGACGCTTTTAAACACCAAAAAGCGTTCCCGCCCAAAATGGGTTAATGGTTTCTTTACACCATGGACGTGACGTTTCGACTTTCATCAGACGGATAAAGAGCCGAGAGGCTCGAAACGTCACGTCCACGGTGTAAAAGAAACCATTGAATAAACATTTTAAGTTTTTGTGTGCGGACCTTATCTTTCTTTTCTATTATTCTAACCTCGGCCCGGCACCTGGTTTTCAGTTAGTGGATGTGCATGCTCTATCGTGCTTCTCAGAAATCCATTATTGGCCTGTATTTATTTCAAGGGCACTGGACTGATGTACGTCCAGTTGGCAGCTCACAGTACCAAATGAGTAGAAATTAACCACCGGTGGTTTTAAAATAGATTCACCAACCTCATAAACAAACCCATTAACAACAAGAATCGGCTTCATGAAAGAACATGCCCAATATAGCTGCTTCAAGATTCTGCTGCGGCGTCATAGGGCAAGCATGCAACTTCTAATAGTTGTACATTGTTCTATAGACGGCATCGGCAATCATAACTGGTGTCAAGCGACAATAGTGAGAGCACAACTACAGGGCAGCGTTCTGTGGATTTGTCTATATATAGTATGGTGTTTACAAGTTTTTGTTTTTGCATAATGCACTTGGGCACAAGAGCACTTGGAGTTAATGAGATGGACAAAAAGTTAAATTAGAGGTATGAGAAAGATGTCAGGGAGTGTTGAGGGAGGAGACAGGTGTGTTTCCCAGGCTATAGGGAAAGAGTGTGTGCGTACTGCGTGCGTGCGTTTGTATGTCTGTGTGTGCGCCCATGCGCTTGCATTCAGGGTGGAGTGTGAATGTGTGTCATTGTCAGCTGAGCTTTTGGCCGAGTCAACTGTTGCCACAGACAGATGGACGCAACTCTGCAACACTGGCCTGAGAGAGTGTGTGTGTGTGTGTGTGTGTGTGCGTGTGCGTGTGCGTGTGCGTGCGTGCGTGCGTGCGTGCGCGTGTATGTTTTATTTTGTGTTGTGTTGGAAGTTTTGTATTGTGATCTGTAATTTAGAAACATTTGTTGTATAATTTAACATCTCAAGTAAACCTAATTGCACTTTGTTTTTGATAATGGTTCCAAAATCCAAGTCATCAGTTAAGAGTAAAAGACCACACCATACTTCATCATCATCACACTCCGTCACACACTCCGTCAAGTGTGGTGAAAGCTATGGTCTGATGACCTTACCAGATGACCCAAAGACAGCTGTTTCCCAACACTAATAACCTTCCAATATGCCACACTGCCTGCCTACCACACAGCACAAATCCAACTGAGTTCAAAGTTGGTACATTTTTACCCTCTCATAGTTTAACAATCAGATTTGACTTTGCTGTCATACAGATGCTTGGACTCTTAGGCTCTTAGTTTACACCCATATTCTTTTGGGATATAAAGGCATTTTCCAAACTTCCCACGTTAGTAGTCTGATTCAGTAATCTTTTTTTGTCTGTGAATTTTGCATATGGACACAAAATTAGTAGGGACTTCTCAAGTCGGCACGGATGCAGACTTACGGACCAAAGCTTGCTGGATGTCATTAGAAGGCCTTATTCTAGAACTACTAACGGAAGTTTGGAAAATTCCTTTACGCCCAAATTATGGGTGTAAACAGCTTAGTGAATCGGGCCCTATATTTCTTTACATTTGAGGCATCTATAGCTTCCAACAGATGCTTAGCAATCAGTGCAACAGTAGAGTCCACTTTTTAGAGTCCAAGATTACAACCTGGAACACCAACCAACAGCACCAATGCATTAGAATTTAAATAGTAAGCAAATACTTAAGACATAGCAAAAAACTTGTGACTGGCATCAGTGGCATGTGAGCTCAACCTTTCATGCCATAAAGCAGTGGTTCTCCACCTGTGGGTCGACCCACAGGTTGTAGGGGGTCCCTAGATGACAATGAAGTGGCCTTTTTAATACCTAAAAAGAAAAAGGAAAGACAAAGGCCATTACTGTATCAATAGTAATCAGTAAGACCAGGACCGGATCTACCATATGACCACTTTGGGCACGTGCCCAGAGGCCCTTGGGCACCAGGGGCTCCACAGAAAATGGCCCTGCTAATCCAAATGAAATAAATGGTGTCTAAAAAGATTAGTGTTTTATTGTTGGTGAGAAGGCAGCTGAAAAGTGCAATTGTGTGTAAAGTAGCAACAATGCGCTAGATTGGCTGTTGTTCAAGGTGTGTGGGCCCACTGGGCTGTGTGAGGTCAGGTGGAGAGGTGTTGGGTGGGCCCACTGGGCTGTGTGAGGTCAGGTGGAGAGGTGTTTCTGGTGTAATAAAAGACGTACGTCCGCCATCCAGCATTGCTTCGTTTTCATTCTGCATGCATAGCACGTCAGGTGGCTCTACAGAAAAAGGTAAAAACACTGAAATACACTGGCGAATTCTCTTACCCGTTTGCTTACTATGTGGGACAAATAAAAATAATGTGTCAAATAATAATAATGTGTTTGTTACTGCCTGGCTGTCACTCTGGGGCGGGGTAGGCGGCCAGGAATAGGCCAATATAACGGCATAAAACCGCCCCGAAACGGCCCAAAACAGCCAAAATTTTACATGTGTCAAAGATTTACGCGTGCATGTGAAAGGGGGCCCTTCGAGCTTCAGTACCCAGGGGCCCTCAAGTGTTAATCTGGCCCTGAGTAAGACACCCTGAGGGCAAGAGGCATGCTGAAACAACAGGTCTGGGAATTCCCATATATGGACCTCCCCCACTTTTTTTAAATGACGTTTTCGGGCCGAGTATAGGGCGTAAAATGTGTGCTAATTAGTAAGGCCAGGCGGGGCCTCGAGCCAGCCCAGTTAGGGCCCAAGTAGGGCCGGGCCTTAATATTTGGGCCTGTTGAGAACTCTAGTTTTCACCGGCTGTCAGGCGGGGCTGCGCTAATAACTTTGGCGCAGGCCCGTCTAGAGGGGTATCAGTCAAGGTATCAGTACAGGTATCAGTCAAAAGGGGGACATCGAAGAGGAAGTACGGGTAGGCAAGGATCAACATATGGAATGTCAGAACAGGTCAGCTCCATATATGGAGCTGACCTAGATAAGATAATATCTGATATGAAGATACAATTTATGTAATTTTTACACAATGTTAAAGGGAACATTTCAATTGATAACAAGCTTTTAAAAATTGATTTTGGTGACTCAATCGATAAAATACACCTGAAAAGGTCAGAGGGACTGCAAATCGTACTGGTTTCTGGAATGACTCATTGAAAAAAAAAAACATAATGTGAATGATATTAGGTAAACATAAAAGTGTATAAAACTACAACACTTTTTATTATTATTATTATTATTATTAATATTAATTAAGTATAAATACAAGTTTAGGGTTTTATTTTCCCTGCAGGTTCATCGGAAAAATCAAGATCAATCAAGTCACTGTAGTCTAATTTGTAGGATTCATCTCTATTAATAATTGGATTTGCAAAAGGCTAAAGGCTAGACATCAAAAATCACAGATTTCATAATAAAGCTATTAGACTGTGATTAAATATGTGATTTATTAATAGTCCTCCTCCAGTCAGCACAATAGAGCTAGAGGTCTAGACAGGCAGATCTCGCTCCCCTCTCCCTCTCTCTTTCTCCCTGCTGTCACAACTTGCAATCTCTCGGGTTTCACTTGATTATTCACACCCACCCACACTACACAACACAGCGCTACTCCATCCAGTGGCTTATAAAATAACATGTTTGATTGTGTCGTCAAATGCAATGTTGAGTTTTGACACCTGTAGCTTTTTTAAGAGTCAATGTAGTCTGGATTATTAATATGGCCTCACTCGAGTGAGTCTCTCTCTTGCTCTATTTTATTGTTTAGCGAACGATCCCCCCAAAGGGCGGAGTGAGTGTAGCTGAGCTGAGATTTACCAGCAGAATGGAGTTCAAATCCTCCCCTTAAAAAAAAAAAAAAGAAAAGAAAAAAACTTCTCTCAGTTGAATGAAAATACAACTTCATTGTACTTCATATTTGAATAACAATGCATAACCAATTAGGTGTTATTACAACAACGCCGTACTGTAGTTTTTTTAGGGGTCGTGTAAAGTTTTGTAATCAATAAACACCCACTCCCCTCCCCTCCCCTCTCCCCGACGCTGTTGAATATGCATGAAGCACCGCCCGGCCTGGGCCGTCCCGTCCCAGCAGCAAACTTTCCAGTTTACTAACTCCCATTCGGCAGCCAGGGGGGGGAAAAAAAACAACAACGGGAGGATCGGAGATTCGGAGGGGTTTTTTTTGGACGCAGGGAAAACATCGCCAACAAACTTCTCTCATGTCGGGGGGATTCGTTTCAAGTCTTCGTTGAACTTGTGTGAAGTTATTTCGGGGTGAGGAAAGGATTTTTTTTCTTCTCCCTTCTTCAACGGGAGTGTCGGAACACAGATTTTGGGGAGGACACACACACACACACACACTGACAGACAGACGACAAGAGGCCGCAGTCAATCTGCCGTCTGGCGGCTTGACTTGCTTGGAGAGTCAGGGGACTTCGGAAAAAACTTTTCCTCGAACTTGCTGACGGAAAACTTTTTGACATTCCCCCCCCAAGCGAAAATGAACTCCAACCAGCAGCAGCCGCCGCAGCTCATGCCGGGGCAACAAGTTGTCCACGTAGCCCAGGACTCCGACACGGACCTGGAGGCCCTCTTTAACTCGGTCATGAACCCCAAACCTTCTTCATGGAGGAAAAAACTTCTCCCGGAGTCGTTCTTCAAAGAGCCCGACTCGGGCTCCCACTCCCGGCAGAGCAGCACCGACTCCACGTCCCACCCTCCCCGCCTGCTGGTCTCGCACACCCGCTCCCACTCCTCCCCGGCCTCCCTGCAGCTCGGCTCCACGGTGACCCCGAGCCCCAGTCTCCAGGGCCACCACCAGCGCCACCAGTCCTTCGACGTGGCCGAGGAACTGCCACTGCCGCCCGGCTGGGAGATGGCCTACACCAGCAACGGCCAGAAGTACTTTCTTAAGTATGTGTATTATATTTATATGGATTGGGAGGGAGAGATGGGGGGGTTGTATTTATGTGTGCCTGTGAATGGAGGGAGAGAAAATATATATATATATATATATATATATATATATTTATAATATAGTAGTTCTCTTTATAACACAACATTCCAATGCATCTAGTAGTGGTGTTTTTTTTAGTTTCATCTTTTTCATGTACTTTCATCAGTGACGTTTTATCAGAAAGCCCTGTGACAACCACATTCACCTTACAATGCACACAAAGGAATGGAAACAGATTGCAAAACAGTAGCTCATAGTAAAATTGCTGCCGTGACCACAACTAGTTGCCTAGTTCTGGCAGAGATACCTTTCTAACTTTCTCTGTTGTTGTTGTTGGGCTGAGACGGTATACCATTCATTTTCACAGCCTACTGCTGGTCATTAACCATAGTTCATTGGCTGTGTATCATCTCTGTTCTAGTCTGACAGACTGTTTTTCCTTTATTTTTGACGATGGATTCTCAGTTCATCTCTGTTCAGCTTTCTTTAATTCTGTCATATGGTTCTCTTAATATGGTTATCTTCTTCACCAGAGAACCACATTATTCAGTTGAAACTCTCATGGTTGAGCGAGCCAGGGGCAGATCCTTGGCAAAGTTGGCATGGTGTTAATGACCCTGAGATTGGTCGATACTTGGGCTACAAGAGGAGATTCTATCACAGTACTTGTTTTGTTTTTAGTTGTCCATTCTTTACCTTTATCTCATCTAAGCCTCCCCAGAATCAGATAGTTCTTTGTATTCTCAACAGGGCTGAGACGAGTGTGGGGCGTTCAGATCTACCACTAAACACTGCCCGGGAACGTTTGGCAGAAGAGCTTAAATATGCTAAACATACACATTACAAGAGCAGGAGCATTGTCTACTGACTAACTAGTGCTTGCCCAAGCAAGCGCTGCTAGCAGCACAGGATTGTGTGGCGGACACAGGGCCTTAGTTCTAGCAGCCAGGCCTGTAGATAACTGGGCTAGTGGTGTAACCTGATCTAGGCACAACAACAATAGGTCTGGGAGAGGTCTGTGTGTGCGTGTGGGCGCGCGCGTGTGTGTGTGTGTTTGTCTCTTTGTTTTCAGCCGTCAGCTAAAACTATAATAGCCTGCCTCATTCACCACTACTACCACCCTGTGTGTGTGTGTGTGTGTGTGTGTGTGTGTGTGTGTGTGTGTGTGTGTGTGTGTGTGTGTGTGTGTGTGTGTGTGTGTGTGTGTGTGTGTGTGTGTGTGTGTGTGTGTGTGTGTGTGTGTGTGTGTGTGTGTGTCACCCTGTCTACGCTTGTCAAGGGGGGGGGGGGGTATTCGAGAGCGTGCACACCAGCATGTTAGTGTAGTAGGCCTACAAAATGGCATAGATTAGAGCAGTGGTTCTCAACCTGGGGTATGTGTACCACTAGTGGTACTTCAGCCCCCCTCTGGTGGTAGACAGAGGAGTCGCCCCAAAAAAGGAGAAAAGAGACAAAAGTGGAATGAAATATTGATATTTCTCCAGGTAGTTCTTCTGACAAAGCAATTGGTTGAAATAGGCTCTCCAGCCGTGCTGAAGTGGGCATGACAGCACACCTAGCCGAAGATTTGAGATCACATTAGAAATAGAAATATCATCTCTCCACTATTTGAAAACTTTAGTTACTAGTTTACTTTGCAGATTTGGATTATTATTACAAAACATCCATTAGCCGATCTACAAGCTCACAATGTGTCGCTATGCGATGCATTGTGAGCTTAGCGACGCATTGTAAGCTTGTGGATCTGCTGTTTTCAAAAGATTTGTATACATTTGAAAGCTTGAAATGAGACATTCTGTATAAAGTACTTTCTACTTTTGGTACTTTAAGTATATTTTGATACCAAATTACCAATCCTATTGTAATTTTACTCAAGTACGAAAATACATCGCATGGATGCAACTGGGACGTATCCTTTCAGTGATGTATCCCAAGATCATCGGGGTTTCGGGTCACGCGAACATCATACCCCTCACTCAGGTGACCCAGCCGGGGTGATCAAGTCCCGACTTACGTCCCAGTAGCTACCCTCGATCAGACCCACTAGGGAAAGACCAGGGCCACACAATCCGTTGGAATCTCTCCGGAACTAAAGTAAATGATCAATAATAAGTAAACTTTGAATTCCGGACTTGTAACTTGAGTGTTTCTATATTGCAATATTGATACTTTAACTGGAGTACAAAATGTGAGTACTTTTTCCACCACTGACAAATATGATGTGATGTGATTGTGAATATGAGAATTACCTATATGCTATTGCTTGGTTTAGTCTTAGCTGGTACTTTAATTTGTTAGTGATGATAGGTAGAAGAACTCAGTAAGATTATCTAAGGGTCTGTCAGGGGCCAGGGCCATTGTATGCACTGGTATGCTAATTTAAAAGCCATATGTGAACTTGCAATGGCAATGTGGAAACTATTTAGCATAAGGGGGCATCTGGGTGGCACCACGCAACGGTAAAGTTCCCCCATGGAGACTGTGGTGCATCCAACTTGGCCAGGCGTAAACAAACTGGTCACGTTCACGGTTCGGGAGGTCGTTCTGTCACTGCATTAGTAGCCTCGGAAACCCAGACGTTTTTATTTCCAGGGAGAAAAAAAAACAGTCCTTGGCCGAGTCCACTTCAATTCGGCATACAGTAGCGCAAACGTCGCTCACTCTCTGCTGATTTCTGATCGTCTGCACCATTGTTAAATTGACGCACACACGTACACACACACTCCTCTCTCTCTCTGTCGCTCATGTCATGCAGCTGCGTGTAGTTTCTCCCGGCGGATCCTGCCGGGAGCTGCCTATGCCATAGAAAGCATAGGTGAGTTCCAGTCTACTGCATAGAGTGGCCAGCAGCCTCTAATAACTTAATAAACTATGAACATAACGCATCGCTCAGTGTTGCCCCCCCCACCACATTGTTTATCATGTAGGTCTACTCCGCATCACCTAAAATTGCATAATCAAACCCCCGACTTCTTGATGAGATTTAAAGCGCCATGACTGTAACCAACCAACTCAAGTTTACTTCTAATATATATATGACCTTTGTATTAAGTCTTTTTCATTTCAGGTGATGTGTGCTTTAACTTCCAACTGTTAAAAATATTCAAAATATATAACCATAAATAGTTAATATATTTTTCCTTGAATTATTTGAACTAACACCAAAAGGGGTTCCCGCCCAAAATGGGTTATATACGTTATGTTTGGAAAAGCTTGGTATGTAAATCACACCTTTTACTTGGGATTAGATTGGGTTAACAAAAATGTATGCTACAGAATATAAGAAAAGTGTTTACTGGAACATCTTCCAAAAATTCTGGTTTGGACTTTGAAGCATCTTGATGTTACTGATAAAATAAGACCCATGCACTTCAGCTACGTCTGCGAGCAGTGCTTTTCTTTTCTTTTCTTGTAGTGAGAGGAAGGAAAGTGAGCTTTTGTAGCAAGTGAGAGAGGCAGTGAGTGACTTTTATTAGATGGGGAGCCTGGTTTAGTTTTTACCAGCCGGTCAAACCTGATTGGATATCTGGCACCGATAATCACGTGACATAACACTAAACACCCACTCTTCCTCTGCCTGTCACACTCACACATTCGCGTGCGTGCGTGCGTGCGTGCGTGCGTGCGTGCGTGCGTGCGTGCGTGCGTGCGTGCGTGCTCGCTCCTGCATATTCTGCACAAGCATGGACGTGTGCAGATGCTGCTTAATGATCAACTGTTGTGTTGTGTGGTGAAGCTATTAGTATGACTTCTGGCTACTGTGGTGGTGGTACTTTCCTACATAACAGTAACCAAATATTCAGCTGCCCCATGACTAGGGTTGTCACAATTATTACATAATCATCTAAATCAGAATTATTTGAGATAATCACAATAATCTTCTTGTCATAATAGTCATAATCGTTTCCATGTCGAAAGATGTTGATGCATAAAAAAAAGCAGATCAGCTATTTCTTCTGTTTTTATAGTATAAAATTTATAAAAATGACAGTAAGTTCTTGGTATATTTGAGTTATTTGTCATATCTGCCCTGTGCACTTTTTTTTATTACGGATCCAAAAAGCAAACGGAAAAGTAATCGTGACAGCCCTACCCATGACCCCCCAAAACTCTTGACTCGTCACTCTCCTACCCTCAGAATGCAAACCATCTAGTTCATCAACAAAGCTGCCAGATCAATTATATCATAAATAGCTAACCAAAATCACTTTAGTCTGGTGTTTCTGGTGTTTCTTGGACACATGTTTTCTTGTGTGGAATATTTAGCCAACAAATCAAGAGCAAATCCTTCTTCTTCACTGGAACACTCAAGTATTCTCCCTGTCCTATCTTATCACATTGATTTGTTTAAGCTCTGGGCAATTGTGCCCTTCTGTGTGTAGATGTATTATATAATTAGATAGATGCCTATAATGGTCTAATCTCGTCAGTTTGGTATCAGTCACATGGTCGACACATCATTGGAAAACAGAGGCTGTTTCGAATCACATTTTGTGGCGGGAACCCCTTTTGGTGTTAGCATTATGTTATGCTTTAGCTATTGAAAAATAGCAGATCTACAAGCTCATAGCGCGCCACCGAGTGGCGCGCTACAAGCTTGTAGGTCTGCTATTTTTGAAAAATCGAAGAACGACTGACATAGAAACATAGCCTTTTCAGAAAACTGTCAGGATGTAGAAGACATTTTTAGAATCTGATCTCAGGTCAAAATGGGTTAATCTACCCTTCAACTTCTTGTATATGCACATCATGACTGGCTAATGGCTATCACAGGTTTTGAAGCATGGTTATTATTTGTATTTTTTTTTGTTTATTTGACATTGTTTGACCACTTTCCACCTGGCGTACATATTTTGAGCGTGGCATTTTGTGATTTCTTTCTTCTTTTTATAACACTTCACAATGCAACAGGTTGTCAACTGTCTTAATTAATACAGGCTAATTTTGCCGCACAACACCATCTTACAACAAAGTGTAAGATAGGGCTTAAGCTGCCCCATGTCACTGCTGTACGAGACCATTCAGTTTCCCTAATGCGCCCATATTCTAAATGGTCATATTGTTTCACCGTATCTATTTAAAAAGGGAATTATTTGGTTATCTTACCCTGTGTGTGTGTGTGTGTGTGTGTGTGTGTGTGTGTGTGTGTGTGTGTGTGTGTGTGTGTGTGTGTGTGTGTGTGTGTGTGTGTGTGTGTGTGTGTGTGTGTGTGTGTGTGTGTGTGTGTGTGTGTGTGTGTGTGTGTGTGTGTGTCAGTCACAGTGGTGCTACGTGGGGGGCAGTAATTACAGAAGCTGTGGGAAAACAACCTCCTACACACACCGTGACATTCAATTAAATTCAAAGGAGCTTTATTGGCATGAGAAAACACACGTTTACATTACCAAAACAAGTGTCAAAATACACTAAAAACAGTTGAAAATGGTTAAAGTAATACAAGTATATACAGTTGGAGGGGGTACAGCATTTTGTAAACAGATATGTCACATTGCATCACTATATACATGTTATACAGGGCATAAAGCTTTTTTGAAACAAATAGCAGCATTTCTTTGCAGTCACTTTGGGACAAATATCAGCATTTTTCTTCTCAAGACTATTATTTAAATGGTATACAAAAATCAGATTTAAGATGTGTTTAAAGGTCGCAGCTCTGTTTACATGTGCAGTAGGTCTACTTGGTACAGATAGTAGTCCTTAGGGTGGTTGTATTCCATTAGCTAACCTTCTTTTGTCGCAGTTCACAAATCTTGCTGCATGTGTTTGCACATTGTTGTATTTCTCCCAATGGGTATGGCTTTTTTTTGTCGTTGACTCGTTGGTCATAGTTTCAAACTCACTTTGGGTGTGTAATCTGTGGTGTCTCTGATGTCTTGGTATAGTGGACAGGTGGTTAGGAAGTGTAGCTCTGTTTCCACCACATTTTGTGTGCACTGTGCAGTGGGTGCATAGTCTGTCTTCCCTTGGGAACGGGGTCTCTCTGTGGCGGCCTTTCTCTATTGCAAGGCTGTGTTCACTGAGTCTGTACCTAGTCAATGCTTTCCTAAGTTTTGAGTCATTTACCATGCTCAGGTATTCAGCTGTATATTCTCTTTTTAGTGATAGATAGCATTCCATTTTGCTTTGGTTTTGGGTAGTCTCTTTCCGTTATGACAGGTAGCTTTGTGCTTGCGTTTGTGCATATAGTCCCTGGACCAGCTGACAAGAGGGCATCCCTGTAGGTTTGTGCATATAGTCCCTGGACCAGCTGACAAGAGGGCATCCCTGTAGGTTTGTGCATCTAGTCCCTGGACCAGCTGACAAGAGGGCATCCCTGTAGGTTTGTGCATATAGTCCCTGGACCAGCTGACAAGAGGCCATCCCTGTAGGTTTGTGCATATAGTCCCTGGACCAGCTGACAAGAGGGCATCCCTGTAGGTTTGTGCATATAGTCCCTGGACCAGCTGACAAGTGGGCATCCCTGTAGGTTTTCGCTACACTGACACAGCCTCAACAGATAGATAGCAACTTGAAAACAGTGTGACAATAGTCACAAGGCTAGCTGTTAATTAACTTAACCCCCACCCATAAAAGAAGCACACATGCACACACACACAGTCTCACACACACGCACAAAGGGGGGAACGGGGGATGGGAGTGTATCAAATTGGCATGGAGAGAGTACTCTGCTGGGAGAGGATGTGTTGACTGTTGAGCAGCTCCAGGATTAGGGCATCATGACACTCATACACAGGACATGACAGGAGTAGAACAGTGGCTCACTGTTAGAGTGGCCGGTAGAGCGGCCGGATGGAAACTGAGGTTCCCAGTTCGATCCCTGGCTAGTTAGTGTTGAAGTGTCCTTGAGCAGGATTCTGAACTCTTAAAGGGGCATTCCACTCATTTTCAACATTTTACTATGTCATTAATATACCTTAGAGCTGTTGTGTGGAAATAATAAAAAAGTCCCCCCATTCTGTGTTTCCTAGAACTGGAGGTCTGAAAATTGCGACAGGAGCAGTTCCTATTGAGTGAAAGATTCTTTATTTATGAAAGAAATAAAATATTAAGGTGTTTTTATTATTTTTATTTTAGTTCTAAAGGTCAAGTATAATCTATTAAGGAATATTTGTCGTCTTAGCCAGAGTATCCTCTTAATTGCTCACGATTGATGTGCAGGTTGGTGCCTTGCATGGTTTTCTCTGCCATCGGTGCATGAATGTGTGTGTGTGTGTGGGAATGGGTGAATGTGATCAGATGCACAATATATGCAAAGCGCTTTGGATAAAAGCATCATGGTACTCATACACAGGGGCAGGGACAATGCCAGCGTTGGGACATTAAATCACAAGATATCTCCAGCATCTCAATTCTGGAGAAATCCTTTGCTGAAAATTGCTATATTCATAAGCTCACACCGCCTCACTTTATACTTGTAAGATATTTAGTATAGAGAGGAAAATGCTCTAATATAGAGCTCTGATGGGAGCCCGTTAACCAAGCATAGGGTTCAACATTGTCTTAAGTTCTGTAAAGTATACATGATTTGAACATGCACAGTGCATCATTATTTATCAGACCTTAATCTACCCTTCACCTTCTTGTATATGCCCATCATGACTGGCTAATGGCTATCACAGGTTTTGAAGCAATTGTGGAAATATTAGGCCTTCAATGTCAAATGTTCAATCATGTCATCATAGCTTTACAAAGGGAGCCAGACCGGATTTACTATTTTACGAGTACGAAACAGCCTTTAGGCGTTCCCAAATCTTTGTGGTCCGTCATTAGGAGGTCCATTCCTCATGGAGCTTTAGTAGAACAGTAGTTAAAGTTTGGCAATAATAACCACTGCAAGATAGCTGGATATGATGCAGATTCAGGGTTCACATTCTTCACAACAGTGCTAGACAGTAACATGGTATGTTGTCTTGGACAGTAAAGTTACAGAAACACTTTGACTCGGTGAACAATTCAACTCCGGCCCTTGGCAAAGAGTGTGTGTACTGTGTATGTGTGTGTGTGTGTCTGGGGGGGTGTATTTACAGGAAGGCAGCTGTAACTTGTCAGCAGAGACGAGGAGACAAAGACAGCCTCCCGCTGTACGACTACCTGCATATACAACCACACAATCTCAACAATGTCTGAGTCCTTGGATAGATCATGCGTGCGTGTGCGTGCGCAAGAGGGGTCTGTCTGTGCTATCTGTGTTTAGTCTATTTGAGTACAGACAAACTACTGGATAGAAACGCCATTGCTACCTAATTGACCTCTCTCTGCTCTCTATAATCTATAATCAAATGGCCGGATGGATGATTTCAGTTTAATGCTCTTATTAGTAGTAGTTGTGTAATCATAACATAGTAATAATGTGTCACATCTGCATTAGAAAAATATCAGAATGATGAATGACATCTTTCCGTGTCCATGGGCTGAACCATTGGTAGTAATCATCCAGTCTGCTTTGAACTTCAAGTTGGTATTTTCCATAATCTGTCACGCGTACATGCACGCACACACACAGATGGTGTGGCGTGGCGGACAGGAAATGGAACGTATGGTTTCCTGTTTGTGAGCGCAGCCCGCAGGGTCTGGGACAATAACAGTGGACCACTTCAGAGAGAGGCGTGTGTGTGTGCGCATGTGTGTGCGCGCGTGTGTGTGTGTGTGTGTGTGTCTGCGCCGGCATGCAGAGCAGGGACATGAACTGCCACTTGTTGTTCACTGTTAAAATGATGAAGACTCTCCCTCTGCAGTCATTCCCCATCCATCCCACCTCCATGAAACCTCTGAAAGACTCTCCCTCTGCAGTCATTCCCCATCCATCGCACCTCGATGAAACCTCGGCTACTTTAGCTACTTACTGGTGCTGAAGGTGATCACGAAGCTTTAGGTGTTTGCACACTGGTGCGATTTTTCGGCCGAATATCGGAGCGAATTTTGGAGGACGTAAAACAAAAAGTTGACCACTTTGTCAGAATCGGAATTATCTTTATTGTCAAAAGTAAGAAGAAAAGTAAAAAAAATAAGTGGGTGAAATCGTTTTTTGTATATAGTTCCCATCATATTATTTTTCCAAGAAAACAAAGAAAGGGGAGAAGACGGGGGTGGGTTGATAAGGAGATCGAGGCAGTGTGCAATCACATTTGCACACTGCTGCCGAATATTTCGTTTTTTTTCGGACCGGGGTCCATGTTATCCATGTTTTCCGCATCTGTCTTAGTGGGGTCTAGTTAGGTGTTGGTGCATGACACATGAGACAGATGGACGTCTTTTGGGTCAGTACATTTTCCACTCCAGATTACCTCTACTTCACTTTCGCTCTCTTTCGCTCTCTTTTGCTCTATTCATGGCTGTGGAATGTGTATGTGAGCAGCAGTTATGTGGGTGTATTGTTGTCGACAGCCGTGTGTGTGTGTGTGTGTGTGTGTGTGTGTGTGTGTGTGTGTGTGTGTGTGTGTGTGTGTGTGTGTGTGTGTGTGTGTGTGTGTGTGTGTGTGTGTGTGTGTGTGTGTGTGTGTGTGTGTGTGTGTGTGTGTGTGTGTGTGTTGGTGGAGGTTGTCTTTGCGAGTTGGAGGTCGTGTGTTTGAGTGTGTGTGTGTTAATGCTGAAGGTGTGTTATTATGGCATTTCATTCAGAGACAGACGGTCTAGATGAGGTCTAGGTTCCCAAACAGTGGGTCGGGACACATTTGTGGGTCGGGACACATTTGTGGGTCGGGACACATTTGTGGGTCACGGACCAATTTTTATGGGCCACGACTCAAGTAAAAAGCCCATTTTATTTTCTTACATTTCAAAAAACTAGTATTTAATGAGAAACAACAAACAAACAAATACATTTAAAAATAGAATAATTAAGAAGTAGTGAAAATAGCCGATCTACTAGCAGATCTACAAGCACACAAAGTGCTGCGTTTGCGAGCTTGTAGATCTGCTATTTTCACTGGTTTGTGTCCCGGGCAAACATCTAATCTCTTTTGGGTGTCTCGACCTGAAACGTTTGGAAACCACTGGTCTACAATAGTGGTTCCCAAAGTGGGGTCCGCGACGCATAGCTAGGGGGTCCGCTAAATAATTCCGATTTTTATTATTATTATTATTTTTGCCAGTGAATTATGGTATGTGTGATATGTGAGCTTACCATAATCACAGTAATCCTTAATCATATTCCATCATTCAAGGGCCTTTGGATAGAAATGAAACGGACTCCATGCAGTCACTTTCAGTTAGAGTGCTGCAGAGTGTCTGTGTCTGTGACCAGCTGATGGTCGTTGACGCTTAATTGATGCAATAGTTCCAATGGCATCTAAATGTAAGGTTGCAAATATGCTTATCAGTGTTGCGAGGATGAGGGGTTACCTGGAAAAAATTCTTCCCCCCCAATACGGGGTACCTGGGCCAAAACAGTTTGGGAACCTATCTAGAATAGAAGCTTGCCGCTGCTGCAGTCGAACGCTGAGTGTTACAGACGCACAACGTATTGTATGCATATGTGTGTATGCATGGTCTGCCTGGTGCCTGCCTGCCTGCCAGCCAGCCCGTGTGTGTAGTTCCCGGCCTGTCAATGTGTGATGTATGATCCATTTTGTGGTCTCATTGGCCATTTGATCTTTCCTGCTATTGGCCCACTTGACAGTTTGACTGACAGCTTTGTCTGCCTCACACAGAGAGGAATGTGCTGTGTGTATGTGTGCACGTTGTGCGCGTGCACAGCCGCGTTAAGTCATGCGGCGTGACAATGCATTCCTTGAACGACGGCCTTTTTAGATGTCGAATGTGTGAAAGCAGTGATCAAACTTGTGGTCGGGGAGGCTGAAGGAGGACTTCTGCAACCGCAAAATCCCTCGCGATAAATAATTTTACTCTGTCTTATTATACAAGTTAATACTTCATCTCACTGTGGCGCCGATTGCCAAAAAGAACAGATCTTCTGTCGATCAGTTGTTTTCGGTATGCCACAGCGTCGTGCTATGAAGTATAAATTGTCATGTGTCCAAACTCCGAGCAGTGTTTCCTGCAGGAAAAAGCTCCGGCGTGCAACTGAAGCGCGCCCGTGCCGATTTTATTTATTTGATTTATTAATTTGATATTTTTACTTTTTTATTTTTTTCATTACTATTGCCCTCAAAATAAAATTGTCGTTAGAGAAGAGAAGTTTCATAACACACATCTTTTGATTTTTGATTCTGTTCTCAAATCTTCTATTAACGTCTAGGTCAAACGGTCTTCTCAACGTTTTTGGCTGGGGACCCTCGGAAATGCTTTGGTCATGTCTCGCTATGTTGACTTTGCTATAACATCATTCTTGGAAAAATACTAAAAACAAACATGATTATGCCCAGTCACCATGCTGCACCTGTGATGTTCCTTTTTACTGACACCAAGTTTAAAATAAGAATTGAACGCACAGAATATCAATGTGAAGCAACTGAGAAACACATTATTTCAATGGTAGTGGAAGGAGAGAAAGGATTTTTATCCAACCACGAAACGGCAACCAATGGGAGCGAAGAGGGGCACAACCATTGGCGGGACTTGACAAAGGGTGAATTGCCTGTAGTACGTACGGTATCATTTTACATTTTCACTCCTTTTTTCTTGGCATGGTGCCAGAGATTTTAGGCAAGGTGCGGCGCTGGGGAAGAAAAGGAAACCCTGCTGAGAACTGCCCTCCATGATGCAACAATACATAACACTGCATCCAATGAAATGGAATGGAATTATGATGAGAAATGTATCAATAGTTAGGTAAAGTTAGCTTAACTTTCAGTCATTTTTTTTTACCATGTTATAAAACACGAAAAACACGTCCTTGGCGCTCCAGGACATCATGAAAAAGAAGTTAAATAAGTCCTTGGCGACCATTGAGTTAAGGTGTCTACTATCACAGAATTCTATCACAGAATTTTTTTTCCCAACCCCCTTGGGAAACTTTGTGACAGCTGCTGAAAGTTGGGGTACCATTATCAACCAATATAAGGCAAGGAATTCCAAATTTCATTATACTTTAAGTAGCATGTGACAACAATGTCAAACTAGGGGGTTTTCATGATGCTGAATCCATTCCAAGCATGAGTTTTGCACGAAAATACTCCTTGGGCTAAATTCGGCCATAGCCACTTGCCCAAATGTGCCGACCTCATCACATTTGTGATGACGGCTATGGGCATTTTTAGGCAAAGGAGTGTTTTATGTGCAAAACGAATGCTTGCAATGGATTCAGAATCTTGAAAAAACCCTAGTTTGATATGTCACATGCTACTTAAGTAGTATGTTGGTACCCCAACTTTCAGCAGCTGTCACAAAGTTTCCCAAGGGAGTTGGGTTGGAACAAATGTTTCTGTGATAGTAGACACATATGAACACATCTGTGGAGAAAGCTAGTGGTAAGCATTTCTTTGGCAGATTTGCCACAACTTAAGCTAACTTTACCTAACTACAATGGTTATATTGGAATTGGGCCACACAGTGGCCTGATCAGATCACTACCAAAGAACGGTAGAGACTAGAGAGTGATTGATTATGAGAATTGACGTGTGTGTGCGCGCGTGCGCCGTGCGTGCATGTGTGTGCATGAACGAGAGCGAGCAAAGGAGCAACTCACTGCATTTTCCATGTTACCTTGACTACACAGCTATGCCACTTTAACATTCCTTGACCACAGACCACCCTAGGCGCGTACACACATACACACACACACACACACACACACACACACACACACACACACACACCAACGTTGAGATTTAATGAAATATGCATTTTCAAAAGATAAATTCAATCCAATATGTTTTCTCCCTGTAAAACTAAATATGACGTGTGCTCCTCTAGGCTTGAACCAGACTATTTGAACCAACCCCACAACCCAACTAAGAATCAGATCTGAATATGACATGTGCTCTTCTAGGCTTGAACCAAACTATTTGAACCAACCCCACAACCCAACTAAGAATCGGGACACACTGGCCGGGAATAAAAAAGTCAATCAATAATAATGACCATGAATATATTGGCCAAACGGGTTAATGGGTGGGGCTCTGGTTTGAACAGCTGAGCTAGAGGTAGAGCAGGTACTGAAACAGACAAATAACTAATAACCAGGTCTCAGGCATACTACTACCTTGGTACCTTGGTACCTTGCATGGCCTCTGCCGCAATCGGTGTATGAATGTGTGTGTGAATGGGTGAATGTAATGCACAATCTATGTAAAGCGCCTTGGATAAAGGCGCTATATAAATGCACCATTTACCATTTACCATTTACACCAATCTGGTGGTTTCCTGCTTTGCCACTCACTATTTGTACCTTCAATAATGGTATGTTCATTTTTTTAATACTTTATATACTTCTTCTGCTCAGAATCGCAATAAACTTTATTGTCACATCATGATCACAGTTTTACAAGTTAAAAAAAACCTGAGGTCGATCAACAGTTTTCTGAAATCCCATATGTTTTTCTATATCAGTGGTTCTCAAACATTTTCATGTCAAGGACCCCACAATTGTGTACCCCCCCCATCTCAAAGTATTTGCGTTACAAACATTTGCTGTGAAAGAATATATATTCAAAGATATTTCATCTACATCTCGTTTCAGTCCCAGGTTTGTGGACCATGTGGCCGGCCAGGCCAACCCTAAGGACGTCGTTCACTTTTCTGCAAGACGATTTAGTGTAGAGGGGGGGGAAAGGGGACTGACCTAGTATTGGCCCCTGGGGGACTCCCGTCAACAAAGTATATAGGGGTTAAGTGGTCAACAACACTTTGTGTACCTTATTGGTGGTATAGCACCCTGGTAGCACCCTATAGTAAGTATACACATGAACCTTCTGTTTAACCTGCTATAGCACTCGTTCCAAAACTTTTTAGCCTGTGACCCAAACTAGACCTACAAGCTCACATCGCATCGCTTCACGTCGCATCATGAGCTTGTAGATTGGCTATTTTCACTACTTAAACATTTGTTTTTCTAATTTATGGAATTTCTTAACATTTTCTTAGATTCATGATGATAGATCCTTGACATGAAATTACTGAAAACAATCATTGGAGTTACTTTTTCTTAATTCATTCTTTTTGGGAATGTTTTGAAATAATAATAATTAAAAACTAAATGTAGGAAACAAAAACAACAAAGGGAGTTAGTAGGACTAGGGACCCATAAGAATGTGTCCGACACACAAATGGGTCACGAGTCACGACCCAGTGTTAGGGAAACGGTGTACTGTAGCACCATTCAGGCTGGAATAGTTGATAGACATTTAGACTGAGATCAAACCCAGAACCTTGTGGTGGTAAGTAGGTAGGTAGGTAGGTAGGTAGGTAGGTAGGTAGGTAGATAGATAGATGGATAGGTATATAGAAACATGGATAGATTAGCCATTTTAGCACAATTGACAGTAGGATTTTAGTGGACTGTATTTCTCCTGTGTGATATGTTGGGTTTGTAGAGAAATCAAATCATATTATACATGATGTTGGTTGGAGCCTGGAGGTCTCGCTACCGCCACTCCCAAGGGGGGGGGGGGGGGGGGGGGGTGCGTGTGCGTGTGCGTGTGCGTGTGTGTGTGTGTGTGTGTGTGCGAGCGAGCGAGCGACTGTGCGTGTGTGTGTCTCTCTCTCTCTCTCTCTCTGGTGGGGGTGGAAACCACGGCAGCTGTTGCCAAGACATCTATCTAACTATAGCCCTGCGACACACACACTAGCAGTTGTTCTAGCTGGTAACCAGAGGAGCCACCCATAATGCATTGCGGGTGTCACAGTGACTGTGGACACTAGCCATAGGCCCAGCGGTATCATCATAGCTTTGGACTGGACTTCTTGCACTCAAATCATTCTGTCATATCATTTATCATTTGGACTGGACTTGCACTCAAATCATTCTGTCATATAATTTATCATTTGGACTGGACTTGCACTCAAATCATTCTGTCATGTCATTTATCATTTGGACTGGACTTGCACTCAAATCATTCTGTCATGTCATTTATCATTTGGACTGGACTTGTGGATCATGAAATGGGCCACGGCTTTAACCCGCAGGCCAGAAGATTCACTTTGAAACGTGGTTGTTGTCATTAAAATGGGTTACTGACTTGCTGTTGATGACCATTAGCTTTTAGCTTTATTGTGTTTCTGGAGTGGTGGACATTCAAATGACCTACGTAATCACAGTAAATGAAAATATTATTATTTTATTTGTTGCCTGGATCAATGACTGCGCCGCTCCAGGTCAGCTCATTCATGAGGGGCGCCGCGCGACAACGCAAGTGTAAAGAAATCCAAATCCAGGTCTGGACAGCGTGTGCAGGAAATGAGCACACGCGTGACAATTTCACGGGACTGTGCTCACGGAAATATGCTTGTGTTGTCGGCCCTCGACTTCTCCACGCGTACAGAAAAAAAAACGCAGGTCTCATTGAAAATGAAATACTAGGCGTGTTAATTGCCTGTTTGAAAGGACCTTTAGTCTTGTAGGCCAGTAGTTTTCAAAGGTTTGAATTTCAAGGACCCCCAGTTTTGTATATATTCAGCCCACAGACCCACATAAGCGAGTGTACCATTTGGTTCCATTTGTACAGTCTCAGAGTCACAGACCTGTAAAGGGTCCATTTGTCATCTAACGATGAGTCATTTAGCTGGAGAGTGGAGACCCCCTGCCCTGGAACCCCCCTCAAGGACCACCAGGGGGTCCACTGACCCCAGCGGTCCACAATGAATGAACCCATCTCTGAGACGCAGAGCAAGTGGACCGAAATGCTACAGTCTCATAATGATACAATATGGTTGAAAATGGGTGAAGTGCTCCTTTAATCACAGAGGAATCAGTAACTAAAACATAAGGTGCAGTATATTTTAATATCTGTCCATACAGGTGGCACACGCGTGTGTGTGTGCGTGTGTGTGTGTGCATGCGCGCACACACACACACACACACACACACACACACACCCCATCGAATAATGCACTCTTCAATCTATTTACGGTATGATGTCCTTCAGCCCGGAGTCAAGAGGTTGGAAAATCAAATACCAACGTTCCATAATTAAAGTAGGATGAGATGCATCCAAGAGATGGAGAGAGAGAGTTGGCATTGTTGGCATCACATGCAATATGGTGCGTCTGCGCGAGCGTGTGTGTGTGTGTGCGCGTGTGTGTGTGTGCACGCGTGGGGGGAAGACACGACAGAGATACGGGGGAATTCCCCCAGTAACTGTATCTGAATGCTGTGTGAATGAATCTCTGTAGGCTACTAACCACTCCCATTTCTCTTTCTTTCTCCTTCCCTGGGAACTGAACCACTCGAACCCTGTTCTTAACTTCTTGGCATGTCATAATTAAGCAATATTACACAAGAGGGTGTGCTTTACTGTCATTAATGGCACGCCTGCGTTGCCGCAGGAACGATCGGAGAGGCCAGTTCCGTAGGCAGCGCAGAAGTGCCATAAGTGACGGTAACGCACATCCCAGAGTGTAATATTGCAATTTTACCACAGTTACCCTAAAAAAAAGAAAAACACGTCAACTCAATTTCATTGTAATTTTTTTAATGACAGATGTAGCCACTAGCCACTACGACCGAAAATGACCCCATGAAAATCGCTAGCATAGCAGCAACCCAGCTGGCTATGCAGAACCAGAGATTTGGTATATAGAGGGAACGAGGAGAGGGCCGTGGATGGGTCCCTGGGGGACCTCGGTCAACAAAAGTACATAGGGTTTAAAAAGTGTAGAGGAGACATCATTGACCACTGATTAAAGATGGAGTGCCGTGATTTTTTTCCACCCTAAAACATGATCGGAAAAATCGAGGATTTTTTTCAAATAAAGTGTACGGTATTCGTTAAAGGTTTGTCGTTATGTGGACATGCCCACCAGTTCATTAAGTTTGCCTAGTGGGTGGTGATGGGTGGTAGCCGCACCCACAGCTGTAGCCCCTCCTATAATACAGGTTTAATGTTTGTTTTTAGTTAAACAAACATTAAAAACTCTACAGTGTCTCCTCTACAGTGGGCCCTGTAGGGGAGACAGAGATATAGAGTGCAGACACAGGGAGACAGACGGAGAGACAGGGAGACAGACGGAGAGACAGATATAGAGTGGAGACACAGGGAGACAGATGGAGAGACAGGGAGACAGAGATATAGAGTGGAGACACAGGGAGACAGAGATATAGGGCTCATTTTTTCGTCACCGCTAAACCCTTTATCCCTAAACTGCTTTGCCTTTAGACAGGGAGACGGAGAGATGGATAGACAGGGAGACAGAGAGACAGAAAGACAGGGAGACAGAGAGACAGAGAGACAGGGAGACAGAGATATAGAGACACAGGGAGACAGAGATATAGAGACACAGAGAGACAGAAAGACAGGGAGACAGAGATATAGAGACACAGGGAGACAGAGATATAGAGACAGAGAGACAGAAAGACAGAGAGACAGAAAGACGGGGAGACAGAAAGACAGGGAGACAGAGAGACAGAAAGACAGAGAGACGGAGACAGAGAGACAGGGAGACAGAGACACAGAAAGACAGAGAGACAGAAAGACAGGGAGACAGAGAGACAGGGAGACAGAGAGACAGAGAGACAGGGAGACAGGAGACAGACAGGATAGAGACGAGAAGATCAGAGGAACGGAAGATAATTGGAGAGAGCGGAAAGAGAGACACAGACAGCATCTGTGTGTTTATTTAAAGTGTGTGTGTGTGTGTGTGTGTGTGTGTGTGTGTGTGTGTGTGTGTGTGTGTGTGTGTGTGTGTGTGTGTGTGTGTGTGTGTGTGTGTGTGTGTGTGTGTGTGTGTGTGTGTGTGTGTGTGTGTGTGGTGTAAGATAATGATAGATTGTATTGCACACAGAGCCGCTTCGTGTGATTCACCTCCAACACCTCTCAGTTCCTGCTGCTAGGATTTATCTTCCTGTTAACCTCTGAAACAACATACCAGAGGTTTCTTTTCTTTTTTTTCTATCACGGACCACCCAAAGGAACATGACAAATATTCCATCTCATCCTCAAACTAAATATTTAGTCAATTCTCCTTGAATGTTGTCTTTATCACCTTTACTGGGCACACAAATGTTTTCAAATGGACATCGCGTTGGCTCCAAAAAGATACTGGCCTCACCAGGATTATTACAAGCTAGCTAGCTTCTCTCAAAGTGTGTGCGTGTCTGTGTGCGTGCGTTGATTTAATAGGCGAGGTCAGTAAAGGTCACACAGCTTTTCAACGTCTCATGCACATGATTTGGGTTTTCTGTATACTATGCACGTCTTTAATTTCTACTAGATGAGCTGAACGAATAAACACATTTCAATTATTAAATAAACATTCCTCCCTTCTCATACTTTCTCTCTCTCTCTCTCTCTCTCTCTCTCTCTCTCTCTCTCTCTCTCTCCAGCCACATAGAGAAGATAACGACGTGGATCGACCCCCGGAAGTCGTTGGCGCCCAACATGGCAGCGATGTCCCTCCACCACAACCCCCCCAACCACCCACACTCCCAGCCACAACGCAGCATGGCTCTGTCCCAGCCCAACCTGGGTAAGCAAAGTTACAGTTAGGGTTGTCCCGATCCCATCGCGTGATCGGAAATCGGGGGCCGATCACGTCATTTTCAAATGATCGCAATCGGGAACAAAAACGAGATCTCTAGTATCAATATTATATCCATATCATGATATTAGACTGGATATTGTCTGTGATTTGGGATATTTTACTATTGTGATATGGCATAAGTGTTCTATAAACATAAATAAATATCGAATCGGGGAAAATCGATTTACTAAAAATCAAATGATCGGAAGCAGATCGAGAGTTTTAGTGAACTACTCCTTTTACTCACGGCTAGTATTTTCACTTCTTTACACTTACTTACTGCGAAAGTGTCCACAGTTTGCTGTGCAATGTTGGGGCATAGCATTGGTGGCCATTTTGAGGTTCCAACGATCCAAAGCCCATTCATTTTTCCCATAGAGATTTCCAAACATATTTATACTAATTTATTATTTTAAGCCTAGAATCAAGCCATCCTGGCTCCTGGTGAATCATTAATGGTAAATGGTGCATTTATATAGCGCCGTCATGCCTCGTGACACGCTCCATGGCCGTCTCCATATATGAAGATCACGACTCTGACCTCATCAAGCCCTGGATAGCCATACATGGAGAAGACTGGATCATCACCTAGATCTGCATACTGTACGTGGAGCCGGCCAGCAACTCTACATCTGACCTCAAACCCTTAGATCTCCATATATGCAGCTGACCTGTTCTGACATTCCATATGTTGATCCTTCCCCACCCATCCTTCCTCTTCTGTCTTCCTTTTGACTGATACCTGTCCATTCAAACTCTAGGCGGGCCCACCCCAAAGTTATTAGTGAGGCCGCGCCCAGCAGCCGGTGAAAACTAGAGTTCTCAACAGGCCCGAAAATTAAAGCCCTGGGCCCTCGTCAAATCCTGTACACTCAAGACACTGCCCCGCTGCAGTGTCCCCCGCTTAGATCTCCATATATGGAGCTGACCTGTTCTGACATATGTTGATCTGACCTCATCAAACGCATCTTATTGGTATAACTATTATTCAATAAATAGCCTTATAGTTTTTCACAGAATCAAATGTCTTATGGTGGTCATGACTCACCAGGAGTCTAGTTGGCTTGGTTGAGGTTCCAGGCTTAAAATAATTCATGTGAATATTTGTGGAGAGCCCTAAGGGAACAATGAATGGGCTTTCAAATTGTGGAACCACAAAATGTCAGCCACTGCTATGCCCTGGCCTATACTATAGAGTGCAGGACTGAACTCATGGAGGTCACTGAGGATTTTGCGTGTGTGCGCGCGCGTGTGTGTGCGTGTGTGTGCGTGTTGGAGAAAGAGTGAAGGGGAGAGATACTGTGTGTTTTGTGGTGTCTTAACGTTTTAAAGGTGTATCACGGGATGCCAGCTGTGTTCATCTCAAACATCGCCACATTCCTGTTGCACTCCTACTGTCCAAATAAGTACATAAAAAAAGCCATAAAAGTAATCTTATTAAAAAGTAGGTCAGTCAGGAAGAACCCAGAGCTTAAAACTTCAACTGTCCTAGATCTGTGGAAAATGGGCAGTGTCTGTGTCTGTGTGGTGACCCTCTGCAACAAGTATTAGTCCACACTGACTCCACAGCCTCACTGACTGATTGACTGACGTTTATTGGCTGGCTGGCTGGCTGGCTGGCTGGCTGGCTGGCTGGCTGGCTGGCTGGCTGGCTGGCTGGCTGGCTGGCTGGCTGGCTGGCTGGCTGGCTGGCTGGCTGGCTGGCTGGCTGGCTGGCTGGCTGGCTGGCTGGCTGGCTGGCTGGCTGGCTGGCTGGCTGGCTGGCTGGCTGGCTGGCTGGCTGGCTGGCTGGCTGGCTGGCTGGCTGGCTGGCTGGCTGGCTGGCTGGCTGGCTGGCTGGCTGGCTGGCTGGCTGGCTGGCTGGCTGGCTGGCTGGCTGGCTGGCTGGCTGGCTGGCTGGCTGGCTGGCTGGCTGGCTGGCTGGCTGGCTGGCTGGCTGGCTGGCTGGCTGGCTGGCTGGCTGGCTGGCTGGCTGGCTGGCTGGCTGGCTGGCTGGCTGGCTGGCTGGCTGGCTGGCTGGCTGGCTGGCTGGCTGGCTGGCTGGCTGGCTGGCTGGCTGGCTGGCTGGCTGGCTGGCTGGCTGGCTGGCTGGCTGGCTGGCTGGCTGGCTGGCTGGCTGGCTGGCTGGCTGGCTGGCTGGCTGGCTGGCTGGCTGGCTGGCTGGCTGGCTGGCTGGCTGGCTGGCTGGCTGGCTGGCTGGCTGGCTGGCTGGCTGGCTGGCTGGCTGGCTGGCTGGCTGGCTGGCTGGCTGGCTGGCTGGCTGGCTGGCTGGCTGGCTGGCTGGCTGGCTGGCTGGCTGGCTGGCTGGCTGGCTGGCTGGCTGGCTGGCTGGCTGGCTGGCTGGCTGGCTGGCTGGCTGGCTCGCTGACTGACCTTTACTGACTCACTCACTCACTGGCTGTCTGACTGACCTTTACTGACTGACTGACTGACCTTTACTGACTGACTGACTGACTCACTGGCTGTCTGACTGACCTTTACTGACTGACTGACTGACTCACTCACTCACTCACTGGCTGTCTGACTGACCTTGACTGACTGACTGACTCACTCACACACTGGCTGTCTGACTGACCTTTACTGACTGACTGACTTTTACTGACTGACTGACTGAGGCTTTCCTGGAAAAAGTAGTACTTTTGGTGTGAATGGCTGTGTGTCTGTGTCTGTCTGTCTGTCTGACTATCTGACTGCCCGTCCAGGGGACTTACCGTCTGGTTGGGAGCAGGCCGCCAGCCCTCAGGGAGAGACCTACTACATTGACCACAAAACACACTCCACTTCCTGGCTCCACCCAAAACTCTGTAAGTAACCAATCCCTAAGAAGAACCCCTGCCTCCCCCCCCCACCCACCAAACAATCAACCAATCAATTCACCCCCACCGCACCCCCCTGCGTCCTTGGAGGAAAAGTGAGGAAGGGACGACATTTTTGTCCCGGGAATCTGTTAAACCCATGCAAATAAATAGAGTATAATATATACTGTCCCGTCCAAATAAAGTAAGTATAGGATAAATGCTAAACTCTGTAGTATGGAGCTTAAAAAGTCTATAACCTACATAAGTTGTAGTAGACCACATTATGTGTAGTTGAAACCTACTCAAAACTAGATTTTTGTTGCCAACTTACATTTTAAAGGCCTGTATTATTTGCTTTGGAAATTTCAAAGGTACAATGTTTAAAGACTACTATTTACTTCTAAATGTTGTACTTCTAAACTATGTACTTCTATTATGTTTTTTTTTTTTAAATAAAATAGTGTATGGTTGCTTCTTGGATAAAAAGTTAATTTAATGAAAAAAAATTATAATAATTCTTCAGAAATACCAGATTCTGATTGGCAAAGTTACCATGATTGGAACAAGGAATCACAGTCGCTCCATCAACTCTAAATGTGTTAATATTCAAAGCCCAACAATAGCACCCCTTGATCCCAAACTCTGCTCACTCTCCGGGAATGTGTTTATTTTACATTAACAGTTAGCAACAAAATATAATTATATACAGTACAATCCTCCATCCAGTTTTTCCACTTGGTGATAAATTAACAGTGAGAATGTTGCCGTGTAGGAAGTAAAAAGTAAAAACGGAATTCCCGGAGATGCCACAATGTCCAGACCACTCGTTGTCGCACCTTGTATGGAAACGATCTGGACAATGTTTCCAGGATAAAAAAGAAAAGAAACCATCGCGACACAAAAGTTGTCAAGTTACGATGCCTTCCTCTCTTCTCCTCCATGCTTGGCTCTTCCCCCTTTTTAACGAATCGCCAACACTAATTACCTAATCAATCATCTAATTATGTTTTGGCTGTTGAGACGGACAGCTGAAGTACCCGGATTTGTGGATGGTTGGTTACACCCTCCTCCAACCCCCCAGGACGTTGATCTCACCCCTTCTTACCAGTGATGTAACGTAGCCACAGCCTGCCACCCCCGTTTTGATCGCCTAATCGTGTGCGTGTATGTGTGTGCGGATGCGTGCGTGCGTGCACGCGCGTACATGAGTGTGTCCTGAGGCTGTCTGTGGAGAATGCCTGTGCGTGAGAAGAGCGTTTTGACCTCTGCCAGACTGCCTTACACACACACACACACACACACACACACACACACACACACACACACACAAACACACACAAACACACACACAGTGTAATGTGTAGCAGATCTTTCCTGTGTTGCCAGTGTTGGCCAGCTGACACTGCTGACAAGAACGGAACAACGCTGGCTTTGTCTCTCTTTCTCTCTCTCTTTCTGCTCTTTTCCTCTCTCTTTGTTTGTTTCTGTATTTGTATGTTTCTCTCTGTCTGTCGCAGCCAGCTTCTCTCTCTAGCTCCACGCCACGGTCGCTCAACATGGCTGCACAGACAGACCACGTTGAGGAGAGTAGATGGGGTGAAAACGGAGGGAAAGAGAGATAGAGGAGCAGGCAGAGAGATAGAGGGAAAGATTGCTATAAAACAGAGGGAGAGAGAGTGAGAGATAGGGAAGGAAAGAGAGGGGAAAGTGCTAGAGGGAGACCCAGATAGGGAAGGACTTTGAGAGGGAACGCTAGAGAGAGAGAGAGAGAGAGAGAGAGGAGTGTTCTGAAGAAAAAAGCCTGCTGGTATTCCCAGAAGTTTAGTGTGAGGAATGTGACATCACTTCCTGTTATTGGTTTAGCCCTGGAACAGAATGAACCTAGAGACCTGTAATTTTCATGACCACCAGCCAAATACCGGCCGGCAACATTCTGGTGGTGGACGAGGAGTCGGACGCAGGCCGGACGGACCCATTCTACTAGCCACTCTGGCATGGTACATTTTGAATCTGGACTCGTCGTTGTTCTTTAGAAGGACTGTGTTGGCTGCAGCATGTTCCACATTTTGAATCCACCATGCAGTCACCGTGTGGACCACATGGGTTAAAGGTCTCAGTCGTCATTTGGATTCCAGCGTTGTCTTTTTGTGAAAGCATGCAGCCGCAGCCGAAAATTGCAGATCTACAAGCTCACAACACGTCGCAGAGCGACGTGTTGTGAGCTTGTAGATCGGCTATTTTCAGGTCATTAGTTATTTTTTTAGATGAAAGCGTATTGGAAGTGATCAAACTAGCATTAGAATACCGGTACAAGTTTAAAATAGTGCATCTTCCAGAAACACGAATGGCTCTCAGAAATGTCATAAAAGCACCAAAACCTTAATGTCTCAAATCTTTGATTTCTTCAGCTGGTCGGACCTAAAACAACAACATCATTACATTTTCAGTCTTGAGATTTTATTTTTGCTTTATTCCATGGGACATGGTTCCATTATATAATCTGTTACTTATTAGCATTTTCCACGTTTGAATCCGCCATGCAGCCACTGTGTGGACTAAAGGAACATGGTGCCATTATCATAATCTGTTACTTATTGCAATATCAAAGGCGTGCTATAAAGCAGGATGAAAGTACAGGGAACAAGAAGAAAGAGATGGCTGAGTTCACCTGGCAGACGTTGTTGCGTCTAGCTGCAGACTCTGTTCTGTACTTCTCTTGGCCTTCTATCTGCTTCATCTGGGGCTGATTTATAATAACACACACATACACAGTGGTGGAAAAGTACTCGCAAGTAGAAGTAAAAAAGTACGGAAAATTGGAAATACTCAAAGATACCAAAGAAATTATACTTTTTTTAAGTACAGTCCTTGAGTAAATGTACTTAGTTACTACTTTACACCACTGCATATACACACAACCGTACAGATGGATAATATCACAGGACTAAAGTAGACTTCAGCAACAGTGGGTCAGTCGGTCCCGTTTGTAGTTGTACAAGATTTGTGTTTTTGTTTTGTACAGATCCCTGTTCACACCCCTTGGCTTCAAAGAGAGAGCAGGTGTATCCATTTAGGTCTTTTTAAGTCCTGCAACCACTCCCTTATGGAGCTATGTGGGTGGGTGGGTGGGTGCATGCCTGGCTGGGTGGGTGGGTGCATCTGAGCACCAAAACAGCAAGGTTGTTTTTCACCACCTGTGCGCAACCTAACACACACACAAACACACACGCACATATTAACTGTATGGTGATTTCGGGTGTGCCAGAACAGTACAGCAGAGGGTACAGTAGAGGGACCCCCACACGGTAACTCTGTCATTTCTCAACCGTTTAGGACGCAGGGCGGCTCGCCGGAATCGGGCCGGCCCCCAGATTTTAGTTAAAAAAACCAATATATTCAATGATTGCACACATTTTCACGATTAAAAAAACAAAACAAAATTGCAGATATACAAGCTCATAGCACGGCACTCGGTGCCACGCTACAAGCTTGTAGATCTGCTGTTTTTTAAAAAGCTAATAATGGTTAAATAATGGTTAAAGTGGTTAAAAGCTGAGGTGACACACATGCGTCCTCACGTCTAAATAAGTTAAAACGGGTACATATTATGGTATGTATTGTGTATATCATGTATTCTAAGAAAATACAGCCTTGAGTGTCAGCTCACCAGGTGAGCTAACTAACTGGGTAGACTGGCTTTTAGGCTGTTTATCTTCCAGAACGATCCCTTGTTTTGTTTGCCTGTCAGTCAGTCAGCAGCACCACATGTCTGCTCGCGTGGGTGGGAGAGCGCTTCATACAGTGTCAGTGACCAGAGCTTTGTTGCAGCCAACATGCATGGATTAACCCATTTTGGGCGGGAAGCCGGGAACCCGTTTTGGTGTTAGCATTATGTTATGCTTTAGCTATTGAAAAATAGCAGATCTACAAGCTCATAGCGCGCCACCGAGTGGCGCGCTACGAGCTTGTAGGTCTGCTATTTTTGAAAAATTGTAAAAATGCGGCACAAATCTTTGAATATATATTATTTCAGAAGACATTTTTTTTATTTCGATGTCAGGTCTAAATCAGTTAAAGTTCTCAGTCTTCACCACTGATTTCAGTCTTTGGGATTCATTCCACAGCAGCCTGTATGTCTTCTATAGAAGCATCTCTTGTACTGAAACGAAACACGTCGCAGTGCGACCGACGTGTTGTGAGCTTGTAGATCGTCTATTTTCGGTTATTAGTTGTTTAAAGATTAAAGAGTATGTGAAGTGGTCAAACTAGAAAATAATTTCAGACTTCCATCTCCCATAAAACCGTAGTTCACCCAACAGGACAACTCATGAATGGATGGAATATATATTTATTGAATATAAAATGAGCAGTATATTTATTATGGTTTGGCGATGAATTGGATCTGCTTTTTTGATAAAGCGCATCAGTCCCAACCATTGGGACTCCGAATCCCCCCGTACCTAAACAGCAGATCCAAAAACGACAGGATTGTAACTGGGGTGGAGGAGGGTGAGCAGCAAAGGTTTAGCCTACAGCAGCATCAGTGTGCAGCAGTAAGCAAGCAAGCAAGCAGGACGAGCAGTGCAAACTTCCAGTTTAAATAGCCGGTATGAAGATGGAATGAGTGTGTGATTGGATGAAGTGAATCATGTGAATGAGAACGTGATGCTGAACGGTCGCTGGCAACTGCACTGAGTTTCTGAGAAAGCTTCATTGTTCATTGTTTAGGAAACTTTCGTGCTGTTTCACAAATCACAGATTTAATGTATATGTACTGTATGTCCACTGCCAGTATAGTGAAGTTGTACTTGTTGAGAATACATGCTGGGTGCTAGTGTTTTTCTCTCTGTGTTACTGAAGCAGCGATCAGCCCTCGGGGGGCGCGGGCGCGCGCACACACACACACACACACACACACACACACACACACACACACACACACACACACACACACACACACACAAAATTACTGAGTCATTGACTGGCAATGATGCTTTCACAATACTGTCTATTTGTTGGTGTAACCCGTCGTGCGACCGGCCCCACAACAAAACCATGGCAGGTTTGAAACCCAAAACTGAATGAATCCCCCAACCAGAACCAGAACGGCACCACTGGTTCTGCTGAACACCGCTATGAGGGCCGCCTAGCTAATGGTTAGCTTCTATAGTCTTGTGGCAGGTTTGTAAAAGATTTCACTTGGCTCATTTGTCCCTCGAAACATGGACACTAGTCCACTAGGATAATTCCATTCAACAACAAACATGTTGAGTTCAGAGTTTAAAAACACACCTTTGCATCAGTAGAGGCTCATTGTGCTACATCGTAAAATGGTTTGAATAGCTTCATCTTTGAGCAGTCAAATTCATTACTTTTGGAAACAAACCATACATGCATGCATGCATGCATACATGCATGCATGCATACATACATACATACATACATACATACATACATACATACATACATACATACATACATACATACAGCAGCATAGGTATGCGGTCTAGTCTAACTTGGACTCAGGGGCGCCTCTGCCTTGCATAGTCCCCAGTGAATAGGCAGGTTGCCCTTCACTGGTAACCTTACATTGGATTTTTTAAAATATATGAAGGTATTGTAGGCTGGGATTTTACAAAAAAGCCCCCCTTTTAAATACATACATACATACATACAGACATACAGACATACATACTTATAAGGTATGCCATCTGGTGGCTAATGAACCAAACACATTTTCAGAAGTTGAAGCAGTTTTAGAGGACCCACTTTTAGGCCAGTGCAACAGAGCATGCTTTTGCCTTTTTTTAAAACCTTACCCATTTTAACATACATACATACATACAGCAGCGTTTTTATAGGGCAATACAGATTTGTAACTTGTGCATAAAGTGCAGTATTATTTATTTTATTTTATTTTTTCCAGAGTAACCTTTTTTGTTTTTTTTATTGAACTTAAAGGATGTAAATTAGGCAGGATATCCTCCCATCCTGTGTGAGCCAGGCACATTAAAACTATCTTAATGTCGAGACCTTCATTGAGTAGTCTTACCATTGAACCCGGACTTGAACGCTTGTGCTCTTGTGGTGTGAGTGAAACTGAGGACGTAGTAGTAGGATGTAGTCTCTGCACTCTGGGACTCTTTATGTAAATGCTGCTTTTATCTTGGGGTGCTGAGATTATAGATTATAAAACAGTGATCTCTTTCTGTCACAGGCAGCGATGGCTAGTCGGTTAATGAAACACCTGAAGATCTGCTGACTGTGTCTAGTAGTGTAATGATTTTCCGATCAGGAGCTAACGGATGATTAACAAACTGGGACACATTAACATCACAGACTGGATACATTAACACATCACAGTGGCCACAACAACAGACAGTCAAACATATTGTTTTAAATATTGTCAGACCGTGGGACACATGGCAAGAGAATGTAATTAATGATTGCAGGCTGGTCATGTAAAAGGCTTATTATAGAATCGTACAAGAGGAGGAATCTAAAAATAAGATGCTAAACTAACTAAGTTAACTATGATTAATGGCTTGTTTATTATACATTTGTATTTTAATCAACTCGGATGTAGATTTCCTGGTGCTACTAGGACACTTAGCTCAGTCCACAACACGCCATTCTCAGGCTACGGTTGTCACAATTATTACATAATCTTAATCACAATTATTTTAGATAATCGCAATTATTTTGTCATAAACATCATAATCATGAAAATGGTTGAGAAATTGTACATACAAAAAGCAGAAATGGCAGATCTACAACTTTACAACACATCACTTTACAACACGTCACACTAAAAATGCCAGTAATCTCTTGGTATATTTCAGTTATTTATCATATCTGCCCGTTGCATTATTTTATTACGAAGGCCTAAAAGCCAAACAGAAATGTAATTTCTATTCACAATGTTCCAATTTCCAATGGCCAAGAACACAATTAAATCATTAATCGCAATTATTTGTGTGACAATTTATTGTCAACTTAACCCATTTAGGGCTCAAAAATCTTCTAAATCCTCCAGTTTTCTGAAATAAATATTTTCACGATTTTTCAAAAATAGCAGACCTACAAGCCCCTATGAGCTTGTAGATCTGCTATTTTTCAATAGCTAAATTACAACATAATTTAAAACACCAAAAGGGGTTCCCGCCCAAAATGGGTTAAATGTGTAATCATGAGCGCCCCATCTCAGGCACAGCGACCGAACGCTGTCCTGGTGGATCATTCGTCCAAGTCCACTTTGAATGCAAATTCAATCGCTTTTTTTCCTTCTTTTTGTCCCCCGCCACCTCTCTCTCTCTCCCTCTCCCTCTCCCTCTTTCGTTCTCTTCTCCAGTGTTGCAGCAGCAACACCATCAACAGCAGCAGCCTCAGCCACATCAGCAGCATCCGCCTCCACAGCACCATCACCACCTCCAGCAGCAGCAGCAGATGCAGCAGCAGCAGACCCAGCAGGGCCCCCCTCAGGCCCTGAGCTCGCCTGGCAGCCTGGCCCCGCCACAGCACAACTCTGCTGGGGCCATGATGAGCCTGGGAGGAGGAGGAGGAGGAGGGCCCCTGGGGGCTGGCGTCAGTGGAGTTAGCGGCGGGGGTAGCAGCGTTCAAGGTAATTTAAACTTGACTTTAGGCGGTGGCTCAGGGGTAGAGTGGCTGGATGGATTGCCAGTTCGAACCCTGTGGGCTCCCCCAGAGTTTAGTGTCGAAGTGTCCTTGAGCAAGACTCTGAACCCCTAATTGCTCCTGATGTGCTGGTTGGTGCCTTGCATGGTTTCCGCCATGTATGGTTCAATGGTTCATGTATGAATGAATGAACCATTGTAAAGCGCTTTGAGCACTTGGAAAAGCGCTATGAAAATGCAATTAATTATTATTATTATTATTATATAAATGCACCATTTACCAAATAACTTGACGGGAGTCTCTCGCCCCTCTCTCTCTGTCAGGTGCAGTGAATGCGGTGAGTGTGTATTAACGGGTGTCTCTCGCCCCCCTCTCTCTCTGTCAGGTGCAGTGAATGCTGTGAGTGTGTATTAACGGGTGTCTCTCGCCCCTCTCTCTCTCTGTCAGGTGCAGTGAATGCGGTGGGTGTGAGTGTGTATTAACGGGTGTCTCTCGCCCCTCTCTCTCTCTGTCAGGTGCAGTGAATGCTGTGAGTGTGTATTAACGGGTGTCTCTCGCCCCTCTCTCTCTCTCTCAGGTGCAGTGAATGCTGTGAGTGTGTATTAACGGGTGTCTCTCGCCCCTCTCTCTCTCAGGTGCAGTGAATGCGGTGGGTGTGAGTGTGTGTATTAACGGGTGTCTCTCGCCCCTCTCTCTCTCTCAGGTGCAGTGAATGCGGTGCGTGTGAGTGTGTATTAATGGGTGTCTCTCGCCCCTCTCTCTCTCAGGTGCAGTGAATGTGTGTATTAACGGGTGTCTCTCGCCCCTCTCTCTGTCAGGTGCTGTGAATGCGGTGGGTGTGAGTGTGTATTAACGGGTGTCTCTCGCCCCTCTCTCTGTCAGGTGCTGTGAATGCGGTGGGTGTGAGTGTGTATTAACGGGTGTCTCTCGCCCCTCTCTCTCTCTGTCAGGTGCAGTGAATGCGGTGGGGGTGAGTGTGTGTATTAACGGGTGTCTCTCGCCCCTCTCTCTCTCAGGTGCAGTGAATGCGGTGGGGGTGAGTGTGTGTATTGACGGGTGTCTCTCGCCCCTCTCTCTCTCTCAGGTGCAGTGAATGCGGTGGGTGTGAGTGTGTGTATTGACGGGTGTCTCTCGCCCCTCTCTCTCTCTGTCAGGTGCAGTGAATGCGGTGGGTGTGAGTGTGTGTATTGACGGGTGTCTCTCGCCCCTCTCTCTCTGTCAGGTGCAGTGAATGCTGTGGGTGTGAGTGTGTGTATTAACGGGTGTCTCTCGCCCCTCTCTCACTCTCTCAGGTGCAGTGAATGCGGTGGGTGTGAGTGTGTATTAACGGGTGTCTCTCGCCCCTCTCTCTCTCAGGTGCAGTGAATGCGGTGGGGGTGAGTCAGCAGCAGAAGATGAGACTCCAGAGGATCCATCTGGAGAGAGAGAGGATCCAGAGGAGACAGGAGGAACTCATGAGACAGGTGACTTAACACATTTTGACCTGGGAACGATTCTACAAATTTGTCTTCTAAATCCTGACAGTTTTCTGAAAAACCCCATGTTTCTATGTCAGTGGTTCTCAAACATATTCATGTCAAGGACCCCAAATTGGCCGCGTGCCCCCATCTGAAAATTGGTTGTTCCAGGGACCTTCCAGAAGCAAAGATTTGAGTTAAAAACATTGGCTCTGAAATAATATATATTCAAAGATTTGCGCCACATTTTCACGATTTTTCAAAAATAGCAGACCTACAAGCTCGGGCTATTTTTCAATAGCTAAAGTATAACATAATGCTTAAAACACAAAGGGGTTCCCGCCCAGAATGGGTTAACCCATTGAGATTCTAAAAATGTCTTCTAAATCCTGATCAGTGGTGCCAAGGACCACAAAAATTATCTGCATTCGGCCGCCGACCCTCATCTGAAAATATGGTGTTCCGGGGACCCCCCCAGAAGCAAAGATTTGAGTTAAAAAACGTTCGTTGTGAAAGAATATATAGTCAAAGATTTGAGCCACATTTTCACGATTAAATTTTTTTTAGCAGATCTGTAGATCTGCTATTTTTCAACAGCTAAAGTTTAAATATAACGTGGTTAAACGCCAAAGCAACACAGACGCGTTCCCATCCTAAATGCGTTCAAAGGATTGCAGTCTTCTGTGGTTCTGATAAGAACATTCATTGAAATCTCCCTTGTATTTAATTAATCATGCAACTACCCCCTCCCCTGCCCACACACACACACACACACACACACACACACACACGCGCACAACCAGCCATGTGAACAACCATACCACATGATTATGCACATGAACACACACACCGATGGAGCATACAACGACGTCCTTATGCGCCCACACACACACACACACACACACACACACACACACACTGACTGACTCACAAGCACACATGCATACGGTCGCTGTATACACACACTTGAACGTATACACACATTCTGGCGTGAAGACATTCCCTCAAAGACTAAAGACGGTGACCTCATATCCAGGAAGTGTTTATCTTACCCAGAAGTTTATTGGCCGGCCTGGAAAGTTGAGAAACAGTTTAAAGAGAGAGAACACACAGTGGTAGTGATGTTGTTGTTGTTGTTCTGTTGGGGGAAAAATAATTTAGTTTAAAGTTCTGTTCTCTCCTCTCCTCTCCTCTCCTCTCCTCTCCTCTCCTCTCCTCTCCTCTCCTCTCCTCTCCTCTCCTCTCCTCTTCTAATCTCCTTTCCTTTCCTTTCCTTTCCTAATCTTCTCTTTTCCTTTCCTCTCCTTCTCTTCTCTTCTCTTCTCTTCTCTTCTCTTCTCTTCTCTTCTCTTCTCTTCTCTTCTCTTCTCTTCTCTTCTCTTCTCTTCTCTTCTCTTCTCTTCTCTTTTCTTCACCTCTCCTTTCCTCTCCTCTCCTTTCCTCTCCTCTCTTCTCCTCTCCTCTCTTCTCCTCTCCTCTCCTCCCTTACATTTCCCCTCAGGAGGTGGCGCTATGTAGACAGCTCCCAATGGAAGGAGAGAATTTGGGTTCATCGCTGACCCCTGCTGGTGTCAGTCAGAACAACATGCCCAGCTCAGACCCCTTCCTAAACAGGTAAATTAAGTAAATGGTGTTATTAACTGAACAAAGATCACTGCATTTTCAACCTTTTATTCACTATTACTCTGATTGGATTGTAAACCCGACCATTTTACTCTCTGGTGAAATGGCTGGGCTCGTGGGTATAATGGGAGATGATAATGGTGTGTAATGAGTCTTGAAATGACATATGCAGAAGCTCCTGTACACAGTAACCTAAGTACAATACCAATACCAATATGGAAATAGCATGGTTAAAGGAGAATTCCATGCTAGAAGGCTTTCTTACCTTTATTTGTAGTCGTTACGTCCCCACCAAAGAGGTCCGCAGGTGTTATTTTGTGCAAAAGTGCATTATTGGCTATTTCCCCTAATATAAGCCCTCAATGGGGGTTGGGTTTCTGTGCATATTTAGCTTATTTCCATCGAAATAAGTAGTAAAGTGTGCCGCTTGGGATACTATTTACATTATGAAGAGAGGATATATACAAAAGAAATAGATTTTTGAGCGATGGAAATAAGCAAATTGGCACAACCCCCCATAGCCCCATTCAATTCAATGCAATTCAATGCAATTCATTTAGGGCTTATGGTAGGGGAAATAGCCAATAATGCGCTTTTGCACAAAATAACACCTGGACCTCTTTGGTGGGGACGTAACAACTACAAATAAAGGAAAGAAAGCCTTCTAGTGTGGAATTCTCCTTTAAATTAAAGTACAAAAGTGTTGCCATTACAATATATACATTTCATAATATCATTGGACTGTAATTAGGAATGCATTGATGTGTCCATCGCTTTAATGTTGCAGCTGGTAAAGGTGTGACTGATTTTCATTTCCTTATGTGCTGCTGGGTAGCTGCTTAAACTTTATTTATCACAATGTATTACGTTAATGCATATTGGGATGGTATCAGGTTTGGTTTTCAAAGGTTTGTTTCCTAGCCCCTTGCGTTGAATTCTTCCCCAGATGTATCACTAGGCGGACATCTTAGCTCCTCTGGCAATGTGAGAATCGAATTTAGGATTCACAGCATGTGTGTCTCTTCCTCAGCGGCCATTTCCACCACTCCAGAGAGCAGAGCAGTGACAGTGGATTGGGTTTGGGTTGTTACAGCATCCCAACAACACCTGAAGACTTCCTAAATAACATGGAGGAGATGGACACAGGTACACAAACATACACACACTAAATAACATGGAGGAGATGGACACATGTACACAAACATACACTGGTTTTTGGGGAGAGTTTTGCGAACATTTTTGCGTAATTGCATTGCCATTCATTCCATATAAGCAACCTAACACTAACCCATACAGATACATTCATATTTCCTATTCCCTAACCTTAACTGTGTGAAACTGCAATAAAATCAAACACACACACACACACACACACACACACACACACACACACACACACACACACATATACCGTGCGTGGGCAGCAGTGGCTCAGGAGGAGGAGGAGAGGAGGAAGTCTTGGAATCTAAAGGTTCCTGGTTTGATCCCTGGCCCTTCCTGGCTGCGTTTTGAAGTGTCGTTGACACTGTACCCTTACCTGCTCAGGTAGGAGCGCTTGTTGCGCTCATGCGCTCTCATGTGGCTGTTTAGACCAATTCTTGATCCGCAACCTTGTCCACATGTGGGGCAGAACCTGGTTGGACAGGTCTTTCAGTGCGCTCATGCCGCTGCCTGCGCTTCTCTGCGCGCCTCAGGGATGTCTTGGCCTCCAGGTGGGAAACACCCGTGAGGCAGAAAGACACATACAGGTTTTGATCTTTGGTGTCTTGTACTTTCTATGTATTCACAAGGATACTAGAACACTCGCCTCAAAACACAGTCACCCCGGGGCACACATCCTCAAAACACAGTCACCCCGGGCACACATCCTCAAAACACAGTCACCCCGAGGGCACACATCCTCAAAACACAGTCCCCCCGGGCACACATCCTCAAAACACAGTCACCCCGGGCACACATCCTCAAAACACAGTCACCCCGAGGGCACACATCCTCAAAACACAGTCACCCCGGGCACACATCCTCAAAACACAGTCACCCCGGGGGCACACATCCTCAAAACACAGTCACCCCGGGCACACATCCTCAAAACACAGTCACCCCGGGCACACATCCTCAAAACACAGTCACCCCGGGGGCACACATCCTCAAAACACAGTCACCCCGGGGGCACACATCCTCAAAACACAGTCACCCCGGGGGCACACATCCTCAAAACACAGTCACCCCGGGCACACATCCTCAAAACACAGTCACCCCAGGCACACATCCTCAAAACACAGTCACCCCAGGCACACATCCTCAAAACACAGTCACCCCGGGCACACATCCTCAAAACACAGTCACCCCGGGCACACATCCTCAAAACACAGTCACCCCGGGCACACATCCTCAAAACACAGTCACCCCAGGCACACATCCTCAAAACACAGTCACCCCGGGCACACATCCTCAAAACACAGTCACCCCGGGCACACATCCTCAAAACACAGTCACCCCGGGGGCACACATCCTCAAAACACAGTCACCCCGGGCACACATCCTCAAAACACAGTCACCCCGGGCACACATCCTCAAAACACAGTCACCCCGGGGGCACACATCCTCAAAACACAGTCACCCCGGGCACACATCCTCAAAACACAGTCACCCCGGGCACACATCCTCAAAACACAGTCACCCCGGGCACACATCCGGCGGAACTGCTCAGCCTGGTATTCCTAAGCGTAACCTCAGTAAACTATGCCTAAACAGTTAAACCTAACCTTATTCCTAACTTTAAAGGTATATTCAGTGATTTCACTAAATTCAAATATCACTTCTTCTTTTGTTTTGTTGTGATAATCCACCCTACTATAGAGTATGCTGACCATATAAGGAGTTCCTCCCTGTCCCCAGTTAACCTCTGGGGGTCAAAAAACCTTAGATTTCGTTTTGGGCTAGGTGGCCCAGCCTTCATCCAATCAGGATAGAGAGGGGCCTTCTGCCAATCATGATCGAGCCCGGGCCTTGGTGTGTGTGCTGTTGGCCTGTTGCGTGTCCCCCCGCTGTAGTGCATGTGCACATCTTGTTACCGGGGCGGACCGGGGGGGTTTTCCAAATCACTGAATGCTCCTTTAACCTCAGTAAAACGGTTCCAAAACCTAACCCTATTCCTAAACTTAACCGCAGTAAATCTATGCCCAGCCCTAAACTTATTTCTAACCTTATTCTCAATAAAAACAGATACAAGAATACAAAGAACCGCCGCACCGAGCGGTCGGCATAAGGTCGACGGAGAAAAAAAATGAGAGCGAGCGTGTTTTTAAGGCGAGCATTCACAATAGTGCATAAATGTAATCATCTGGTTTCCCCATCAGGTGAGAACCTGGCGCAGGGCGGTCTGAACATACCGGGGGCTCAGCCCAGCCGCTTCCCCGACTTCCTGGATTCACTTCCTGGAACCAACGTTGACCTGGGAACCCTGGAGGGCTCCGACCTCATGCCCATCCTCAACGACGTGGAGTCAGTTCTCAACAAGGCCGAACCTTTCCTCACCTGGCTGTAGTAGTCACAACACGTTCACACGCACACATGCACACATACGCACGCACACACACACACACACACAACACGTTATGCATAAACACTGTACATAAGGTCGGAGTTATACACTCGGATGTTCATTGCGCCGATGCATGCACATTTTATTTTTTATTTTTTACAACTAGCTGCGTACACTAAGAATGGACACACACATCCAACCATGCAGCAAAGAGGACGGAGCACTTTGTTAACAGCTTTCATAACATTCTGCACTTTGTTCTCTGCTGGGTATGTCTGAATCAGAGTCATCTAGTAAGAGATGTGGCGACACTAGCGTTGACTCCCAATGTAACAATGGAATGCGGTGGAAGTGCTCATTCTATCTCAATGGGATAGTTCCAATGTTTGGAACTATAGCCCATATAGGCACTCCGCTTTGCGGCGAGATCAAAGTGTGTAGCCACTCTCTTACTATTCCACTCGGGTCTGAATGTCATGGAGTTCTAGGTATAGGCTGGGGATAACGGCAGATAGACAGAGTGTTCCACTTAAGCCCTATTTCAAAGATTGTGAAAATAGTCGATCTACAAGTAGATCTGCTGTTTTTGTTATTTTATTTTCATGACATGGCCAACATAGGGATGCTCCAGTTGAGACGAGTTTGTTTAAAGGAGTACTTCACTTCTATCAGGAAATCATACCTGGCTAGTTCTAAAAAAAAAAAGTACATTTTCTTCATACGACTTATGACTGGATATACGAGACACTTTGGATTACACTGTGAGTGGTGTTTTGGAGTTTTTTAAATATAGTTTTGATGTTGTTAATTGTTGACGCCTATTTACTTCAATTCATCAAGTATTTTCTCATTTTTGGGGGGAATTCTTCATTCCTCCGTAAAGGAATGTCACGCAAACGAGAATTATCTATTTCTATTCAACCCATCACGGGGTGAGTCAACTAAGTACTCCTTTAAACTCTGTCCATCCATTTGACTCTTGCAAAACAAAAGCCAGATGAATATAGTTTATTTGGCTTCATGGCCAATGGAGTGAGTCCCCCTTGGGTTCCCATAGTGATGATATGAACACACAATAACAGCTCATATCTCTGTCGCTTGTTGTTGTACTGCGCTCATAATGCCGTTATAGCTTGCAGTACCACGTCTATCCACGAGAGGGGGACATTGCCATAGCTGCCAGAGTTCTAAGATGGCAGCAGAATGCAGAGGCAGTTGTAAAATGGCCTCCTGTGAGTGTCAGCAGCCTCTGCAGCAGCTGTTAACCAAGTCTAGCTCAACAACCAACCCAGCCAAGCACTGTGAACTTTCAGTGGAAAAGCTGCGGGAAAACACTCCGTGATTCCCCTCTTGTCAAAACTGAACAAAAAGTGCTTGCATATATTTACCATTCAGCCAAAAGGGGGGGGGGGGGACTGCTTTCCCATGTTTAAGCGAGCTTTGTAGGCTTACCAGGCTTTAGTGGGAGCAGATCTTAGGCGGTATAGCAGTCCCTCTCCGCTACACTAAAGCTAAACATTATAATAGCCAGTCAGATCAAAGCATTTGTGCTAAAGGTTTTTATACCAAATATGTATTTCCTGTTGTCGAGACTATCTATGTATCGTTAAACAAAGCTTTAAATGGTCAAACCAATACTACTATTGATCATAAAAAAAGACAATGACGTTTTGATGAGGGTAAAGTAGCCATGTGAACAAGCAGCCATGTTGTTCTTGAAACTAGACTTTTAGTGTTTTATACTCTTTTTATACTCCTTGCTACAGTATTCTGTATTATTATTATAATTATCCTACTGTAAATTCAAGAATTCAGTTTTGCCTAGAATGGGTTGTTGTTATTACAGTATTCTGTGGACTTCTAGGTTTCCCCAAATGCAACAGAGACCCAATTTTATCTTTCCCAATTTGTTCTAGATTTTTATTGTCAACAAAAGAGGATCTTTGTACCGTTGATTTATTTTTATTTTTTATCCCACTGTTTCTCAGCGGCACAACATTTACATCCCGTTGACTATTAATGGAGCAAAAGCACCAGTGATGTTAATAAAGTTTTGGTAACCACAGTTTTCCATTCTGTAATCTGAAGTCTAGTAAGGTCGCGTACGCACGTACGCCGCTGTAGGACTTACATTACTAGAGGTTGTATTTTTTAGTATTTATCGAGATCTATAATACTTTTTTTCTTTTGATTTGTTTTGTTATTTTATAGAGATTTGTCTTTTTTTTTTAATGGAACTGAGATTTCTAAGCACTACCAGTACCAATCAGAGATGGCTCGACAAAGGTCATTTGATCAAGAAGTGTTTGACAGTCACATGATCAATCGGAAAGCGAGTTGTGTTGGTGTTGATTACTAGTAGAAGACTAGGGTGAACTTCCAGTCAGCCAGCAAAGGACCTGTTGAGGGCAGTTGTGCAACAGAGGAACATCTTGACGGATGCATTTTCACAGAAGCTGCAGTGGGGCGACTGTGGCTCAGGAGGTAGAGCAGGTCGTCCAATGATCCATGGGTCGGCGGTTCGAATCCCGGCTCCTCCTGTCTACATGTCTCTATATAAATGCACCATTTACCATTTAGTAGAAGACTAGAGTGAACTTCCAGTCAGCCAGCAAAGGACCTGTTGAGGGCAGTTGTGCAACAGAGGAACATCTGACGGATGCATTTTCACAGGAGCTGCAGTGACTTGTAAATACACAGCAAACAACCTTTTTAACTCTTGAGACTGTAAAACTCTCAGTTACATTAACACTCTTGGGTTTGCTGCTGTGTATGTAGCGGATACCCGTCTGCCGTACCAGTCAAAATGGAGCTAATCTTATTCCCATTAACGAGAGCTTCTACCTTGTAAAGTTTTCAACGATAAGGCCATAATTTGAGTAGTGGATACTAGGTGAGACTGCTCCCAGCTGATTGGAATGACCACAGCTATGTTTTATTGTGAGAGGCTGAGAGGCTTTATGGTAACAGTTTTCTTTTTATATAAGCTTGTTTTAAATAAAAATAGCCACGAGAAGGTTCCGGAAACATGTTGGCCAGTGTTGACCTCGATCGCCATATTGTTTCCTGGTTTTCTGCTCTGGATAGTTTGTCATCATAGCTTGAACATGGTTGGCAACATCGCCGCCATCAGCCGCAAATGATGCGTTGACGTGACGGCTATAATCTATCGGTGACCGACAGTAGCATGGTGATGATGAAATTGCAAGTTTGAACGCAGAGTAAGTATTGTGGTTCTTTGTGGCATGATGCTGTTATGATACTGTTGTTATAGGTCAGAGGCATGGGCGGACGCGGAGCTCTTTGTATTTCTTTGCTTGGCGTCATGCCATCATTACGTTATGGTGGGTTGTGTTTTTTAGCATGCCACGCTGAATTGAGTTCACATTCAGCTATATCAGGAATCACATTTTTTTACATAATCTTGTGGCAGCCTATCACTTTATATTAGAATTGATTGAACTGAAAGTCAAATAATTTTAACTGTGATTCACAATTAGCATGTGGTTGATGATGATAGTTACTGTGGTAGCGACCGTGGTTGCTTATAGAGCCAAGGCTGTGAGAAAGGCAGGGAAGGTTTATTGAAACACTTTGGAGAGGAACAGATGAGTGGGATGGAGGACGGACGGGCCTTGGTTGAGGGTGAACAAGAAATGTGACTTGATGAGAAGTGTTGGCTAAGTAAAAAGCTTATGTTGGGGATGTCCTATAAATGGCAGAGAGAGGGAGGGGAGGAAAGGAATTTTGGACAGTAGTAAGGGAGTAGGAGGAGCAGTTTGACACCTGCACACTCAAGCGTATGATCGATGTCTGCTGGGTAGTCCTTTGAAAAACACGATGAACTTGACTGGGGAGCTTTGAAGTGTACTGCGGAATGGAGGCTTTGCATCAAACAACCTTTTATTTAAAATCTCGGAAATGCATTGAGGGAGAGAGACTAATTTCCTATGCTGCTGAGTTACAACAAAACAATATTTGTTCTAAACATCAATGAGCAGGAAAAAAAAGATCAAAGTTGTGAAATTGACTTATTGGTAACAATGAGTCCATTTTTCAAAGTATTTTATGGTTTGTTCCAGGCATGTGGAACACATGTAGAGTAGATGTTGTCTATCTAAATGAGCTATAGAGGAGGGAGGCGGGTGGGGTGGGGTGGGGTTGACTGTCATGTGACTACTGCGGGTGGGTGGGTGGGGCGTTACAGTTCCAGAAGAAGTTAATTAAATTACATTGACTGAGCATTCAGAATGTGCTCAAATCAACATCCCACACAAGATGTGGGAATGCCTTTTCTATCCAATTCAGGTTCTATGTGTTCAAATGTCGGGCTATAAAAATGCCATGCTACTTATTCATGCCCATCTTTCCTTAAAGCAGTGTTTCTTAAGCTATGGGTAAGGACCCAGAATGGGGTGTGTTTCCCCCTTTTTTTCCTTTTCCTTTTTTCCTTTTTTTTTGGGAGGGGGGAGGGGGGGTAGTGATGGGTCGAGTCCCAGCGTGAAAGATATTTTACTCAGTTTGCTATCCCGATATGACAATTGAGGAGTACTATCATGTTTTACTGAGTCTCACGGTGAGAGACTAACCCATGTGGTGATGAGTACATAACATGTACAGTGCTGCATTATTGAGCCTGCTTGCTTCCCAGACAGATTCGAGGGTGATGTGAGAGAAACAGGACAGCCCAGTGGTTTTTTTTTACCAGTGGTCCGGGGACTACCAGTGGTCATTAAGGTGGTCCCCAGCTAAATGATGGAGAGTTGGTAACCAAATGAACCCTTATAGATCTTTAACTCTTGAGAGTGGAAAAATTAAACCAAATGGACCCGTAAGCTCTCAAGAGTTAATTGATTGTTAAACATCTACATTACTTAATTTACAAATGTGTTTACGAATGTAGAAGAATTGCAATTTTGATCAATGTTTTGCCTGTTATCACTCCTAATGGTACCACATCAATACAGCATGGAATTGTGGAAAGGTCCTATCCAACGACAACAAAATATTCAACGTTTTTTGGACCCGAGAGGCTCATCAAATGGTGGCCCGTGGCTCAAATGCCGAAAAAATAATGGACCTTTTTATGTGAAAATGGTTGAAAACCACTGGGATGGCCCATTACTATGTTCCGACCCAGCGTTTAAGATCGCCTGCTCTCCAATACTACTGCTTTGTTTTTAAGCTAGTCTTTTTTTTCCTATATAACTATTACAGGGCTGTACCTTCCTATACTCTGTAGCGCTCCGAGAAGATGATGCAATGTAATGATGTCTGAAATCTCTGAACAAAAAAAAGAAAAAGAATAAAATACAAATAAAATGGCATTAAAATTGTATAATTTGTTTTAAAAAATAAATAAAAAAATAAACTGGTTATGACACCACAAATATGATGTTGTCGTGTCTTTCGTGTCATCCTTTTCAAACTCCACCTAAGGCTACGTTTGACTTGAGTTGTGTGTAAATAAATTAGGCTTTTCTCTTAACATTCTTTCTTTACTTTTTACAATCTGTTTTCTTATTGCCTTTTCCTTCACCAGTTGCCCATGTATGGTTTAGAGTCTAAACCATACATGGGCAACTGGTGGCCCGGGGGCCACATGCGGCCCCCACCTTCACTTAATGCGGCCCTCAGGTTAATATCAGAATACTGATATTATTGATTTCAGCTGTTACAATTCCAAACATGCTCATGCAGCTCATGAGCTCATGCTCAAACATGCTTAGTTTATAAAGTTAACATAACTAAATCCATTTAAAATAAAATAAAATGGTTATTTTTTCAGGATTCCAATAAAAAAAAGGTAATTTTTTTTTTCAGTATTTCAATTCAAATATAGCAAAACGTTTTGAGCTTGTAGATCGGCTATTTTTGCTATGACAATAATATTCCTCTGGAGTGAGTGTGGAAATATAGTGGCCCTCTGGAGTGAGTGTGGAAATATAGTGGCCCTCTAGAGTGAGTGTGGAAATATAGTGGCCCTCTGGAGTGAGTGTGGAAATATAGTGGCCCTCTGCAGTGAGTGTGGAAATATAGTGGCCCTCTCCATCGTCAAAGTTGCCCACCCCTGTCTAAACTAAAGGAAGACAGAAACAAGGACTCTCCCTTGATAAGAAACACCTAAGTTACATTAATGAAGATATGGGCTCGCAGCAATTCTCTCAGAAATAGTTTATTTAATGGGCATTAAACGGGGTATGTGTATTTATTTTACTAGTTGTAATAAGCCCTTTGTAAATCAAAATTTTTCGTTCAGATATTTTTAATTGTAAGTAACCTTTTGCATGTAACTTCAATAAATATATATCGTATAAGATCATTACTTTTGATGTCATTGGCTGTACTGTGTATATGGCTAAAGCTTTCTTTTGTTCTTAGGCCTAAATGGCATAGGAGTCACATGGTTAAACCATGTGACTCCTATGCCACCAAAATGTGGAACGCCCTACCAACAGTCATTAAGACATGCAAATCCCTTGACTCCTTCAAAACTGCTCTCAAAGGGCACCTACGGACGGCTGCTATTCGAAATTGGCCCCCGTAAAATATGAATCCCCCCCCACCCCTGTCCCCCCTCACTGTATATGTTTCTTTTCCCTTTTTACCTCCTATGATGATTTCCTTTTGACTATATAGTTGTGTATATCCGTACGTCTCTAAATGTTTTGATGAATTGAAAATGGTGGGCCCTATTGTAAACAAGTGTGATGCTTTATGGTGTCGTCCACTCACTGTTAACAGTTTTTGTATTGAGTTGTACTTGAAATGTACTGTAATTCTGCAAACTGTTAATAAATCAATCAATCAATCAATCAAAAACTCCCATTGGAAAAGCATTGTGGTGGCCTAAAAAAAAACAAAAAACGACCAAACATTTGCTTGATTGGTGTTTGATACGTGTGAATGAGGCCTTATGGTCTTATGTTTCGGAAGTTTAAAAGGAGAAATCCACACCAAAACGCATGTACCCTGAATCAGCCAATAAATGTTGTCGCAACATATGTTGGACTTGATTTGTTTCATAGATGCCCCCTGTTCTCCATTTCCCTCACCCCTCCCAGTGGCTCTCACAGTAAAATGCAGATAGAATGGTATAGAAAGCTAGTTGTCTTCATTCTAATTTATACTCTATTTATTTTTATTTTTTTCCTTTACAAATCGTCCATTAAAACCCATTTTGACCTGAGATCAGATTCAAAAAATGTCTTCTACATCCTGACAGTTTTCTGAAAAAGCTATGTTTCTATGTCAGTCGTTCTTCAATTTTTTAAAAATAGCAGACCTACAAGCTCGTAGCGCGCCACTCGGTGGCGCACTATGAGCTTGTAGATCTGCTATTTTTCAATAGCTAAAGCATAACATAATGATAACACCAAAAGGGGTTCCCGCCCAGAATGCGTTAATAGTGTCCTGGTACTCACACATGCACCGTTTGTCACCCTCTTGCTGCTGTTCATACAGAACCCAGGGCCGGGCCTTCATTTTCAGGCCTGTTGAGAACTCTTTCGCCCCCTCCATTTTAGATATCTCTAATCATCACTCCACAAATCAGAAAATAGTGTCAACAGGCATAAAAAAAACCCATTTTCGCCATGTTTTTAGGAATACAATGTGATGTAAATCAGGATATGAATGATATATCAACAAACCCTTCCTGCAGAATATAGTTATGAATAAGACTGGAAAGTTTGGTGTGAGTACAACTGAAGTGGAGATTCTTTGTCCCAGGTACAAGGAAAACTCATTTTGAGAAAACGGCCTTTAAAGATTTGTATTGTAAAATCCCCAAACTTTTTATTTGAAGCCACTATTTTGAGACAAAGTATCTCATCAAATACTTGGCAACAACATATGCCATATATCATAGGAAAGGACCTCGAGCTGACTGTGGTTTGACCCAAATATGGTCATTTCCTCTGTACCAGCAACCAATCATGAAAATAAAGAGGGTGGATTTTCACCCAGCAAAACCAAAAAGTCATTGGCTAAAATAAACTACTAAAATATACATCTAAATGTGCATTTTGAATGTTTATTTTGCATTAGTTTGAAACAACACATGTAAAAATAGCACATCTAAAAATTGAAAAATTATGATTTTATTTCACCTGCCATGTCTCGCCTAGAAATCCACCCTTTGACTATAGTAGTGAGTAATGACTGAATGCACCTTAAAACATATTTAGATGATGATACAGCCATACAGGTGCCCATGCACTTGTGCTTGATGAGCTGAGAGTTCTGTGGTGAGCGGGTCAGATCCATGTAGGGCAGGCCTTTCTATAAATAAATTATTATCATTGAGCATATCCATCACAATCGAACTTTTGACGCGTTCACACACCATGTCCACCAGATGGTGCTACTGTAATGACTTGCGGATGGGACCTGTAACAATCAGAGCCGTCCTTGACCTGTCAGGAACGCGTTAGCCATGTGATGGAAAAAGTACTTTAATGTTTTACTAGTAAAAGTATCAATACTGCAATGTAGATGTACTCCGTTACAAGTATGAAGTCCCGTATTCAAAATGTACTCAAGTAAAAGTACAAAAGTATCGGAATCAAAATGTACTTAGGCTACTACAAGTAAAAGTACTCATATTGCGCTGGCGGCGTGTCCTCTCCTCCGTGTCATCAGTGCCCATACCCGAGGCGGGGTTGGCGAAAGGACCTTTCTGTGTGGAGTTTGCATGTTCTCCCCGTGTCCCCTAGGGTAGGTACCCTCACAAAAAACATGCAGTAATCCTGGTCTCTAAACTGCCTCCCCCTGGCCAGCCGGGGCGCCTGATGGAGGGGAAAGGAACTGGTTTGAATAACGTGTTCCTTCCACGCGCTACGTCCAACCAGGGAAACTCCCCCTGTCAGGTGTAAAGGACACTCATGCATGAAGGAAGCATGAGTTGCTCTCCCCAGGTTGGCGGAGGGTGTGTAGAGCCCAGGACCACATTAGATAATTGACACAGGGGTGAAAAATGGGTTACAAAATCGTGGGATAAAAATTATTACAAAATTACAGTGCCAGCATAATAAGTCTGTTTTTCTTTTCATTCTTTCTTCTAGGGTTTAGACTCCTATACTTCCATTGTAGGCTACATTTGTCCCATTAGGAAACAATTAAGTGATAGACTACTTTACACTTAGTTTCCAATATGATAACACATATGTTTCTGCAAAACATATTTGCTATGAGACACCTGTCAATGTCGTTAGCGCATAGAGCCTATCTCTATAGTCTATTCAGACAAATCACATTTAGATGAAATGCCTGCATTTAAAGATACTTTTTAATTGTTGTGCTAGATGAGTTAAATTTGACACATTGCGAACTGCCGAACTCAAGTGAAAGCACATCTGAAGTGCAGAGGAATATATCAGAATCCATATTTACTTTTATTTAGCCCTTATAGGCTATTAGAATTATATCAGGAGAACCTAACCAAATCCTTATTTTCTGTTGGATTCAACTAAATATGTGGCTCTATGCTCTATGCAAATCATTGTACTGGCTTCTGGCTAAACAGAATAATCATTTTCTGTCTGTCTGTCTGTCTGTCTGTCTGTCTGTCTGTCTGTCTGTCTGTCTGTCTGTCTGTCTGTCTGTCTGCCTGCCTGCCTGCCTGCCTGCCTGCCTGCCTGCCACACACACACACACACACACACACACACACACACACACACACACACACACACACACACCAAGCACAGAAACATGTTCTGTGGTTCTCTCTCAGCACAGTGCTGTTCTCGCCTGGTTAGAGCCAGTGTAGACTGGGCTGCAGAGCAAATCTATCGCGTGCTGCTGTGTGTGTTAATGGAGTGCAGGTGCTGTGGATAGGGTGGAGAGGTGTTGCTGTGAGGGGGAATGATACTTTATGACAGCATGGGTACAAGGAGGGGGAGTAGGAGACTGAGCCGTTCTCGTGTGGAAGGCCTCTCAAAACATCAGAGACATCACAGATTCATGAGAAAGCAAGACAGAGAAAGCAAGGGAGTGAATGGGGTGAGTATTCTACAGATGGGAGGGAGTGGAGCAAGACGTTTCTTTGTTTTGTTTTTGCAGACGAACCAATCTGAAGAACGTTTGCATGGCATGAAAGCATGAGTTATTTTTAGGGGGTTCATTTTATTTTTAGGAATAGGCCTACATTTCAAGAATAAATATTTAAAAATACATGAGCGTGAGTTGGAGATATATTTGATCCAAATCCTTTCCCACATGCGCTTTCATTTAACTTTATAATAGTTCTCACGTTCACAAAGATTTCCTTTTGCTGCCACGCTCCTCATCTCAGTGATGTTCTTTATTTTCTTGGTTGAATCAGTCTTCAGATTAAGTTCAGAATGCCATGGCATGAAACAGAATTTAGGCTACTATATATCCTCTCTCAGTGTATTTGGGTCTACTCAGTTAGTACCAATAGCCACTTGTGACTTGGCAGGAATACGGTATGTGGAGGACAATCACATAGCAACTGGATTTCAAGACCTATACTCATCCTGAAGAATTTGGGTTTTGGAGGCCCAATTTTTAAACCGGTTCACCTGAACCACCTTTGGGTCTCAACCGGTGCTTGGTGTAGAATGAGAATAAAAAAAGTGGGTGAAATTCATTCCTATCGTGACATTTTTTTCAAGAAAAACAAAGAAAGAGAAGAAGAGAGAGGGGGAAGGAGATCAAGGCAGGAAAAGAAGTTTGAGCGCTTTTACCACAAAAAAATACAGGTAAAACCAAGGGTTTTATTCTGTGTGGATCTTAGGTATTTACAAGCTTTTGCTACAAACTGTACAACCGAAGGTAGTATACTATGGATGTATGGATGATGGTGGCTGTGGGTGAGTGGTAGGGGGAGGGGGTGCATGGATTCTCATTCACAGTATGACCTCATCCAGGCAGGCTCCTGCCTCTGAGACCCAGTGAGCTCATGGCTCTCTCATAAAAGAAAAGAGGCATTTACGGTCCTTTAACTGCCTTAGATGTGTCTCGACCAGTGTAGGCACAATCCAATTTACTTGGCTGGAACCTCGGTAATGGGACATGTCTGTGTGGGAGGAGGGATTACTGTGCCAATTGAACGAATGCCTCATCTTTCAGTCAGAATGGATAGGCTTCAGTGCCTTCGTCATTGAACTCACTATAGAGATCCTCTTGTTTTCCAGGTCCAGAAGCATCCTTGTTGCCTAAAAGCGGGCCTGATGGGAACATTCAGAAACTAGAAAAAGTGCCCCTCGGGGCACATGGGTCTCCACCATGGCAGGTCAGGTTATGGCGTTATAATAGGCCAATGTGAAAAGGGTGCCATTTGTTCTTACGCCTTTGATGATTTGAGGCATTTTGTTCCAAAAATGTTATAACAGGCCATGGTTGATCGTTGGCATCTAGGGAGTGTGTGTGCAAAGTTTGGCATCGACCAGGTTAACGGTGCCGGAGATTAGCTGTACACAGACGGACGGACGGACGGACGGACGGACGGACACACACGGACAGAGTGCAAAACATACTCTCTCCCCATGCCTCCGGCCTGGTGGAGACAACAAACAGCAACAGAGTACAGTCAAACACTTCCTTGCGCAGCCCAGAGTTTCCCATGGTCCAGTTTTGATTGTCTTGTTGATGGGCTCCTTCAGTGACCACAAAACCCCTCTGGCCTCTGCACACATCCTACTGTATATTGGCAGTAGCTACGCCTAATCGTTTTTGAGGGCCATTTCAAACATGACGTCAAGTGGCAGCCGCCAAGTCTATGGACTTTTAATGTTCGTCTTATTCAAACCCCCCCCCCCCAAACAAAAAGAAAGAAAACAGGCCCCCACTTGTGACGACATGTGGAAGCCAAGTCTATGGACTTTTAATGTTTGTTTAAATGTTTAATGTTTTGCAGTGACGTCATGTGGCACTGGCAGCCACAGTGGGCGCCCCTCATTTCACACAAGTGTGATGTTTTTGCACAGTGAAAGAATCGCCAAAAACCTTAAATAGTGTCTCTTCAATATAGTGGTCCTCAGAGTTAGGCTACAGCGAGCTGGGTGATACATTTGTGTGCGATATACAAAGGGGGTGTCCCCCCTACACCGATTTAAATGTCTGAAAAAAAAGAAAAAAACCCATTTAACTTAACACTGAAGATATAGTGCTGTCATGACATGAATATTATCTTGCCATCAAAGCTGTAGCATCACTGGAGGAGACCCCCCATGCATAGGCACTTAAAATAAAAACATGTGGAACACTTCAGTTCCAAGCTGGTCCCAAATCTCTCTCAACAGTCATCAGACATTGATGAGACAGTCAGCTAAATATGGCGAGCTATTATGAATAAATCGGGGCATGAGTTCAACTTCAACCACAGCAGCTGGCTCAAGGAGGCTCGACTCCGACCGGAGGCCCCCCCACCCACCACATGCCACCCCACCCACCGCCACCATCACTCAAATAATACATCATTTACAATACATGAAAAATTAATTAATAATACATTTTAAAAATCCCAGAAAAAACCTGACCCTCTCTCTCCCATGTGTTCTTTCGTTTTGCTCTTGTAGTTCTTCTCTCTTTAAATAAAATCCCCCCCGCCTTTACTGTACTGTACAGTACATTGTGTGTGATTTCTAACCGTTTATATGATGTTTTTGCATAGTACTGTATATTTGTATGTGATTAAATGTTCAGATGAATTGAATATGAAGGACCCCAATGAAAACAAGCCATAGTGCTTTCTTGGGTTACCGGTATTATAATAGCAGACCTTAAGTTGTATTACTTTCATGTGCTTTTTCCCCCCTGCAAACTGTTATTATTATTATTCAGTGAATCAATCAATCAATCAATCAATCAATCAATCAATCAATCAATCAAGTCTTCTCGGGTTCTCAAGATGGGACTGATTCCTATCTGTGGCCAACTTGGCCAAGGCACTGACTGCACTATCAGCTCCCCAGAGTCTCCACTGCTGATGTTTCATTCAGTGAATGAACGGTCGGCTGACTGTAAAAGGGGAGGCTGCTCCATTGGGAATGAAGCGCCTCCCCTTTAATCGCGTGGTGGCTGGCTGGCTGGGTTTCTCTCTCGTAGTGTTTAGTTGCTCTCACTTCTTCTGCACATCAGTTGTTCCTCGGCGCGGAACTCCTTTCTGTTTCAGCGCTTTTCCTCTGCGCAAAGGATCTGTGTGTGTGTGCGTGTGTGTGTCGGGTGTGTGGGAGATCTGTTGTTTTCTGCAAGAAACAGACAATTCAAACTGAAGGGTTCTTTTTTGGGGGGGCGTTTGTTTTCTGTGCTTTTCTTTTGCCATCAACATGAAGGAACGCGGAATAAAGCGCACGAATCCAAAGTGGCTGAAGTAGCGTACTGAATAAGGTTGGTGACAGACCTGGTACTGGTACCATAGTAGATATCAGCGCGCGCAACATTAGTGGGATTTAAATGGGGGGCTTGTTGGTTTTTATAAGCTCTATATAAGAATTTACACTTCGCTTAGCTTTCCTTTCACTCTACTTTAAAAAAAAATTGCTTGTCAATATATTATTTTTTCTTATCAACATTCTTACTGCAGCTGAGACAAAACAAAATGACAATGATCTAGTATTTTATTCTATTATTAAAGTAAAAACCTGCTAGCTGTTTTGAATTTTTTGATTGAGTAATACGCATTTTAAGGTCGCTTTTGTTTTACTGCTTGGGCGTGTGTTGTAATTGTAGCACTTGGGTTAAAGTCCAACCGTTAGTTAGAATGTTATTGCTCCATGGTCCAAGACCAAGCCCAGCTAGAGTGTCTCCTGTTGTTGTGTTGTGGGTCCATCCATAGGTGATGTGGAATGTGGATCAGAACCATCCTGTTGTTGTGTTGTGGGTCCATCCATAGGTGATGTGGAATGTGCCTGTGTGGATCAGAACCATCCTGTTGTGTTGTGGGTCCATAAGTGGTGTGGACTCACTGGACTGTGCCTGGCTCTGTGGATCAGAATCATCCTGTTGTGTTGTGGGTCCATAGGTGGTGTGGATCAGAATCAGTGTCTTGCACAAATTGATTAGAAAGGACCAGTGGATGTGATACAAGAATTACATGAAATATTACACATTTTTACACAGTTGGGCTACATTTTAATTCTTTGACTTGTTGAGATTGAGATATAACTGTATACTGGCCAAACATGCACACACACACACACACACACACACACACACACACACACACACACACACACACACACACACACACACACACACACACACACACACACACACACACACACTTCAAAGTGCTTTATTGGCATGAGAAAACATGTTTACATTGCCAAAACAAAAAGTGGAACAATCAAAACAAAATGTATGTACAATTGAAAGTCAATTTCTATGTAGGCTATCAAGATCACTGATGCAGGAATACACACAATTATTAGTCTTTATGGTGGTTGCGTTCCATTTGATATCCTTCTCTCACGAATCTTGCTGCTGTGTTTGCACATGTTTTCAAAATCTCTGTGGGTGATTGTAATCTGTGGGAAGTATGTGTCTCTGATGTCTTGGTACAGTGGACAGACAGTATGTGTCTCTGATGTCTTGGTACAGTGGACAGACGGTTAGGAAATATAGCTCAGTTTCCACTTAATTTTGTGTGCAGTGGGTGCATAGTCTGTCTTCTCTCAGGAGACAGGTCTGCCTATGACGGCCTTTCTCGATCGCAAGACTGTGCTCAATGAGTCTGTACCAACTAAGATTTGTATTTCTTCTGGGCCGGTCACAGTGCTCAGGTATTCTGCCAGATAGAATTCTAGTTTACTCTGCACACACACACACACACACACACACACACACACACACACACACACACACACACACACACACACACACACACACACACACACACACACACACACACACACACACATTTGAATTATTTGGCCTAACAGTGCGTTGCGTGTTCGAGTCCCGTTCATGACAAGTGACAACCTTTGCTGTGTGTCTCTCCCCTTCTCTCTCTCTCCCTCTTTCCTGTCTATCTTCACTTGATCCTATATCAATAAGCCAAAAAAGAAATCTAACGTTCTTGCCTCTATCTATCTGCAGCCTCTCTCGACCTTCATCCCCCCCACCGTCCTGGGAGCTCTGCTGCCATGGCCAAGTGGCTCAAAGACTACCTGAGCTTCGGCAGCAGGAGGGTGCCTCCCCAGCCGCCCACGCCGGACTACACCGAGAGCGAGATCCTCAAGGCGTACCGGCTCCAGAAGAACCTGGACTTCGAGGACCCGTACGAGGACTCGCACGAGAGCCGCTTCCGGAGCGAGTCGTCGTCGGGGGGGAACACCGATTCCTCCTCCTCCGCCCTCGGGTCTCCGCTGAAATCGGCGAGTTTGGACACGAAGTCGCCGAAACACCGACTGATCAAGGTGGACTCTCAGGAGCTGGGCCGCACCAAGATCCTCCTCAGCGCCGTCTCCCTGGAGGACCACCAGGAGCCTGTAAGAGTCCTCCTGAACCACGTCTGGCTTTTATTTCTTTGCATTGTTAAGTACGGGCTAAAGGAAGGTTGGAGCCGGGAATTTGAAATGAGTGTGTGTTTTAAAATAAAAGTTCACGTGAATATATATGGAGGGTAAATGTTAGAACCTGGTGTGGCGTGACAGGAGATAATTCATAGGCTCTGTGCACACATAATAACTCTTCCTACTTCCGGACCCCTTCCCTACTTCCTTCACAGGTGTTACTGATTATACTGATGACGGTTCTGTTCCATTTAGTGTACAGTGGTTCTCAAACGTTTAAATTTCAAGGACCCACATAACTCTGAGAGTGTACAAATAGAACCAAATGGACCCTTTGTAAGGTTCCATTTGTTACAGTTCCAGACCTGTACGGGCCATTTGGAATCCACTCAAGGACACTTTGAATTGAGACCCACTGGTGTAGCAGAGTGTTTCCAGTGAGCGAACATGCACAATATCAGCAGCACCCTGTCTCTGTTTGACCAGAATGGAACAGAGCCTTCATTAATATCATCGGTAACACCCAAGTTCTTTCCAAAATGGCGTGTGTGCATAGAGCCCATTAGTGAAAAAGGACAAAGTTCACCCACCCACCTCCTCTCCGTCACTGAGGCGACTTTATTGATTAGACTCCTAAGCAAGTGACTGGTGACGTGTGTGTCACAAATATGCACTGTGTCCATAAATCTCATTAGGTCAGAAGCGCCCCATAAATTGGCCGTCCTCGATGCTTAATGGAAGAAAGTGTTATTGATGGGTTTGAAACGGACCAATATATCGGGAGGGGCCACACACCACAGTCCCCTGAGTTTTGGTCCTCCCATAAATAATAAACAGGATTTGGTTTAGCAAGCTGAGAGAGAGACGGCCTCATCCTCACATGGGGGGGTGTGGGGCCATGCATATAGGGTTGTATCGTGGTGATATGTCAGGTGCCGTACGTGGGCGTAATTTATGTCACGGTGTTATTGGTGCCATCGGGACCGCTGCCTCATCTTGGATGTATGTGGTTGTGTGGGTTGTGGAAAACACAAGCACAGCTGCTGCGATGAGAACTGTGAAGTGAAAAAAAGAAAAAGGCGTGAGAGAGGGAGGGAGGGAGGGAGGGAGGGAAAAAGTGTCGGAGAGATACACACACGAGACAAAAGACAGAGATAGATAGAGCCTCGCCATGTGTTTTTTTTTTCTTGGGATTTTGTCTTTCTATTCATTCAACCCACATGCTGAGTATGTTAAGCAGCATATTCCAGGGTTTTACTACCTTTCAGTGCTGCTGTTAAATCCATGACTCTCTCTGGCCTGCCTTGGAAAAATGCTACAAGTGCAAAAGTGTGTCTGAAGTGCGTCGGGCAGAGATGTGGTCTGGAGTTGTGTCGATAACCTCCCGTCTCTCTCCGCTCTGTCCTGGTGCTGCTGCCCCTCATTAATTTCCCAGGGTCTGTCTGTGGGAACATCCATGCTCTAATTAACATTGCAGATTTCCCTCGCATCGATAACCTGTTACGGAATCCACGTGGGATTTGGATGTAATTTTGCGAGGGCGTGCTGCATGTCTAAAGGGAATCTGGGATGTGATTTTGCGAGGGTGTGTTGCATGTCTAAAGGGAATCTGGGATGTGATTTTGCGAGGGTGTGTTGCATGTCTAAAGGGAATCTGGGATGTGATTCTGCGAGGGTGTGTTGCATGTCTAAAGGGAATCTGGGATGTGATTTTGTGAGGGTGTGTTGCAGGAGTTTGGCCAATACTCCGCTTGTCTGTGTTACGGAGAAAGAGAGAGGACGATACAGACAACAGAGAATGGAGAGGGTGCGTGTGTGTGTGTGTGTGTGTGTGTGTGTGTGTGTGTGTGTGTGTGTGTGTGTGTGTGTGTGTGTGTGTGTGTGTGTGTGTGTGTGTGTGTGTGTGTGTGTGTGTGTGTGTGTGTGTGTGTGTGTGTGTGTGTGTGTGTGTGTGTGTGTGTGTGTGTGTGTGTGTGTGTGTGTGTGTGTGTGTGTGTGTGTGTGTGTGTGTGTGTGTGTGTGTGTGTGTGTGTGTGTGTGTGTGTGTGTGTGTGTGTGTGTGTGTGTGTGTGTGTGTGTGTGAGAGAGAGAGACAGACAGACAGACCATATGGCTGCCTTTGTAGTTGATGCTGTGCCAGCTGACCAGTGCCTTCCTCCTGTGCTTGTATGGAGGAACAAATGTTCTCAACCAACTCACTCCTCGGCTGCTTCTGCCAGCAGAGCAGTCGTCTTCGGGCATGCATGGCATGCAGTTCTCATTGGGGACTGTATCATGTATTGAAATGCATATTATAAAATACATAATATTTAGCTCAGATGGCAGTGGTGTGTCAGCCTTGTGTTTATCTGCCTGTTTGGTGAAAGAGTCCACAATAAAAGTTCAAATCAATGTAGAATAATCTCTAACCACTCACAAATGAGTAAGAGTTAGTTACCGTATGGGTTTTCTTGTGTGTTTGTATGTTAGATGACGTTTCCAGGCTTAATTGATGTATTGTGCATACTGCGTGCACACTGGGCAATGTTCCATTTAGTCACGGATGCACCAGAAAACGGAATTGGCCTTAAACATTCAGGTTGTAGGAGATCAATGAAGTATTTCATTCTAAAATAAGAGAACTTCACAGTGTAAAGTGTAAAATCACCTCTCTTCATGTTGGATGCGATAAGGTGTATTCTTTTTTAAAAATATTTTGTACCAAATTGGCTTGTGTCCCTTAGGTAGTTCCATCTGCACCGTTGGCGAGGGACACTGATTACTCAGATCCATTTGATGCCCGTCTGGATCCCCGTGCAGAACCGTGCCTTGGACTCGTTCCCTGTGAGAACAACAGCTACATGGAACCGTATGAGGCTCAGAGAGTCCTAACAGGTGGGTGATTGGCTCTGGTTTATTAGTTCTCTCTTTAATGGTTTATTTGTACATCCATTTATTCACTTTGACCATTAATTTAAATAATTTGATTCATCATTTTACCAATTGAATGCAAAATGAATCAAATTATAGCAAAACTAGAAAAAGTGCTCCTCTGAGAACAGCTCTCCGCCAGGTCAGGTAGGTTATTGTGGCCTCCTGGTCACACAAAGAGTGCCATTTCGTCTTACGACTTTGACGGCAATTGGACGTTCAAATTCATGATTTGAGGCATTTTGTTCCAAACATGTGTTTTGCAAAAAATCCACCGGGTGGCGCTATAACAGACAATGTGAAAAGGGTGGGATTTATTCCTCGGTCTAGTAGGAATGTGCGTGCAAAGTTTCACGTAAATTGCATGCTGCGTTCATGACCTTAAACATTTTGTTCAAAACGGGCCAATCCATACTTTGGAAGCCAATGTTAGCCCATTAGGATCATGGAATATGAAATATCGGACAGATCCGTCATGATCACATGACTATGGAGATAGCCTACTGTGTACCGATTTTTTTTTTTTACAGAATCTGAAAGAGAAAAATAAAAAAGTATAATTATGAAGCGAGAGCGGATAGCATTTTGACCTCTGTCGCCACACATTCTGAAAGCCTGTTATGATCTGATTCCGGGAAGAAGATACAATGCCCGTGACCATTACAGTTATGAATTACATTGACGTTTTGGACAATAGTGGAGTCCTACTGTATGACTTCCTATTTATTCTGACAAGATGGATCATTCTTGTAAGTAGACAAATGCCTTTTTCAGTCTTGGACGTTTTGTAGGTTATGTTGATAAGAAAAAAAATATATATTACTGCTCCGACCTTATCCTTTCATCCTAATTTAGACTATAAGTGGCACAATGGTGTGCGGATTTGACGGATTTGTAAGCTTTAGACATTAGTCTCACAGCTCTGCCCTTCAGGAATGTCTCTCTATCCAGCGTCCCCTCTCTCTCTCTCTCTCACCCCCCCCCCCCCCCTTCCTCCCATGTCATTGTCTCCAATCCTCTAGCCTCAGATCCATCCATTTCCATTTGTCACTTCTGTTCTAACATCTCTATCTCCCCTCTGCATCCCCCGCCCCCGTTAGCCCCCTAGTCGTGTAGTGGACCCCCCCCTCCCTCCCTCTCACCATTAACTCTCCATCTCGAGAACCCCTGTCGGCCCTGAGGGAGTCTAGACAGCCCTATAATCTGCCTCTCTGGGACGTGTTGGCCCTGCCCTGTTTGTCAGTGCTGTTGTTGCCGTGGCTTCATTATGGTCAGACTAAGTTAACGGGCACGTACAGGGGGGGCTGGAGGTTTGATCGGCACATCCTCATTTCCCTTCTTGAGCCGGGAGGATCAACCGTAATCTCCGAAACCCCTGCCGGCCTCTCTGTGTGTTCATAGCAGTGATAACTGACCTTTTGTCACGCACATCTCTTTGAAAGACCATGCAGGCTTTATGGTCACTCTAGATCTGTCTCTGTCTCTCTCTCTATGTTTGTCTACTCTCTGTGGTTGCTGTGGAATGGCATGCGCACACGTACACACACACACACACACACACACACACACACACACACACTCTTCCGTCAAAGTCTGTCTGTCACCCTGTTTTCCACCATCAGGTTTCTCATCCATTTATCATGCGCTCTCTGTCTGGTTTCATTTCTCCTCCTTCATGTGTTGCAGCTCCTGGTTGTGTCGTTGACACTGTGTGTGTGTACGGTGTGTGCGGTGGGGGGGGGGGGGGGGGGGGGGGGGGGGTGTAGCGGTGTGTGTGTGTACGGTGCTGCTCCCATGCAGCCAGCGCAGGTATAGAGCAGCGTGCCGTTCAGCCACACTGCCTCTCTGTCTCTATGACTTAACATCAAACGCTGACAGCACCCCAACCACCACCATACCCACCCACCCTCCCACCTCCTCCCTCCCACCCACATCTCTTCCCTGCTCCTGTTCTCTCATCACTCCTCCCCTCCCTCCCTCCTCCTCCTCCTTGCCTCGTTCCTTACCTCCTCATCATCATCCTCTACCTGTTTCCGACTCTCTCCTCCTCTTCCTCTTTTTACCGTCTTTTTTTTCCCCCTCTCTTCCACGGCTCCCGCTCCTCTCTCCTCCCCCCCTACCCTCCCCTCCCCTCCCTCCTTCCTTCCATAACCCCAGGGCCTTTCCTCCAGGGCTTCCTCTCATGGTCTCCATGGTGACAACGGTGCCATCCAATAGCGTGTGAAGGTTAAAGTTGGGCTCTGCCTCCCTCTCACCGGTGAACCCTCCCATTTTTGCATTAGTGCTCTTTCCCGCTCACATGACTGAGTGCACCTCGTCGTCGGCAGGGCCGCCCGCAGGCTGTGGACAAGAAAAAAAAACGCCTACTATTTCAATTTCTTTCCCTCTCCTTTGGTATGATATTCAATATGTTCGCTTAACCCATTCTGGGCGGGAACATAGCATTATGTTATGCTTTAGCTATTGAAAAATAGCAGATCTACAAGCTCATAGCGCGCCACCGAGTGGCGCGCTACAAGCTTGTAGGTCTGCTATTTCTTTTAAATCGTGAAAATGCGGCACAGATCTTTGAATATATATTCTTTCAGAATACTTTTTTATTTTATTTTTTACGTCAGGTCAAAATGGGTTAATATTCAAAGGTCTATGTACTTACTTCTCCCGCCGCAAGCTGCTTGGCTCCCAAGCTATCGATGTGCGGCTGTTGTTTTCAGAAACATTATCTGAATCTTATCTTGTGTCAAGCTTCTTATCTGAAGGTCGCAATTGACTGACTCCACAGAACAGACTCCGTTGGGATCCGTGTCTCGTGTTGGGACGCCCCGAGAATGTGTTAGCGAGGGAATGTGAATGCCCTGGCCCAGCTGCGCTAGATCGCTGCTGTGATCAATCAATCAGTTAATCAAGCGTTGCTTATTTGGCACCCTTTTGTGCATAATTGCAATACAAGGGGATTAACGATACGATGAAAATACAGCTAAAATGAATGGTGAATATTGGTGAATGGTGATATAAGGAAATGATAATATAGGAGGACATGGTAGAACAGCGAGACCGGTGTAGCACAGTAGTAAACTAGCGTAGATTAAAATAAAATTTAAAAAGGTATGTCTTAATACCTGATCATTTATTAGGGTCTTCGTCCCTAATAGAGTAGAAAAAAACAGTAGAAAAACAATAGGGGCCTTGGCCCCTATTGTTTTTCAAAGAACCTTTGACCTTTAGATCTCCCAATTAATAATGATTGTATAAATTATACGATCCACTCCTGGGATGTTCGTAACCCTGAAATTGCATTAGCATTCATTTGTGCAGAAGAGTCTGGACCCTGCTAATGCATGGTTGGCTGCGGGAGTACAGCGCTGACAGACAACCCGTAACAATAGAAGTGACGTCATCTCCCAGTCTCCAACCTGGGTGTAGAGTAGGAGAGTAGCGACACGCTTTGATCTCGCCGCAAAGCGGGTGCCTATGGGCTATAGTTCCAAACATTGCTCCTATGGCTGGAACTATCCCATTGAGATAGAATGAGCATGTCCTCATTCCATTGTTACAATGGGAGTCAACGCTATAGTGTCGCCACTCAATGCAATTCAATTCAAAGGGCTTTATTGGCATGAGAAAACATACGTTTACATTGCCAAAGCACAATACAACAATACAGCAATACAATCAAAACAAAAAATATGTACATTTGAAAGTCAGAATCTTCAATAGATCAATTTATATGTACCAAGATCACTGGATGCAGGTATAGTGCAGGAATAGACACAATGATTAGTCTTTAGGGTGGTTGTGTTCCGTTTGATATCCTTCTCCTATCACAGCAACTCACGAATCATGCTGCTGTGGTTGCACATTGTTGTACTTCGCCCAGCAGATATGGGAGTTTTTTGTCATTGGTCATGTTTTCAAAATCTCCGTGTGTGGTTGTAATCTGTGGGAAGTATGTGTCTCTGATGTCTTGGTACAATGGACAGATGGTTAGGAAGTGTAGCTCGGTTTCTACTCCACTCTCTTACTATATTACTCTGTCTCCTACCAGGTCGACTCGAGCCCGGTCCCCGTCTTATCTCTGCTTGCAGCTATATATTTTATGACTGATTTTACAGTTGTTTGCAGAGTGTAATGTCCTCAGCTCCTCTGGCAGCCTGTTCAGAGGCGAAAAGCTATAACTAAATACTGCCTCTCTGTAGTTATTTGTTCTCACCCAGGGAACAAATAAAAGGACAGTGCCAGAAGACCTGAGTGATCTAACTGTGAGGGAAAAATATATTCTAAAATGACTCTCCTTCTGGTCTTGGTCAGTAGGCTACAGGTACCGCTACATGGCACATACTGCTGCATTCTGAATATCTCTAGCTTATTTATAGCTAGAGATATTTGTGAATATTGTAAGTATATTTGAGGTGTTGTCATATAATCCCATGAGGGATGGGCCACGTGGTGGCATCACACTTAAATAAAATCATTCATTCATTCATTCATTCATTCATTCATTCATTCATATTCACATTTAAAATGTGTAAAATTATTCTTAAAAACTTGAAAACCTTTTTTCTTTTGGGGGGGAATACAAAAATAATGGATATGGGGGGAAAAAGCGATAGGCTATTTACTCGTGAGTCGTAAACCGTAAAAATGGGCTTTTATGTACGTAGTTTGAGTCGTTCTCAGGTGGAAGACGGATTGTAAATGTCTTCTTCAGTTTGCGCCACGTCGGCGCTACCTTCGTATCAGTGCTGACGTAGCCGACTGACTCTCAGCCACTCCTCCCAGGAGGAAGGATGTCTTGCCTCAGGATCAGTTATCGCCTTCTCCAACACCTCCGTCTCCATGCCCATAGAACCCTGAGGTGTGGTCGCTGTCCATGATCACAGATATGATGATGACGTATGTCGTCTCTTCTGAGTGCATGGCAGTTGGTGTTGTTTACCCCACATTCTAGTCTATTCTGGTCCTTTTCAATCCACACCCTAAATGCACAACTCGGTGTGTGTGTAATACACCATTTTGCCGTGAAAAAAGGCCCACCGATAGATGAATGCAAGCGCTTAGTTGGTACCGTCATTCTCCCTCTGTCTGGTTATCATCGAACAGAGGCTTGTGCTTTTCGGGAATTTGAGAGAGATTGAGATAATTACAACATTGCATGTCGTCACTCCACGGCCCATCTTGTCAAGGTGGTGTTGTAAACATTAACAAATGTGACTAAATTTGACTAAGGGACTGCCATTGGATTTTTTTGAATTTTCGTTCATGTCATATGAAAGCAGGGAATCATAGCTTCAAATTGACATATTGGTTGTTCAGTTTGGCCCACCAGTTTTGGAGATATGGCTTATAGAGTAATGTCTTGCAGAGAAACAGCGAGTTGAGAAAACAAGCTTGAAAGGTTCACTTCTGTGGTCTCTAACATTACACCTAGCTACATGTTTAAGCATCTATTTCATATTTACATGTCGATTTCAGCTCTGACACTTATTTCAGACATGCTCTAGTATGTGAAGATTCTGCCTGTGCTATCAACTCATTTTGGGAAAAAAGTTTTTCTCCTCTGGTGAAAAGCTGGAATTTGCGCAATGGCAGTCTCTCAGTCAAATCTGGTCACAAATGTGTCGCTCTCCTGACCAGTATGTGTTTGTAAACTCTCTTATTCATAGCTTGGCCGATCATCAGGGGACTGTACAAGGCTTGTTGCCACCTTTTTAGTAGCTCATTCATAAGCCATTTAGTTTCATCCTTTATCCAGCATTCATTAGGGGTTCCCATGAAGGGATGTTTTGTGCTTATTTTCTTTCCTGCCGCCGTTTAGCAGATTTCCATAGTAGAGACATTACATTGTCTCCAATGACTGCAAGTTGTGTGCAATAGAAATATGACCCTCGCATGATGAGGGCCCTATAATTAAAGGTCAGTGGGGTCCTGTTCTGTCCTATAGCTCCACTTATCCTCACTCCAACCGGAAGTACAAGTCGCTCCGCTATTTTGCGGACCATACCATGCCAAGTCTAGTATTATTCCTGCTCCAAGGAGCTAGGAATTAGGATTAGGAGGCATTACTGAGGAGCTATGAGCGAGGAAACAAAAGTTTATCTCTGACATCGCCCCAGCGGCTGGCAATGTTAATGTTACGTGTGTGCGTGTTGATGCACTGTAACCATAACTACACAGTTCACCGTCGTCTTTGTTATAGTTGCGGTGTGGACTCCACTGGAGTTAGAGGAGTTATAGTGCTTGTTGTGAACAGCACTTTGGTCTGTGTGTGTCTGTGTGTGTGTGTGTGTGTGTGTGTGTGTGTGTGTGTGTGTGTGTGTGTGTGTGTGTGTGTGTGTGTGTGTGTGTGTGTGTGTGTGTGTGTGTGTGTGTGTGTGTGTGTGTGTGTGTGTGTGTGTGTGTGTGTGTGTGTGTGTGTGTGTGTGTGTGTGTGTGTGTGTGTGTGTGTGTGTGTGTGGGTGGGTGGGTGGGTGGGTGGGTGGGTGGGTGGGCTGATTTATACTATGCATTGTTTCGCTTGACAGGTGTGTACTGTGTAGTCACACAAGCATTTGTGCACTGGATTCGGTGATGGGATTTAATTGTTGGGCTTGATGGATGAAGGCATCGCTTTGGCACTGTGTTGGTGGCAGTGTCTTTGTGGGTGGCCTCCAGTGGCTATAAATAATGGCACTCACCTGCTCACATGAATGCTGGTTTGACCGTGGGGGTAGAGGTGGGAGAGGTGGATTTGTTTTTTTATCCCACATTTTTTCTACCACCCTTAGATCTCCATATATGGAGCTGACCTGTTGACATTCCATATGTTGATCTGACCACATCAAACCCAGTGTACACTCAAGACACGCTCCATATATGGCCAGTACAGAATTCATTCCATGTTGATCTGCCCCCCCCCCCATGCCAAAGCGGCAGCGCTCGCCCAGCAGTCTGCCGTCAACGAGGCGGATGCGTGCACACAACCTTGCCCTTTTTGGGCGAGATCGCTTCTTGCCCTTAGGCGTCTTACTATTGGTACTATTGGTGCAATATTTGGTGCACTGAAGAAAAGTGAAGTATGGGCTTTTGTTTTGACGTGGGTCCTTTTATTGTGCGCGTCATTATAGTTTTATCTCACAGGCTTAGCCTGCCGGCGGATGGACTTATTGGGGGTCGCTATCAGCCGATACACCCACCATACATATACTTATTGGGGGTCACTATCAGCCACTACACCCACCATACAAAAAATATGTACTGTAAAACAATGTAGGTCAAAACCTTTGAAATGTATTTCCAACATAATTAACTGACCGTGGCAATTTGGTTCCTTTACAGATTTAGCCCACATTTTCACATGGGGCATTAGGACTATATTTATTATTTAAACTTCATAAATGACGATTATACTGAGAAATGAACTATCGCTCCCCGTGGTCACGGAAGCACTGGAGAAGTGTGATGAATATTCCTCACAGATCTCATATCTCTCAACAACAAAGTGGACGAAAAACAACTATACAAAACAAATTAACTCTGCCAAACAATAATTGGAGTAGAGTAGATTAGAGGGACCTCTCAAACTCTGTGGTCATTGTCATGGGGAGATTCTAACGAGGCTAGCCTTAAGCTGTGAGCGACCAAAATACAGGCAGCCCATGTGGGGCCATAATGTACTCCACCAGAGAGAGGCCACTCACCCTGTTGTTAAACTACAATCGAGACAGCCAATTTCTCTGCACCCTCTCATACACACACCCACACACACACACACACACACACACACACACACACACACACACACACACACACACACACACCTTCACATCTCTTTCACAGCCCGACGCCAGACTCTCTACTCCTCCACCACTATAACAATCAAAACTGAGGAGGTTCAAACTATACAGACAGTAAACCCAGAAGGCTCCAGGGCCAGATGTTGTCTGTCTCCCCACGCTTCCACTGTGGATATCATTCTGTCTCTGTCTGGCACCCATCTGCACTGCCCCTTATCTTTCTATTGTATCTGCACTGCCCCTTATCTTATCTATCTATTGTATACAGCCCAGAGGTCCGTACATACTTGGTCTTGTCTGTGGAAAATTTTAGATTATTTATTTTTTTAAAGATTTATTTTTGGCTTTTTCTGCCTTTATTGATAGGTTGAAAGTAGACTGACAGGAAATGGGGAGAGAGATGGGGGAAGACACGCGGCAAAGGCCGTCGGGATCGGGAGTCGAACCCGCGGCACGCCGTCAGGCTGGCTTAGCAGCCTAGGTGCCCAGACAGTTGAGCTAGCTAGCTAGATTTTCTTTTTTACACACCATTATAAATAATGTTCTTATTTTGATCATAATACCCAATTACCGCATGTCAAGTCTTCAGGTTTTCTTCCGAACACTTATTTAGGCTACTACAACACTATGGCATATTAGGAGTCCAACTAGTACTAGTGGTTTGCATATGTTTTTTTCGGGTTATGGGTTATTAAATGTTTTAGATGTGTGTACATTTTTGTGAATTTGGGTCCCAGGGAGACCCCACATTTCTCTTTGGGTGTCGAGCTGAAAAGGTTTGAGAAACACTGCTGTGGACAGCTAAACGGTCCTACAAAAGGTGGTCTGGATACATTCAAGTGAACAGGTGGAGGACTTTAGTTGCATTAGGGGCCGTGTTCACATACTGTCCTCCCTGCCTCCACACACTGTCCCCCCCTGCCTCCACATACTGTCCCCCCTGCCCCCACACACTGTCCCCCCTGCCTCCACACACTGTCCCCCCCTGCCTCCACACACTGTCCCCCCCTGCCTCCACACACTGTCCCCCCTGCCTCCACACACTGTCCCCCCTGCCTCCACACACTGTCCCCCCTGCCTCCACACACTGTCCCCCCTGCCTCCACACACTGTCCCCCCTGCCTCCACACACTGTCCCCCCTGCCTCCACACACTGTCCCCCCTGCCTCCACACACTGTCCCCCCTGCCTCCACATACTGTCCCCCCTGCCTCCACATACTGTCCCCCCCTGCCTCCACACACTGTCCCCCTGCCTCCACATACTGTCCCCCCCTGCCTCCACACACTGTCCCCCTGCCTCCACATACTGTCCCCCCCTGCCTCCACATACTGTCCCCCCTGCCTCCACACACTGTCCCCCCTGCCTCCACATACTGTCCCCCCTGCCTCCACACACTGTCCCCCCTGCCTCCACATACTGTCCCCCCTGCCTCCACATACTGTCCCCCATGCCTCCACACACTGTCCACATACTGTCCACATACTGTCCCCCCTGCCTCCACATACTGTCCCCCCTGCCTCCACATACTGTCCCCCCTGCCTCCATACACTGTCCCCCCTGCCTCCACACACTGTCCCCCCCTGCCTCCACATACTGTCCCCCCTGCCTCCACACACTGTCCCCCCTGCCTCCACACACTGTCCCCCCTGCCTCCACACACTGTCCCCCCCTGCCTCCACATACTGTCCCCCCTGCCTCCACACACTGTCCCCCCTGCCTCCACACACTGTCCCCCCCTGCCTCCACACACTGTCCCCCCTGCCTCCACATACTGTCCCCCCTACCTCCACATACTGTCCCCCCTGCCTCCACACACTGTCCCCCCTGCCTCCACACACTGTCCCCCACTGCCTCCACACACTGTCCCCCCTGCCTCCACATACTGTCCCCCCCTGCCTCCACACACTGTCCCCCCTGCCTCCACATACTGTCCCCCCTGCCTCCACATACGTTTTTTTGAGCTGGCAGCACTTATCTGCCCTGCATTTCTGTGACAGGAGCGCTCCTACCTAGTAGTACCTAGTAGCCGAGTATCGCGTCTCAGTGCTTTGCACAGCTACAGTAGCTCTCTGTGCACTACAAGCGGAAAATTGTTCTGCTTTTGGGAGAGGAGAGCTACTAATCAATTTAACTTTCCTTTGCAGACTATAGTGTTGGAGTGATCTGCCCACAATCACTCAAAGGATGCGTCTCGCTCAGTGCATGTACAGTATAGCATTCTGGACAATGATATCCAAAGTGCTCTGTCGCTCATTCAGGATTTCTGTGTGTACTGTGAGGACGTGGCCCCTTTACTTGACTCCTGAGCATTTATTTATAAGCAAAACGGCTGTACAAAGCCAGGGGCCTCGCTCACACACATCCGGTATGGTTTAGAAAAGATCCAACATGATTTATCTTATCTTGTCTCTGAGAGATGCTGCAAACTCTTCACATTTTTGACGTTGAGGACGGTTGATGAATGGCTTTTCGGAGGTGGATTTACGGGGCTGTCAGTTGAGAAATTCATCCTTGGATTATTATGATTTTTCAGAACTCCGCGTTGAGAAATGATTGATGTGTGATCAGATGTTGAAGAGCCGTGGGTGTTGAAAGGAGGGAGATGATTTGAGTCCCCCCAGCGTCTCGCCCAAGGCCAATTTAAGCCCACACATACGAGCCGCTGAGCCTACGGCAAGCTGTGCAAACACAATTTGTCTCTCCACGCCAGTCCCAGTCAGGTCGACAATCAATAGGCATTTTGCTGTGCACGTCTCGTCGTGGCAATGATCATTTCACTCTTGTTTAGTGGAACCTCGTCGTGTTCCGACAGCTTTTCAGATTCCCTGAGTGTGTGCCCCGTCGCTTACAGACAGATGTGTGGAATATTTACTTTAGTGGAGTATTTCCATTTTTCTATACTCGACCTACTCCACTACAAATATTCTACTTTTACTGAAATTATTTGAAAACGTTATACTTAAATGGTAAATGGTAAATGGTGCATTTATATAGCGCCTTTATCCAAGGCGCTTTACATAGCTTTACATAGATTGTGCATTACATTCACCCATTCACACACACATTCATACACCGATTGCCGCGGAAGCCATGCAAGGCACCAACCAGCACATCGGGAGCAATTTGGGCCGTTCAGTGTCTTGCCCAAGGACACTTCGACATGTAGACAGGAGGAGCCGGGATTCGAACCGCCGACCCATGGATCATTGGACGACCTGCTCTACCTCCTGAGCCACAGTCACCCCACTTACTTACTATGTAGATTTTGATTATTATTATTATTACAAAACATACAGTACATTTACCACTTCAGCCCTATTTAAACGTTGGCCATTTGAAAATAGCCGAGCTTGTAGAGCTACTATTTTCAAAAGACACATTTTAGATGGGACATTCTGCATAATTAGTACTTTTTACTTGTGGTACTTTAAGTATATTTTGATGCCAAAACATTTGTACTTTTTACTCAAGTAAACTTTTTATTACCTTTTTTTTTTTGTTAGTTTTTCCCTCCTAATTTTTATCCCACGATTTTTGCAGCCCATGTTTTTCACCCAGTATTAATTATCTAATGTAATCCTGGGCGCTACACACCCTTTGCCAACCTGGGGAGAGCAACGGACTGACCTCATGCTTCCTTCATTCCATGAGGAGTCCACGTTGCTTCTTTTCACCTGACGGGGGAGTTTCCCCGGGTTGGACGTAGCGCGTGGAAGGAACACATTATTCCAACCTGTTCCTTTCCCCTCCATCGGGCACCCAGCTGGCCAGGGGGAGGTAGTTTAGAGACCAGGATTACTGCATGTTTTTTGTGAGGGTACCTACCCTAGGGGACACGGGGAGAACATGCACACAGAAAGGCCCTTTTGCCAACCCCACCTAAGGTAATGGCACTGACGTGGAGGAGAGAACACGCCCCCAGCGCACACAGCGTCCCCAGCGGGAATCAAACCCAGCGCTGACTAGCTGTGAGGCGACAGCACTACCGACTGCGCCACCGTGCCCCAACTTTTTATTATCTGACTATTTCTGCATTGCAGTATTGATACTTTTACTTAAGTAAACAATTTGAGACACAAAAAACATTCTTTTTCCACCACTGCTCTGCTGATGCGACATCAGTGCGCTTCACCATTCCTGGCTTGGTTTTGGCTACAGTAACATGTTGTATGTGACTGTATGTAACGTACGTGACTGTGTGTGTTGGCCTGACAGAGCTCCAGCGTGGCCCTGGAGGAGGGGGGTGGACACGGGGAGAGGTCCAGCTCTACGACACCCCCTACGAGGATGAGCGGAGCCACGGGCCGGGCCGTGGACCACCGGGCTACAGCGGGCCAGGCCGGGGACCACCGGGCTACAGCGGGCCCGGCCGGGGACCACCGGGCTACAGCGGGCCGGGCCGGGGACCACCGGGCTACAGCGAGGCCCACGAGGAGGCCAAGGAGAGCAGCAGGCTGCCCCAGGACGACGAGAGGCCGGCCGACGAATACGACCAGCCCTGGGAGTGGAAGAAGGACAACATCTCCAAAGCCTTTGCAGGTGACTTGATTTATTGATTGATTGAATACTATATTAGACATAATAATGAAATAAAGAGTACTGTACAGTCAAACTCTTGGTCTAAAAGGATAGCATCAAAACAAGGTCCTTGCGGTCTTGTTTCCATTCGGGTCCTACAGTATGTGTAACCCATTTTGGGCGGGAACCCCTTTTGGTGTTAGCATTATGTTATGCTTTAGCTATTGAAAAATAGCAGATCTACAAGCTCATAGCGCGCCACCGAGTGGCGCGCTATGAGCTTGTAGGTCTGCTATTTTTGAAAAATCGAAGAACGACTGACATAGAAACATAGCTTTTTCAGAAAACTGTCAGGATGTAGAAGACATTTTTAGAATCTGATCTCAGGTCAAAATGGGTTAAATTCATTAACATGACATGAAAAGTAACAACAAAATTCAATCTCATCACAACATATAAAAAACACTGTCCGTGCTGCTCCAGTGTCCTCTCCTCCTCCTTCTGCATATAAAAACACTATGTGTACAGTATATGAGTGGAAGAAAACGCAGAAAGGGGGTGTAAGGACGAGGGAGGGGGGTGATCATCACCTGTCTAAGGGAGAAGTCATTATTTCCTCTCCTTTTGGCCTACTGAATGTAGGCCAGTGATCTGCATTTTGTTAGGGAAGGTGTCGGGGCCTTCCACACTGCGCTGTAGAAGGAGAACTACATTTACTGATGTTTATTTTATAAGTGGGTTGTACCAGATCGTTCTCGCTCCCCCTAGTGTTGTGTCTGTGGGTGTCACTGACTTTTTCGAGGTAATTACCGTAGTCAGGTATGCGGGTACTGAGGGCATTGAGGGCAATTTCTAATGTCAATCCCATAACGCTGTCCTCTACCCGGAGCCAACCTAGACTAGCAGAATGGTTTGAAAGGAGGTCATGGGTCCCAGAAGGGGGTAAATGATGAAAGGAGGTCATGGGTCCCAGAAGGGGGTAAATGATGTTGGCGTCGTGGTAAGGAGGTTAACCACATGGTGGTAAAGTTGGCGTCCACATCAGGTCCAAAGCACTTGTAGCCGGCGAGCGTCCCAGGTTGATAAACAGTCATTTCGTCTATCACACGTCCACTCTAGTCTCACCGCGTACAACCACCTGGGGTGGATATTGATTTTCTTCACCTCGCCGGCGCCACACACTCACTCGTGACAGAACCCACTCACTCACAGCAAACTGCAGAATGAGCACGGGAATCACATTGGAATCGTATCTCTTTTTCTTTATTTTTCCCAGTGATTTTAATATTGTAAGCATTTTCTTTCATAATCATTGTTCTTAAACGGCCACAGCACTAGAAGGGTGGATGGAGAGTGGCCGAGTAATACCCCAAAGGGAACACGGCAAAATCGTGTATTTAGAGTGTATTTAGTTACAAATTTAATTTCATTCGTACGAGTTGAATGAACGCAAGAGTATATTTTACAGTGAATGTAAAGCGAGGCAGAGGAGCTGTGAGTGATGGGGAAGTGTGGAGTAGATCAGAACACAGTACAGCAGGCCAAGCCGGCTTAATTGAGCTGCATCTCGCAGTCACAAGGTCAAGGTGATGGGATAATAAATCAAGCTGCCTTGCACGCACACACACACACACACACACACACACACACACACACACACACACACACACACACACACACACACACACACACGCGCTCACCTCCTCTTTTCCCTCGTTTCCCCTCCTCCGTCTCCTCCCCCCTCTCTGGTAATTACATGCTTACATGTGCGTGACTGATCCGCTGCTAATAAGAGTCATGGTCAGCAGAACGGCACACGACTACACGGTAAATCAGCAGTGTTTAATTATAAATGGAACCCTCGTACGGGTTCCATTTCTACGTCCAGAGTTAAATTAGCGCTCTGGGTTTCGCCGTGAGGAAGCCCGCCTAAGTGCACATATATATATACAAAGGCACACCTTTTTTCTCTTTCCAATCACTTGCATGCCGACCAAACAACGGAAGTAGTGCCATAACTCAAGTTGGGGGAAATCGACATGATTTGGACGTGACTTAACCTAAAAGCCAAAGTCACCTCTCGCCTACTGAGCCCTCTCTCTCTCTCTCTCTCTCTCTCTCTCTCTCTCTCTCTCTCTCTCTCTCTCTCTCTCTCTCTCTCTCTCTCTCTCTCTCTCCCCTCATTCTCCCCATCTCCATCTTATGCCAAAAATGCACTCTTGAAAATGAGCATGTACAGCAACACCATTAGAGCAAGCGGCGGAGGAAAACGTTCCTGTTACTCGGAGTCGACCCCCCCCGCCCCCCCCCCTCCCCCCCCCCTTGCCTTGTTTTCTTTTCCACTTGGAGTCAGCAGTGTCTGTCAGTCAGTCAGTCTCTCTCTGTCTGTCTGTGTGGACAGACCGTAGCACATTGTAAACACACAGTCAGTCAGTCTCTCTGTCTGTCTGTGTGGACAGACCGTAGCACTGACTGCACATTGTAAACACACAAACACTGTTTTCCATTCTCAACATTTAATCCATATTCCCCCACCCCACCCAGTCTACAAGAGGGGGAGGGGGAGGGGAGAGAGACAGAGAGATGGAAAGAGGAATGGGGAGAGAGAGAGAGCGAGAGAGGGAGAGGGAGAGAGAGAGAGAGATGGAAAGAGGAATGGGGAGAGAGAGAGAGCGAGAGAGGGAGAGGGAGAGAGAGAGAGAGAGAGGGACATCCAAGGTTATGGTAGATTTGATGCTCGTGGACGGCCAGCTCCTCGGAGGGGAGGGGCCTTGAGGATAATGAATGGTCGGGGGTCTCTGGAGAGGCTGAGGGGAGGGCGGAGTGTCACGGCCATGGTGGCAGGGTGCAATCAGTCACCTGGTGAGGCTACACGGGCACGCACACACAGACACACACGCACGCACACACACACACAGACACAGCTTCAGCGACTGGGCTGTCCCCACGTTTCTCCCTCCCTGCCGATATGACACACTCAGTCAGATAACCCGCGGTAGGGGGCCCACCACCCCTAACCTCATCATCACCTCTACACACACGCACGCACACACACACACGCACGCACGCACGCACGCACGCACGCACGCACGCACGCACGCACGCACACACACGGAAAACCACAAACACCTCTACACAGATGGTCTTTGCGGCATAACCAGTCATTTAAAGCAGGGATTTTCAACTGATTTTGACCCAGGGACCACCGTCCGGTATAGGAGCAACCTGAGGACCACCACCAGCTTCAGCGACTGGGCTGTCCCCACGTTTCTCCCTCCCTGCCGATATGACACACTCAGTCAGATAACCCGCGGTAGGGGGCCCACCACCCCTAACCTCATCATCACCTCTACACACACGCACGCACACGCACGCACGCACGCACGCACGCACGCACGCACGCACGCACGCACGCACGCACGCACGCACGCACGCACGCACGCACGCACGCACACACACGGAAAACCACAAACACCTCTACACAGATGGTCTTTGCGGCATAACCAGTCATTTAAAGCAGGGATTTTCAACTGATTTTGACCCAGGGACCACCGTCCTGACTAGGAGCAACCTGAGGACCACCACTATTGTGTTGGAGTGGTTCCATCATAGACCCAGCTGACACAATAGTGGCGGCGGTTCATGCACCGTTCCATGGGTTTAAGATTAGTGCTACATTCAGGAGCTGGACAAAACACATCTAGTTTTCGAAGCATTTTATTTTCCAGTAAAGATCAGGGATATCATTCTATAGGCTAAGTACTTTTTTCACTGTTCCTGGAGCAAACCGGACAGCCCTCGCATGTCCTCCCTCAAAATATTATTATTCACATGTAAAAAGGAAACAAGAACAGCAAATACAAGTACATTTAAAAAAAATGGACAAGTACCGTTTTGTAATTAATTTTTCTGAATGCATGGCCAGGGCTGTAGGGACCACCTGCAATACGTCCGTGGACCACCGGGTTGAAAACCCATGATTTAACCCATTTTGGGCGGGAACCCCTTTTGGTGTTAGCATTATGTTATGCTTTAGCTATTGAAAAATAGCAGATCTACAAGCTCGTAGCGCGCCACCGAGTGGAGCGCTACGAGCTTGTAGGTCTGCTATTTTTTTAAATCGACGAACGACTGACATAGAAACAATGCTTTTTCAGAAAACTGTCAGGATGTAGAAGACATTTTTAGAATCTGATCTCAGGTCAAAATGGGTTAAATCAAGGCGGAGGCAAGAAAGCACATGCATTAATACAACTGAGAGGCTGTTTATGGTTTGCCTTCGTACAGTGTGTGTGTGTGTGTGTGTGTGTGTGTGTGTGTGTGTGTGTGTGTGTGTGTGTGTGTGTGTGTGTGTGTGTGTGTGTGTGTGTGTGTGTGTGTGTGTGTGTGTGTGTGTGTGTGTGTGTGTGTGTGTGTGTGTGTGTGTGTGTGTGTGTGTGTGTGTGTTATGATGGGTGTCTGTTCATATTACATTTATCCTCCAGCGCCTTTATGACAATATCTAAAAATAAACATTTAGCAGCTTCCAACCCTGCTTTATACCCGTACAGTAATCAGCTTCTGTCGTTCCCACGGGTGTACAGTATCCTACTGTGTATATGCATGTTATCAAAATGATACTTCAAGCCAAGGATTACCAGTATGTCCTATTGGCACGTCTGTCACGGTCAGCCGTAGGGAGCCTGTGGGGGGGGGGGGGGGGGGGGGGGTTAGTGTTGTGACAGCCTTCATTCACTCCAACAGATTTAAAATGTAAACACTAGGACGCTGTCACCAGTCACCACCGGCGCCCAGGTCTAATTGCAGCTGTCATTAACCCGTTTTGGGCGGGAACCCCTTTTGGTGTTTTAAGCATTACGTTATGCTTTTGCTATTGGAAAAATAGCAGATCTACAAGCTCGTAGCTTGAGCTTGTAGATCTGCTATTTTTTGAAAAATCTTGAAAATGTGGTGCAAATTTCGAATATTCTTCCAGAGCAAACATTTTTAACTCAAATCTTTGCTTCTGGGGGGTCCCTGGAACAACATATTTTGAGAATTACATTCATTTTTGGGGGTCCTTGACATGAAAATGTTTGAGAACGACTGATGTTGATGAAAATGTTTTTTTTCTGAAAACTGTCAGGATTTAGAAGACATTTGTAGAATCGTCCTCAGGTCTAAATGGGTTAATGTGTGGAAGTCAGAGGCTCGGGTACAGCAATGTGTGAGTGGCACCTCAGCCATTCACTAATGAGCTAATGAGATTTAGTTTGTTCTCCAGTGCCAAAAAACACGGCGTGCTGCGTCGTTCTCAGACGAGCCCTCCATCGTGGTTCCCAGTCATCCTGGTTCTACATGTCTACATCAGGCCAGTGTGTTGGAGCTTTGCGCCCTTACATCGTTCTTGAGTACATCCGCGTATGTCATTGTGGGACGTCCTCACGATTGATGCCTGCGTGTTGGTTGGTTCCCACAGCACCAATTAGCGTCCAATGTCTTTGGCAGTGTCCTGCTATAAGGCTCATTCTCCTGGCTGCTATTTTCTGGCTCACCCTTGACATGATCTTGTTGGTAACGTGTACTCTTGCTCTGATGTTAAGTACTGCATGAAGCATTCTGGTGTAGCACCCGTATATAGAGAGTTCTGCTCTGCAGGGTTGGCTTCAGCAGTGGCGTGCACAGATAGACACTAGGGTTTTTTTTTTTTCCCTTTTTTTTTTTTTTTACAGTGTACAGTACAGTAAGTGGACCATGGTGACATTGATCAATTCTTGATAAAAGCTTCTAATATATTATTTAGGCCCAAAAATGTATAAATCTCACACTATTAATTAAGGCAACCGGCCGGTTCCACGCGCTGCACAAAGTGCCCTTTTTCACTTGAGCACCTGCCCCTCTAAATGTCTGCACGCCACTGGGCTTCAGGGTCCAGCATTCACTGCCGTATATAGAACAGACCGTTGCATAGACGAAGCTGAGTTTGGTTTGACGGGGGAGGTTGGAGTTGCATACCTACCCTGGTCATGTCGTTCAGGGCCGTCAGCAAAATGGCTGCAACTAATCAAATTAATAATTGTTAGATTTAGGTGTGCTAATGTACACTGACATGACTATTGGCACACCCATATGACTCGGGGCACACCTGCAGTAAATCTAATGCTGAACGACGCATGCAATAGGGGATAATCTTGGTTACCTGAAGTAACGTCAGCTAGTCTACCAGCTAGCGTTATAGCTATTTTTATCTGTCTCCTCATATCCAATAATGACGAAACCTTCAAGGGTGAGTGAGAATGATTGCATCCCAGACATCCAATGCATTTTTAATGGCTGTCGTTGATAAGGTTGCGCTGAACGTGCTTCATTTTTCAGATTTGTATCGTTATAGTTATTGTGCTTAATGCGAATATAGTCCATTCCACACAGGCATGACTGTAGTCCTTCTCACACCTTCTGAAGGATGCAGAGACTGTGTGATGCCCCTACGCTAGGAAAGTAGTTGTTCAGGTACCGGTATTTAACATTTTGTGGGCCATATTGAGCTTAAAAGCTGGACTACTTTGACCTCAACTGGCAGCCATTTGAGCTCCCGAAAATGTCTCCTCCCAACATGATCGTATTTCCCTGCTGTTTTTACTGCTGCTACGGTATGACCTAAGTGCCTATAGTTCCACCTTGATTCCAGGAGCCGCCTTTAGTCTGGGCTTGGGTCCAAAGAAAATAGACTTTGTTTTGCCTAGCCCTATAGACGAAGAGGGAGCATATTTTCAGACAGCCAATTGCTGCTTACAGTCTTCGAAGTCAGTGTCGGTTAGGTATTTACCTAACCGACACTGACTTCGCTGATGACATCGCACTTATCAGTCAATCATTGGTATACGCTCAGTCTCTCCTACAGTCTCTTGAGCTCAGTGGCCTTGTGGTTAGAGTGTCCGCCCTGAGACTGGGAGGTCGGGGTTCAATCCCCCGCCGGGTCATACCAAAGACTCTAAAAATGGGACCCAGTGCCTCCCTGCTTGACACTCAGCATCAAGGGTTGGATTGGGGGTAAGTCCCTGCGACATACTAGCGTCATGTCCAGGAGGTGTACTTGTACATCAAGCTGCCTCACGCTACAGAAACAGGAGATAGGCTCCTGCCCTATGGGCCTCATGGCTCGGCAAGCTCTACTTACTACTACTACTCTCCTTCAGTCTCTTGATCAGGCCTCCAACTGTGTTGGTCTTTATCTCAACGAGACGAAAACTGAATACGTAAATATATGCAAATCCAACAATAACCACATTATAAAAACACTTAACAACACTCCTCTGAAACAGGTTGATGACTACAAGTAGTTGGGTTCATATATATCTTCTTCCCAAAAGGACTTTCAAACTAGGAAGGGTATGGCCTGGTCAGCCTACAATGACATGCATAAGATCTAGTCATCCCAGCTTAGTAAGATGTTAAAAGTAAAAATATTTAGGACGACCGTTGAGCCGATTCTACTCTATGGGTCCGAGACATGGACACTTTCAAAGAAACTAGAGAAACGGTTGGATGGCACTTACACCGCCTTCTAATGAGAGCGCAAAATCTGTCTTGGAAGAGCCACCCATCGACTAATCTAATATACGGCAACCTTCCCTGTGTTTCTTCACTAGTCCGATCCAGAAGAACACAGTTTGCCGGCCACTGCTACAGAGCTGACAATGAGGTTATATCTTCCCTTCTTCTCTGGAGTCCTGCTTCAAAGCAGACCAGAGGCAGAAAACTGTCGTTCCCTGATGTCATCGCTAGGGACACAGGCATCAGTAAGCAGGAACTGGGGATGGCAATGAAGGACCGGGAAGTCTGGCGTGATATTGTGAAATCCACTATCTCGAAAAATGATGAAATGATGATGCATGTTCGCATCCTTATTTTGAGACGAGCGTTTGCTGCTAGGTTTTCAAAACAAGACCATGCATCTCTCATATATCGTTAATGGATGGTGAAGAATAGCAGTGGTCCTAAGACGCTGCCTTGCAGCACCCCCAGAGTCTGTCGGCTTGGCATTGGACAGGGACTCAGGAGCCACTGAGCTCCACTCTCTGTTCTCTGTCTGTCAGATGTGAGGCAATCCACTTGACAGCTGCAGCACTCTCAGTGCCACAGCCCTCAACTTATTAGGAAGTAGACTGTCATTGCCTTTTGTAGGTCAAATCAGACCATTCCACAGCACACTTCAAACATCCCTTCAAACATCTTGTTTTGAATAAGATGTTGATAAAGGATGCATGAGTCTGTGTAAATATTACTCTAGAGTTCAGATTTAGGAGATTTTCCTTGAGAACATATTCCAATATCTGCTCAAAGTGCTTATGCAGTCAGACTGACCTGTTACCTTTCTACTTATTAAGTGAATAACCGTAGCATGTTTGTGTCACTTTGTACAATGCCTTGTTCCACCGAGAGCTTAATTAGATGGCCGTACAGTGACCTATTTCCTGTTTTCCATCTGTCAGAAACTCAACAGAAATTATGTCTATAGGCCTGTTGGCCTGGCCATTATTATTATTCGATGAATGTGCGTGCGTGCGTGCGTGCGTGCGTGCGTGCGTGCGTGCGTGTGCATTAATAGCATGTGTATGTGGGTAAATGAAGGAGTGAGATACAAAATGCTTGGATTCCCATCAGTGTTATGTCACTGTTCTAAGCAGACCCTGGGGGCATCGAACTGGCCTCTATCAATTTACTGGCATTCCGTCCGGAAGGATTCTCATCTCGCTCTTTCTCTCTTCTTCACTCCATCCAGCCATCCCTGTCTCTCTTCTCTCCTCTCTCTCTCTCTCTCTCTCTCTCTCTCTCTCTCTCTCTCTCTCTCTCTCTCTCTCTCTCTCTCTCTCTATGGATCCCTCGTTGTCGCCCTTTTCCCCCTCCCGCCCATTTCTCTCTTCTCCCTTTTCTTTCTCCTGGAGTGTGAAGCGTTACTGACATTAATGAAAAGCCTTGTCCTCTGTGATTCCCGGGGATGGAGAGTGAGGTGATGAGAATAGGGAGAGGGAGAGAGGGCACAGGAGGGGAAGGGATAGAGGGAGTGAAAGGAGAGATAATGCCCCACTCAGAGGGGGTGTGGGTAAAGGAGAGAAGGAGATAAAGAGCCAGAGGGGGGGGGGTGGGGGTGGGAAGGGGGGGTTAGCTGATGCGGTCACGAGGGAACGGGGATATTGAATCCCTGGAAAATGGATACAGCGAAGGAAAAAAAAGATAGGCACGGAATATCTTGATGCTTTTCAAGCTCAAGCCAAAATAGAATACATGTAACATGTACTGCATACATGTATGTATCTGTAGTGGGAAAGAAGATGGGAATAAACATGTGCAGAATCTTGAAATATCGAATACAGTAGGAAGTCATTTCACTGTGATCGTTGTGGCGTGCTTCCTTTTTTTTTTATGTGGGACGTCTGCGTTAACCCATTCTGGGCGGGAACCCCTTTTGGAGTTTCAAGCATTACGTTATACTTTAGCTATTGAAAAATAGCAGATCTACAAGCTCATAGCGCGCCACCGAGTGGCGCGCTACGAGCTTGTAGGTCTGCTATTTTTGAAGAATTGTGAAAATGTGGCGCAAATCTTTGAATATATATTCGTTTTAAGTCCCTGGAACAACATATTTTCAGATGGGGGTCGGCGGCCAATTACAGATATTTTTGGGGGTCCTTGACATGAAAATGTTTGAGAACGACTTATAAACATGGGTTTTTTCAGAAAACTGTCAGAAATTTGAAGGCATTTGTAGAATCGTTCTCAGGTCTAAATGGGTTAATGGAAATTAGTTTTTATTTCACACTGGGGTAAAGGTGTTAATTGTGTCATTACGGGGGCCCGTTTGTGTGGATGTCCTTTGTGTGCAAGGCTGGCTGCCGGAAAGCAGATGTCTTCATGAACCTAAGCCTAATGAAGCCGTTTTATTGTCTTTTGTTTTGGTTCTGCCCCCTTTTTTAGTTTCAGACGCTGAAATAACAGCTTGCCCAGAACTGGGGGAGTCCGTTATACATCAATCAGGGTTGACATGTGTCTTTCTGCAAAAAGGAATTAGGAAAATCCTATTTATTATTCATTCTTCCCTCTCGAATAATTCCTAGTAATTGCTGGCAGGTGGTAGAGGCGCCAGACCCCAAATTGCTGAATTTTTCACACCTGTTTTTTGCCATTTGGCTTGAGACGTTTTCTTTTTTAAGAGTGGAATATGGTTGTTCTCAGACGGTTTGTTGAAGTGTGTTGTCTGTATACCATGTGTTGACGAACAGAGGAGGAGGAGCCACAGGTTCCTATTAGAAATAAATGGAAGCCAGATGTTCCTCCTGTGTGTGTGTGTGTGTGTGTGTGTGTGTGTGTGTGTGTGTGTGTGTGTGTGTGTGTGTGTGTGTGTGTGTGTGTGTGTGTGTGTGTGTGTGTGTGTGTGTGTGTGTGTGTGTGTGTGTGTGTGTGTGTGTGTGTGTGTGTGTGTGTGTGTGTGTGTGTGTGTGTGTGTGTGTGAGTTTTATTTAATTTCATTGTTGTAATCATGTAATCGCCCCAGAATCAGGGGCCATTGTGTTTTCACAGGGTACATTTTCCACTGGCATCGCAATCGGGTCACACTGTGAACCTACTGTATGATGCATTGTGTCTCAGTATACTGCACATGTGAACGCACACACACACGTGTGAGCACCCATGCGCACGCACGCACACACGCACGCACACACACACACTTTCTATAGAATATCCTTTTTGATTCATGAATTGGAGAAACCACACAGACCCAAACATAGAGAGCATGGTATGAGGCTGCTGAACCTTTTCCTCATGAATCAAACATATAAACGGCTGCAAACATTTCTAGCCTGAAATGGATTCTCTTGGCTTACTCCTCTCTCTCTCTCTCTCTCTCTCTCTCTCCCTGTCTGTGCGCGCGTGCGTGCGTGCGTGCGTGCGTGCGTGCGTGCGTGCGTGCGTGCGTGTCTCATGCGTGCTTGCAAGAAGTCTGTCAGGTCAGTGGAACATGGCGTCTTGGTTTATGGTGACCTAGCCTCGGAAATGGTGACCAGACCTCCTCAGAATGCCTTTGCCTGGAATACATAACCACATGAACCCTAGCGTCCTTATTCTGGGTCCAACATTCAACAGGAATAGCAGATCTACAAGATCACATGTGTCACAACAACGCAACTGCTATTTCTGGAAAAATGAGGGGCTATAATATATACCCCTGTGGGATTTCCAAACTATATTATAGGAGTTCAGAAGTAAATGATCTGCATATTCCATATCTAGATTATTTGCTGCGAGCATTCTCTCTCTCTCTCTCTCTCTCTCTCTCTCTCTCTCTCTCTCCCCGTCCCTCTCTATTTTCTGGCAGATCTGTGATCTCTCGTCATTTACACTTTTTTTCTTTTACACTTTCTTTTCTCACTTTATGTGTGTTTGGGGGTGTGTGTTGTGATGGTGGCAGCTGGACTTGGTGTAAGGTTCAGGACGGCATTGTGTGCGTGCGTGCGTGCGTGCGTGCGTGCGTGCGTGCGTGCGTGCGTGCGTGAGAGAGAGAGAGAGAGTGTGAGAGAGTGAGCATGTGTGTGCTTGCGTGCGTGCGTGCGTGCGTGAGAGAGAGAGCGTGTGAGCGTGTGTGTGCTTGCGTGCGTGTGTGTGAGAGAGAGAGAGAGGGAGTGTGAGCGTGTGTGTGCTTGCGTGCCTGTGCAGACGGGTGCCAGGCCAGCCTTTAATCCTGACGTTTGGGTGGAGGTGCGGCCCGCTCCAGATGGGGCCATTGTGCTGCGCCGTGCATCAATAATTCACAGAGAGCCAGAGAGAAAGTGGCGGAGTGTGTCTGCCTGCTCAATAATTAACCAAGGCCTGAAGAGAGGGGCATGTATGTACAGCTCGGGACCCTCTCCAAACGCCCATTCAGGCGGCCTTTGATGTTCGAGACCTGGGGGGGCTTCGGATCTGTCGGCTCATTAAGATATCACACCCCCCTTTCCTTTTATTTGTTTTGTAATCTGCTTTCAGTGTGTGTGTGTGTGTGTGTGTGTGTGTGTGTGTGCGCGTGTGCGTGTGCGGGTGGTGGATTCTGGTGGGGGTGCTGGCTGGATGCATGCTGGCGTGAAACAGATGCAAGAATCGTAACGTGGATAAGGTGTGTGAGTGTGTGCGTGCGTGTGTGTGTGTGTGTGTGTGTGTGTGTGTGTGTGTGTGTGTGCGTGTTTGTCGCCACTGAGGCTGCAGTAATGAGTGTGAGGAGGTGGTTGTCTTGCTATGCCGCTCTAATGAGAGCTATTTTTGGGGTTGGGTGGGTTCCTCTGTTCCCATCCTGTGGAGGTAGTGCTGCTGTATGAATAGACACGCTCTCTGCCCTCAGGGCACGCGTGTCTTTGAGCACGGCTTCTGGGGAACGGGAGGGCTTGCAGCGTATAGCTGACGGATGACGCTGACGGCACAAAGAGAGAAGTCTCATCACAATCCAGGTCGCCGTACAGAATTTCAATTTGTTTCGGGCGGCGGCTGGTAGAGCCAGAAATGTGCCTCTATACTTAACGTAAAGTATCAATACTGCAATATACAGTAGAAATACTCTGTTACATGTAAAAGTCTGGAATTCAAAATGTACTTGAGTAAAAGTACAAAGAATATTGGCATCACAATGTACGTAAAGTAAAGCTAAGTACTCATTATGCCGAAAGTTCCATTTCAAGTTTACAAGCTGCTTTATGAGCTTGTAGATCGGCTATTTTCAAATGGCCGAATTGTACAGTATGTAGGGCTGAAGTGGTTAATGTTTTGTAATAATAATCAATCTACAAATTAACTAAAGTTTTCAAATAAATGTAGTGGTGTAAAAGTACAATATTTGGATCCGAGATGTAGTGGAGTAGAAGGACTGCACAGTAGACTTATCTGTACGGTTGATGAGTTCCGTAAATTGTTGTATATGTGCTTTATATGGCTAGAGATGTTATGTGATGTTCTGAACTTGTGTTGAAGGGAGGAGAGAGAGAGAGAGGGGGCTCAATATAGCTACGTTTCAGGGAGGATGAAGAGAGAGGGCTCAGCAGATATATTTATATTTAGATACGTTTCATGACGGGAGAAAACGTCACTTCAGCACACCTCCACAATGTCACCTCCACACGCACACACGGCACAGATACACACGTACACGCACACACCCTTACACACTGCTTCCACTGATGTTGACTCATTTCTCTTCTATTTCCGTTTCGATCTAAACTCCTCCGCTTTCAAACCGCGAGTGCGTGCGTTCAACCACACATCTCTTACTTACTATCGCCAGCTCTCTCCCACCACTTCTCTCTCCATTTAGGTAATCTAACACCTCTGGGTCTGTTTTTTCTCTCTCTCTCGCTCTCCTCCACTCCCTCTTCTTTTCACTCCCCCCACCCCCCACCCCCAACCCGTTGATAGAAATGAGGGAGTTGTCGGAGATGCCCTGGCCCGCGCCCGTGGGCCAGCTGGAAGAGGATGCACCCCCCAGAGAGCAAGGTGACCTATCACCCCCAATAAGCCCCCCCACACTACACACTACACACTACACAGTACACACACACGCACACACACACACACACACACACACACACTAACACTACACACACACACACACACACACACACACACACACACACACAATGAGCCTCTCCTCTCGCTCTCACTGACCTCCATGGACAGAGGTGATGTTCCACTCTCTCGCTCTCTCCCCTAAGTCCCGGGTGGCCTGCTGCACCTGCCCTTCCTGACCCCTGTCCCCTAAAGTCCCTGGTGGTCTGCACCTGCCCTTCCTGACCCCTGCCCTGTCCGGTGAAAGGTGATGGTGGTCAGATGTCAAACCACGCAGGTTGTCGTGATGTGACGTCCTTCGTCACCGACTGACCGCAGCCCTCCCTGTCTGTCTGTCACTCACAGCCACAGTGACCGTCTGAACGGATGGACTGTCTTAGATCAATAGAAAGATAAATCAAGATGGTTGGAACTTGGACATAATTCTGCAGACCATCAAAACAAATCCTGCCTACCGATACGTCTGGTGAAATATAGATTAAAGGAGCATTCAGTGATTTGGGTGATTTGGAAAAAACCCTGGTCCGCCCCGGTAACAAGATGTGCCCCCGCTCGGTCATGATTGGCGGAAGGCCCCTCTCTATCCTGATTGGATGAAGGCAGGGCCACCCAGCCAAAAACAAAACCTAAGGTTTTTTGACCCCAGGGGTTAACTGGGGACAGGGAGGAACTCCTTATATGGTGCACACTCTATAGTAGGGAGGATTATCACAACAAAACAAAAAAAGAAGTGATATTTGAATTAAGTGAAATCACTGAATATACCTTTAAAGGCGTAGTGAAACGGAAATGGTAGACATTTTATTTTGAAGTTTCAGACGGTCTCAAGTTGAAACACCGCTATGAAGTTTCTGAACCAATCAGAGCGTCGCATCCCTTCAGGGGATGGGACGGTAGCTAGGGACGGGTAGCTATGCTACGCAGAACAGCGTGTGGATGTTTGTTTACAAATCAGATAGTCGGCCAGCTTTACCAGTTTACTCTTAATGTGGCTTATTTCTACCCTATAATGTTTTCAGATACAATTTTTTAGCGTGATTAAGTTGAAACCGAGTAATACACTCTCTGGATGTTATCTAGAATGGGAATAAAAACGGAAGATTTCTGTAATCAGTAGCAGCTGTGCAGCCTGTGCTGGACGGATGCGGAGATATGGGGAATTAAACTGGTGAGCTTCATTTTTATTGGCTTTTATCGATGTGGGCCTCGACACGTCATCACGCAGCACGTTTTCGTTTTCAGGAAGTAATACAAAATATTTTTGAGTGGTGTAAACCACTCCTACAACTGGCTTTTGTGTGCAGAAAAAAATGACCATGGTTGCTATGTTCAAAATAATTTCTGACGTAATTAAATCACACCCGGGTGAACTGGATGACCGTAGCAACCGTGGTCATTTTCTCTGCGCAAAAACAGCCAGTTGTGAAATCACATCCGGGTGTGATTTCATTACGTCAGACATTACGTCAGACCACAGCTGATCATGCTATAAAAAACCTTACACCACTCAGTTCACACGGGTGTGATTTTTTATGTACTTTTGATATAAAAACACACAAAAATGAGATTTTGGCATCCATTGTTAGGTATGCCCATATGATGACCACGGATATGGTCTAAAAGTGTGAAGTGTATTTTTCATTTCACTACACCTTTAAGCCCCACTGTACTTATATCGGCCACATGGTGTCTTACGCCGTCATTTTAGGGCCCTAAAAACAAACAACAAGTCCATAGACTTGGCTGGCTTTAAAGTGCTCTAAACAAACATTAAAGTCCATAGACTTGGCTTTCTTTAAAGGGCTCTAAACAAACATTAAAGTCCATAGACTTGGCTTTCTTTAAAGGGCTCTAAACAAACATTAAAGTCCATAGACTTGGCTGGCTTTAAAGGGCGCTAAACAAACATTAAAGTCCATAGACTTGGCTGGCTTTAAAGTGCTCTAAACAAACGTTAAAAATCCCATAGACTTCATGGCTGCCAGATGATGTAATCTTCAAAAGCTGCAGAACAATTAAAACTTTGGAGGTCCTTCATATTGGGACGGCGATGTGATTTGTGATTTGTGATTTGTGATTGGTCAAAGCAGGTGTAGGTTTGTCTGTGTTTTGTCCACTGCTTTTGGCACTATGTTGAATTGTTAGATGTTACTAGATGAATATTGGCAAGCAGAGATATATCTCTTATTGTCTGGCCACGTCACCAGTGCCTCGTATATACAGAGTCTAGTCGTCCGTGTCCATTTGAGAGTGTACAAATGTAACTACCCGTATATTTCCAAATAGTAGCCTCAGGGGCGTTTAATTCGCAAAATCGCTTTGGACCCCGGGCGTTTAAACGGAACCAGACGACTACTTGTTTTATTTATTTATTTATTTGACCGGGACAAAGCTCATTAATCAACATGTCAGTTTTCACCTCAATGTAAATGGGCCAGAGTTAGCCAAAGCTAATTTCCATCTGTAGTCCCTGGGCAGGCTCTTAAAAAATGAATGATAAAAGAAAAACTGTGTATAGTGTGCCAGCACACAACACCATGCGTTGATGCCATGTGTGCATGTGCCAGCACCCAACACTATGTCCATACAAAAACACAATACAATACAGATAAAAGAAAGACAGAGTGTATAGTGTGCCAGCAGCCCAGCACACAACACCATGCGTTGATGCCATGTGTGCATATGTGCTAGCACCCAACACTATGTCCATACAAAAACACCATACAATACAGTACACTACAGGAACAGATCAACATGGTACAGGGGACAGAACAACTGCATAGTGAAGTGAATAATGAATACTTGCAGCAGGCTTTGATTTATTTTTGCAGGACCGGCCTGCACCGGGCGATTATTTGGTTACAGTTCCAATTTGGCTGAAGAAACTGCAAATAATAGCCTGGGTGGATCCAAATGTGTCTGAAGAAACTGCAAATAATACAGTAACCCCCCTGCAAATAATATCCCTGGCTTTAATTTGGGGAGGGCTGGCTATTATTTGGACGGGGCGTTATATGCAAAATGGTATCAGACCCTTTGCGTTTTAAAGGAACTGGGCAGGCTATTTGAGGCAGTGCTACTATTTGGAAATATACGGTAAATGGACACTCAATTTAACACTGAGGATTTTACTGTTTATTATCGCTCTCTCTCTCTCTCTCTCTCTTTACCTGTTGATTCGGCTGTTACGTGCTTTTTCCAGTGCCTGTGTTAGCCTGTGTGTCCACTGGGAAACGTCTCTTTACAGCGATATCGCTTCTTTTTCACGTGTTCTTTAGCCTTTTCCCCCAATTAGAAAACACTTGCTGTTCTGTATTCACCACAACCATGTGCTGAGTCCTGGAAGTTCGGAGCTTTTTTTTTTTCTTTTTTCTTTTTTACAAAAGCAGGTTTCAGCAGGGTTTCAGTGTGAGCTTGGCCACCGTTGGGCATCTGATTAATGTTGCTAGTTGACTGTATATAGGAAACAAGGACATGAGCTCACGCCACATTATCCTGTCCTGCACCACCCTATGATGACGCCACCCTATTATGCTGGTGATTACGGTGACACTCTAGCCCATAAGGTTGGCTCTGTAACACGGATATCTGTTGTCTAACCCAGTCTTGTTTGTGAGCATCGAGCCCCCGTTGACGATGACATCGTATGAATGTCCTTTCTCCGTCATCTCCACTGACCTCCTGTCTGTCTCCCTTCCTCTCTCTCTTTCTCTCTCTCTCTCTCTCTCTCTCGCTACAGTGCAGTTTGACGGGGCAGAGTGGGACCGCTCCTCCTCGCCCCCCACAGAGCGCCTGCGGCCCCCAGGGGCCTCCCGGTCCAGCCCGCTGGCCGGAGGAGGAGGAGGGGGCATGAAGTTCCACTTGCCCAAGGAGACCATGGTCGGAGAGAGAGTGGATCCCACCCTGCCTCTGGAGAAGCAGGTGTATGTATGTCTGACTCTGCTTGCTTATCCCATTAAGACCCGAGACCAGATTCCACTAAATGTCTTCCAAATCCTGACAGTTTTATGAAAAACGTATCAGTGCTCAACCCTTTTCCATGTCAAGGACCTCCAGAATGATATGTAATTGGCCGCCGACCCCCATCTGAATATGTGTTGTTCCAGCGACCCCCCCCCCCCCAGATGCAAAGATATGAGTTAAAAATGTTCACTGTGAAAGAATATATATTCAAAGATTTATGGCACATTTTCATGATTTTTCAAAAATCTACAAGCTCACAGTGGCGCTATGAGCTTTTAGATCTGCTATTTTTCAACGGCTAAAGTTTAAAATAACGGTTAAAGTGGTTAAAAGCTATAAGGTGACACATGAACCCCTTTTGGTGTTAGCATTATGTTATGCTTTAGCTATTGAAAAATAGCAGATCTACAAGCTCATAGCGCGCCACCGAGTGGCGCGCTACGAGCTTGTAGATCTGCTATTTTTGAAAAATTTAAGAACGACTGACATAGAAACATAGCTTTTTAAGAAAACTGTCAGGATGTAGAAGATATTTTTAGAATCTGATCTCGGGTCTAAAATGGGTTAACAGATCCTTGGAGAGTTGAACATGTGTCACTACTCACTACGCTGTTAATTGAATACAAATGTAACCAAATGTGGTTACATTTTGTACGCTCTCGGATGTTACGTGAACTCACGTACACGTTTGCTGTCCTTGAAGAAGTTTGACGTGATTGTGAGTCATGCGGAGGAGAAAAGCTTCTCCTCCTCCCACACACATCCTGCCAAAACAATCCCAGTGTTATTGCACACGCTTTTCATCTTTTACAGTGTTTTAGGGCACTTAACCCATGTAGACCTGAGAACGATTTTTTTTAAAGTCTTCTAAATCCTGACAGTTTTCTGAAAACCCTGTTATGTCAGTCTCAAACTATTTCATGTCAAGGACCCCCAAAAATATATGTAATTGGCCGCCAACCCCCATCTGAAAATATGTTGTTCCAGGGACCCGCCAGAGGCAAATATGTGAGTTAAAAAACGTCCGCTGTGAAAGAATATATTAAAACATTTGCGCAACATTTTCACGATTTTTCAAAAAACAATAGCAGATCTACAAGCTCGTATGAGCTTGTAGATCTTCTATTTTTCAATAGCTAAAGTATAGCATGATGCTTAAAACACCAAAAGGCGTCCCCGTCCATAAAACTGAACTGCTGCAACACGCTCAGCCGAGCGACCTTCATCAGAAATGGCAGAATTAACTAAGGTCAGCACGCCAAGAACTAATTATGTGGGAACATTAAAGCACACATTTGCTTTGGTCTCAGGATTTCAAACGTCGTCGGCGCAAATCGATGGGCTGCATCTGTGTACATAAAGGGCTATTTTGCTAATGAAATGCAAGTGCATGCCCTTGAAGCATGCACACACACACACACACACACACACACACACACACACACACACACACACACACACACACACACACACACACACACACACACATAAAGCACACACACAAAGCACACACACAAAGCACACACAGACACTCAATGAGGATGTTGGTAGATTATTCTGCACCATTACTCCTGATGGTCTCTTAAGAGCTGTTATGGGCCCACCGGTCCTTTTTAGCTTTAAACTGAAAACGGCACCAACCTCCACCTGTAGCGTTCGGTACGCTTCATGCCTGTAGTAGGGCCTGCAGTCAGTGCAGTGCCACAGATCTGCAGAGGCACCTCAGCCTTATAGGGCCTGCAGTCAGTGCAGTGCCACAGATCTGCAGAGGCACCTCAGCCTGTAGGGCCTGCAGTCAGTGCAGTGCCACAGATCTGCAGAGGCACCTCAGCCTGTAGGGCCTGCAGTCAGTGTAGTGCCACAGATCTGCAGAGGCACCTCAGCCTTAGGGCCTGCAGTCAGTGTAGTGCCACAGATCTGCAGAGGCACCTCAGCCTGTAGGGCCTGCAGTCAGTGCAGTGCCACAGATCTGCAGAGGCACCTCAGCCTGTAGGGCCTGCAGTCAGTGTAGTGCCACAGATCTGCAGAGGCACCTCAGCCTGTAGGGCCTGCAGTCAGTGTAGTGCCACAGATCTGCAGAGGCTCCTCAGCCTGTAGGGCCTGCAGTCACTGTAGTGCCACAGATCTGCAGAGGCTCCTCAGCCTGTAGGGCCTGCTGTCAGTGTAGTGCCACAGATCTGCAGAGGTACCTCAGCCTGTAGCAGGGCCTGCAGTCAGTGGAGTGCCACAGATCTGCAGACAGAGGCACTTCACACAAGTTCTGTGAAAGAATTTCGATTCTTTAAACTCGTTCATCATGGCCACTAAAACCCGCGTGGGCGCTGTTGCTATTGGGGGGCGGGCGGCTGTGGCTCAGGAGGTGGAGCAGGTCGTCCAATGATACCGGCGGTTCGAATCCCAGCTCCAGACCTGTCTACATGTCGAAGTGTCCTTAGGCAAGACACTGGACCGTGGGAAGTGAGGATGCTGGCGTTGACTGTTCGCTGCTTCACCCCCCCCCCCCCCCCCCCCCCCGCCCATTGTATGAATGAATCTCGTTCTATTTCGCTTGGAATACTCTGCCATTTCCGGTCCCCCCAAAAACAGCTGATGACCATCCGCAAAAGCTGATCATCTATTTAACTCTTTGAGAGTTTCAAGGATTTCTATATAGTTTGTAGACTTCTCTATGGCAGAATGGCGTTTTTGAATGATTTATTGAAAATTCTCTGTTGTGAATGTGTGACAACGAAAGACCTTCAGAGAAAGCTTGACTTGTCTGCTTCCAGGAAAAAAATGAACTGAGTTGATAAAATGTTTAGTTCTTGTGTTGGAAGCCATTTAAAAGAGCCTGCATTTACACTGTTTTCTGTTTCTAGGACAACCAAAAAAAGTTATGCCCGGTTGAAGTTTTATTTTCTAAATAACTTTTTTTCTGCTGGGCGTACATAGCCATGCAATATCTCATTTTAAAGGGTGAGTTGTCTAGTTCAATTAAAATAAAATAAAAAGTTTCTCACATGTACCACTGTAGATATTTTGCCATCTATAAATAGCATGGTCAGTCATGATCAATCTGACCTATCCAGCTAAAAGTCCCCATAGCTCTGAAATTGGAACATCATATAAACTCAATTCTTTTTTGGGGTAAAATTAGACATTCTAACGCACATTTTGATATATACCATGTTTACATAGTCTTACCAGTACCTTGTCTATTCATGCATGTATCTCAAAAACCTGTTATGAAGAAACACAGTTTTGATAAAAAACACATCCAAGGACATTGTTTTGATATGACTTGGTGCCCATGATATGTATCAAAATATATACTTGAATGTATACTGTATTATAAAAAAGAAATTGAGTTATTACCATCTACCGTTACAGAGTAAATCACAGTTGAAACTTGCTTAGTCATATACAATAAACCTCACAATAGTGAACAAAATAGTCATGACAGGTCTAACTCATTGTAAAAGCGTCTTTTATTTTTTACGACTACTAACATAATACAATGATAAATATTACAGAAAATAAATAGGCCTACATACAAAACAGTTACTCCTCCCCTAGCTCTGATCCATAGCTCTAAATGCGCATTTAGAGCTATGGATCAGAGCTACTCCTCCCAAATGTCCCCAAACCCAGTCCTTGACGGTGTGTGTGTGTGTGAGTTAACCTGACTCCGCCATATGGGGCAGCAGAGTGTACACTGTGTTCCCCCCTCCTGCTCCCATCTGGGAACTCTCAGGCAGACTTGATGCCCGGCCACAAAACAGCCTGGCCAATCAGCAGCAGCTTCTAGCAATTTCTAGCAGCAGCTTCTAGCTTCTAGCTGCTGCTGATTGGCCAGGCCGTTTTGTGAGCAACTTCTAGCAGCAGCTTCTAGCTTCTAGCTGCTGCTGATTGGCCAGGCCGTTTTGTGGCCGGGCATCAAGTCTGCCTGAGAGTTCCCAGATGGGAGCAGGAGGGGGGAACCCAGTGTACTCTCTGCTGCCCCATCTGGCGGAGTCAGGTTATGTGTGAGTAGGCTAAATAAAAAAAACACCCAAAAACTGCCCCCCCCCCCTGAAATGAATGAATGAATGAATCCGGTTCAGTGTCGGAGAACGCCATCGCAGTCTTGACTCTTCATCCTCCTCCTCCTCCTCCTCCTCCTCCTCCTCATCTGATGCCAGTTCTAAATATATAAAAATAAATAAACATTTTAGCTGTAGTCAGTGCACGCTACTATTACATGGCGTTTTACCCGACTGCTGGCGATCAATGATTTTATTGTGCAGTGTCTTTGTGGGCCGAGTCGTGGCATGACAAATACAAATATTTGCTTGTATAAGTAGTATCACGATAAAATAATATGGCGACGTTAGAATGAAACACCAATGAGTGATCGCTAGTAATGTAGCTAGCTGCCCAGGGTATATCCAGCACCATTGCGTCGCAATCATCCAGCAACATTGGTACTGGCTATTGCCCGGGCTTGTGGCCCGGCCAATAGCCAGTACCATTTGTGCAGTGTTTGTTAGCAACTACTACTAGCCAACAGCCAGTGGAATGTGGTGACGTGATGGTGCTGGATATACGCTGGGCAGCTACATCACTCATTGTTGGTGTCATTCTAACGTCGCCATATTATTTTATCGTGATACTAATTATACAAACATCTATTTGTATGCCACGATGCCACGATTCGGCCCACAAAGACACAGTACAATACATTCATTTGATCAGATGTTTTTGTTAGCTACGTCGATCACCTATAGTACCGACCCTTGTTATATATTCTCCGACTATGCCTGTCACGATGACTAAACCAGTTAGATCTATCCATATATGGTTCTACCACATCTATCTGATATCAGCACTAGGTCGGCTCGGGCCAAATATAGGGATCGTCTTACTAGACATGTCATATTAGGGCATTTTCGAATACAATAAAATTACCTTTTAGCGAAGGCATCAGCCTTGGTGGTAACTCCGGTGGGGAGAAGAAAAAACATTGCACACGTGTAATCCGCGAGGGTGGATGTTGCAGCCCGGCCAACAGTCTGGGACTGGAGAATGCCACTGGACACGGATGGATCATTTTTCAGATTGTTTTTTTTGCGGCGACTGCAAACCTGGCTGAAAAACTCTTCCTCCAGTGCCCACCTCGGAGGAGTCAACCAACCCCCCTGTTCACTGGGGGCTGGGCGTCAGTTTCCAATAAGAAAGCATACACGTGTGTCACGTGACACGGGAATTCTGGGAAATGTAGTTGATATTTATGCTCAATACTCTATACAGAGGTGCGGACCGAATTAATTGATTGGTATTAATAAAAAAAGAGAACTACGGAAAATCACGTACAAGTCAGACAGAACTAATGCAAAACTCCACGTGTTTTCCAGTAGTAATCTGTCTAAGGGTTAAGAGTCTTTAGAAGCATTCATATTTTAAACGAGCGGTAACCGGGATTTAGTATTGAGCCTCTAACATCGTCGCTTTGTTCAATCCAGCTCAACCTGAGCCGTAATTCCGAGATAAACGACTATAAACATCAGCGCCCCCAGCATTGTGTGCGCGCCGCCATCTTGAAACTGGCAAAACACATTGAGCACAGAGTTGCCGAGCGGTCGGGAGCCCTGCTTTAGGGTAAATAGGACCGAGAGGATTATTATTTAATGCAAAGCTCAAAAACACGTCAAACACGTTCCTGGCCACCTGGGATTTCATGAAATACACGTTAATGAAGTCCGTGGCCGTGAGTGAGTTCAACTGAGAAGCAGACCAGTTTGGCCATAACCTGCTCTTGGCTGCAAGGCATGCTAAACGAGAGCACGTCATTATGGTAGCATGAGCATACATTATTTTATCACTTGCAATTATAAACTTTCATTATGGTAAGGGGTACAATAGTGACATAATTGAGCTATTACAGCTGTATTATAATTGCACTGTAACAGAAGCCCTATTTGCTAATTACGCGCACGCACGCACGCACGCACACACGCACGCACACACACACACAGACACACACAGACACACACACACACACGCACACACACACACAGTACATATCTCATTGGCGTAGCTCAATTAGCAAAGCAATTGTCTTGGAAATATATTTGTATGTGATTTGCAGTGACACATAATTTGTCCCCTTTTCTGCGTTGCAGCTGTTGCTGCGAGACACATGATCTATCTCCTTTAAGAACCATGTCACATTTCCGCCCTTAAAATGGTGGGCTCCCCCCCTTTCTTTATGGAAAAATCCATAGAGCCATTGGTCATTGTGTGTGTGTGTGTGTGTGTGTGTGTGTGTGTGTGTGTGTGTGTGTGTGTGTGTGTGTGTGTGTGTGTGTGTGTGTGTGTGTGTGTGTGTGTGTGTGTGTGTGTGTGTGTGTGTGTGTGTGTGTGTGTGTGTGTGTGTGTGTGTGTGTGTGTGTGTGTGTGTGTGTGTGTGTGTGTGTGTGTGTCAGGTGGTACCACGGTGCTCTGTCACGTTCGGAGGCAGAGTCCCTGCTGACACTGTGTAAAGAATGCAGCTACCTGCTGAGAAACAGCCAGACCAGCCGCTCGGAATACTCCCTCTCACTACGGTACATGCACACACACTCACTCACTCACACACACACACACTCTCTCTCTCTCTCTCACACATAAGCACGCACACACACAGGAAAAGCAAGCAGTTTGAAAACAAGGTCTGCTAAGAGGATTAAAAAACCCCAAGAAAGCACAAAAGGCTTGTTTCCTTTGGGGTCCTTCATATTCAATTCATCATCAAACACACAATGAACAACACAACACACAATGACCAGAGATTAACTGGTAGAGCACTTCGTAATTCATTCTCAGATAAACTACTTTTGCAGTTTGATTGAATTGTACTTTTACATTTTGCTTTGTGATTATGGAGGCGTGCGTGCGTGTGCATGTGCATGTGTGCGTGCGTGCGTGCGTGCCCAGGAATGATTGTTTGTGCGAGTGTTTGAAACCACCAAATGTGCCAATCTCACATTTCATTCGGCACGCTTCCCCTTCTGTCTCTCCTCTCCTCCTCTCTCGTCATTGTGCCGTCGCTCCTGCTTAAGATCATCAGCATGCTGATTCCTCTCCTGATGGTCACTCACACGAATAAGACATTCGTCCAGATAAATTACTACCATAATCCCTAACCCCCATCTCTCTCTCTCTCTCTCTGTCTCAACCCACTTGCCTCCCACCCTTGGCCCCTCTCTCTCTCGTCCGTGTCCCCGGGGCCCCCGATGGGCTGGCTAAGTGCTAATCATCCAGGTAGAGCACACTTCAGTGCACACATCATCCGCTCTCTAATCGCTAATGAATATCAATCACCGTATATGGAGTAGAGTAGACCACACATGAAGGACTCAAGGGAGGGGATAAGGGAAGGTTGGATTCATATAGAGGGGTGGTCTGAATGTCCCCGCACTATTTGGGAATGTAATTTATTTATTTATTTTTCCCAGACCGGCGCTGGTGGTCTGTCTCTCTAGCACCGTTCCCATGTTGTTGCACAATCGTCGTTGTATATTGGCTGCCTCTCGCTGCAATGACCATTCTGGCTATTATAGCCTGCCCTACATGCAGTAACTTCAGTTGCCCTCTAGTCTCAACTCTCCATCTCCAACATTGTCCCCCCCACTTTTTACGTCCCGACGGCGCCACTGGGTGGATTGAGAGGAGGGAGTCGTCACCATGTTGTCAATCGTGCTCCTGCATTATGTGGTTAGAGTGAGAGATACAACACACTACTACACAACACACTAATAAGCAAAGAAACAAACACACACACACCTTCTGGTTGCAATACAGTAGATGGGTATGATTTTAAATGATCATTGATCATTAGCTAACATTAGCTCAAGACTAGCAGATACATACAATAAACCAAATCATCACGACGTCACCGCAACCAGAAAATGTATTTCCGGCGGCTGACCCGATTGCCAAGTGTTTGGGGGCGTGTACCATCACTACCATGTGGGCTCGGACGCCCAGGTCGGCCCGACCATAATGCTGCATTTCACTTCCCTGCTCTCTCTCTCTCTCTCTCTCTCTCTCTCTCTCTCTCTCTCTCTCTCTCTCTCTCTCTGTTTCACATCTCTCTATTCACTGTCTGTATACCCATCAAAACAAAGGCTCAGAAAACGTTTCATTCAACCGACCGAAACATCAATTGAATAAAGAGCATCCTTTTTGTTCCAGACAGGGGTGTGGTACATCTTTCTTTGATCATAGATCCCTTTCTGAACATTTGGACCTTCCTGGCTATCTCACTTTAGTCTTTTGCCAGCATGTTGACTTGAAACACTTTTCACCAATCCCACAGGACAGCATACAATGAAGTTGAAGGAGAGCCAAAAAAAACATGTACGTTCACGTGTGATTTTAGTCGATGGAAGCCAGGTCAAATGAATTATACAGAAGATTCTATCGTTCACGTGTAGTTAGTCAACCAAAAACTTATTGATCACATTTGGAGATGCACAAAAACATAACACAAACTCGTCATTTAAATGGCATTAATGACTTGTTTAAGACTCAAAACAAACGGTTTCGGTCTTGGACTACGCTGTTGATTGTAAAAGTGCTGGCGGAAGCGGAAACATTCCAGCAAGACACACTCTGCCTCAGGTCGTGACCAGGCTTTTCTCTTGGCAGATGAGTAAAGGCTGGGACTGAGGCTATAGGACTTGTCTGACTTGACTCTGGACTCGAGTACAAAGACAGTAGATCTCTAGTTCTTTGTAAGTTGACCTACTTGTGACTTTAATGCAAAACAGTGACTTTGTCCCACCTCTGGTCTGTACAGCAGCCAGTAACTTGGGTCATCATTATCTGTCAAAAATGTAGAAAAAAATCACACCCGTGTGAACTGAGTGGTGCAACTCCCCCCCCCCCCCTCTCTCTCTCTCTCTCTCTCTCTGTCTCTCATTAGCAGGCAGCAGTGCAGCACTATCGCTCTCTCTCTGTTTCTGGCACAACAGCGCCACTTTTGGTAGTCATTGGTACTCGTGCTCATAGTGACATAGTTAGTTAGGTGAACACATAGGTGGTCACATAGTCATGGACATTGCTGTTCGTTGGAGTGGTTGCACCACTCAAAAATGTAGAACAAAATGTAGAAATCTCAGAGTAGTGTACAGTGTACATCGTATGCATCCACAATGCTTTCTGCCATGGTGAGGCAATGGCATGCCGTTGGGTTGCAAATGGACATTAAACATTAAACAGCACAGCGTGAGTCAGTGGTGACACAGACGAGCCCCACCAGCTTCAAAGTATTCGTGAAAAAAAGCAAGCAGTGCTGGATGATGACATATCCATAAATTGAAACACTGACACAATGATCTGAGTCACAATGTTGTGGGAAAAACAGTGGCGTGACTCTAAACTCTCTGTTGTTTAGCTGTTTGTAGTCGGTTCATGTTTCGCTTATACGCTTATCTTTCGATTTGATTTACTATAATAATGACTAGTGGCAGCAGACGACCAATTAGAGCACTTCTCTTTCACTCTGCTTCTATAATTAGACATACATCATGACTGGCTGACTGGCTCTTAAAGGGGAAGTCCTGTGTGTGCTTATAGCGTCCTACAGTAACTTTTAGAAGGAAAACCTGCTGGCTGGCTTGCTGCATGCATGCTTTGCCCGGCCGTGCATATCGCCATGATTCCTGTGTTTTCTCTACCTGGTACAGTAATCCTCGCCTTTGTCTCTCCTCTCACCTGCCCTACCATCACTCATCCATCTTGCCCCCCCTCCCCCTCTTCCGTTGCCTCCTCCGGCTCCCCGGCTTCTTGTGTCATACATTTTGACATGGTTTTAAATCTTGGTTAGATGTGTTCCATAAAAGCGCGC
>NC_136812.1:9948422-10003422 GCF_951216825.1 Electrona antarctica
GCTGCAATTGACCTATTTCTATAAGATCTGTATGTCGGCCATGAGCCACGTCCAAAACTAAAAGGAATACTAATCCAGAAACCATCGATCGGTCTGAGAACCGTTGTGAATGTTGGATCTCTCTCACCAATCCTGCAAAGATGTCTTTGATGGTATATTCTTTCCTTAGATCTCAGTCGATTACATGCATCAGTGTAATGCAGCGTCTATAATGGATTCCGAATGTCACTGCCTGGTTGCAGTGCATCGCAGATTAACCACTTAAACCCTTCATTGGCAAACTCCAGAGTTTGACTATTTTCTCCTCATGTTCAGCTATTATGAACACGTCCATAATTGGGTAGTCTCGCGTGGCCAGAAAACTATTCCACAATCTCTGAATGCTATATTGAGTCTGGAACTACAATCTCTGAATGCTATATTGAGTCTGGAACTACAATCTCTGAATGCTATATTGAGTCTGGAACTACAATCTCTGAATGCTATATTGAGTCTGGAACTACAATCTCTGAATGCTATATTGAGTCTGGAACTACAATCTCTGAATGCTATATTGAGTCTGGAACTACACCTCCAAAACTACAAGATCCGAGCAAGGAAGCTGCCATTTCCGTTCACAAAAATATATTTTAAAATATCTTTACATTACATTTTTTTGCATTTCATTTCTGCTAAGCAGCAAGCTATGTGCTTATATTTCGATTTAAATTAGGATACATTTGCGTGACGGTAAAGACGAAACACAAGTGGAGCTTCACTTCCGCTTTATCGCTTGTTCATGATCAGAGCTTCCGTGCTCTAGAAAAGTATACTTAAAAAGTAAGAAATAATAATAATCACAATTCAACCACATTTTCTACCAGACCAGTGTCTACGTCAGCTGTGCTTTAAGTCCAGACATGTGTTCATTGAATATCATGGTCTCATTCTGTCACTGTAGTACTAGGAAGATTGGTTGGCCCATTTTACCTGCTGCATGTGCTGAAGATTGGTTGGCCCATTTTACCTGCTGCATGTGCATCCATGGGCACATCAATAAAGCCTTTCTAAACGGAAGTGCATTGTGCAATAATGCTTCGTTCTCTTTTAACCAATTTCAACTTGGCTTCCCGAGTTTGGCCATGACGTTACGGGTGAAATGTTTCAAAACATTTTAAAGAATATTCAAAGCTAGCACAACGTGACGCATTGTGAGCTTGTAGATCGGCTATTTGAACTATTTTAAAGGGTTTTTCAAAATAGTTCAAAAATGGCAAATAAGTTAAGGGGTAATGGGTGGCACAGAATATAGCACTGGGTGTTTTGGCTCTGTTTGTATGCCCGCTTCTCGTGTTTAATAGACTAGACACTGCACTGTAAAATGTGGAGTGTTCAAAGTGGAATGCACACTCCATATTGTGAGGGTTCCATCCTGACACCAAACAGAGTGAAATGCACACTCCATATTGTGTGAGTTCCTGAAACCAAACAGAGTGGAGTGGTTAGACAAAGGACCTGGAGGGACTGCAGACTTTATATACTCCAACACGTGCACACATGCTCACACACACATACACACACACAGGCTCTCATCCATCTATTAACAGCAGGGGAAGTGGGAGGAGGGAGAGATGGAAGGGGGGGGGGGGGGGGTAGAGGAGCAGGAGGGGGAGGCGGGTCCTCATTATTTGGGGTGCGCTGCAGTGAAAAGCGCCGGGATTGCTTTCATTACGGAGCCAAATGAAATAGTGTGGCGGCTGATTACCCGCGTGACGGAGGGAGAGGAGAGAGAGAGGAGACGAGCTGGATCACACTCTCTGAGGATAGGAGAGAGACAAGTTGGAAAGAGTGGGGAGGAGAGAGAGAGGAGAGACTGAGACAAAGAATGGAGAGGAAAGGGAAAATTGGGTGAAATAAATGGGTGGGGGGGGGGGGGGGAGTGGGAATTTGGGAGAAAGCAAAGGGGAAGTGATGAGTGGAAGGGAAGAGATCCCAGGATGCTCCTCAAAACGCTATATGTGTCGAAAACCATTGAGTTATTATTATATCAAATAGTGGTAATCTTTTATTCATAGAGAGAGCCTTTCAACAAAGTTATAAAGTGCTTCACAGCTGCAAAAAAGCGTAGATGAAAGCAAGTGTTGTTTTTAAGATGAGACACTGCTTTTGCTCGCCCGCACGGTAACATCCTCAATTATTGAATTGTAACTCTTGTTACAATTGTTGAAATGTTTTCATGTTAAAACAACGTGGACTGTTAACATTTCTTCAGTTCACCGAATTGAAGTAAAAGCGGATGATTTTTTTTTTTACTGTGACATATACAGTATAGGCTCGGGGGTTTGTTGCTGAAAACCCTCGATGGTAACTTACTATATATATCTGGATGGTGGAAAGGAAACCAGTGCGTGCGTGTGTGTGTGCGTGTGTGTGGGTGTGTGAGACAGTGTGTGAGACAGTTGGATAGGAAGGGGACCTGCTGTACTCCCATTGCTCAGACATGGCTCCCCTTGGGACAGACATGAATAGTAATGACACTGGCAGGCAGTGCAACATGTAGGAAATCAGACCCTGTGGCATAAACAATGCTCCCAGGCATGCAGCGCCTGCCTGCCTGCCTGTTGTTTTGGAGCACAGCTATAGCACTCATTTATTATATGTACGCACAAGTATACGGCAAGTATAAGCTGTAATATATGATGTTTTTGTCTCTGTTTGATAGCTTATATGGCACATCCATTGACGGAGGATGTAAACAGTACTGTGTGTGTGAGGCTGTTTTTATCCCCCCCACGTGGGTTGTACTGTAGGCTGGAACAAATGTCACCATCATCCCATCGTTGTATCTACTGGGGTGTAAAATATGGTGTGTGCGTGTGCGCAGCTGTCTTATCAGAATGTGTGTAGCCTATGTAATATGAGATCCGTGGTGTGTGTCGATGATTATGCAGAGACAGCAGCCGGTAATCTGTCGGAGAAGCTCGGAGGAACAAACACCTGTGATCACTGTTGTTGAGCCAAAGGAACTGTCGCACAGTCCCACGCTTGTGTGCACACACGCGCACGCGCACACACACGCACACGCACACGCCACCTACTGTACACACATACAGGGTTAGTAGACAAAATGTAAAATGTTGACCTTCAAACTTCAAAGAAGGCCTACTGTCCACTCCATTCATTACAATAATGATGACCGACACCTTATTAACCCATTTAGGACGGGAATCCATCTTGGGGTTTTTACGCTTCAAGACAGGAACCCCCATTTCAAGGTACATTATATAGCAACATATAACATATTTAACTAGAACTGCACTCTGTCGAGTGCCTACTACCCGTTATATATAAGTGGCAGATAGAAGGGGGAGAGAGACAGAAGGGAGACAGAGAAGGGAGCCGGGAGAGAGAGAAGGGAGAGAGAGAGAGAGAAAGGGGAGAGAGAAGGGAGCCAGGGGAGAGAGAGAAGGGAGCTGGGAGAGAGAGAGAGAGAAAGGAGAGAGAGAGAAGGGAGCCGGGAGAGGGAGAAGGGGGAGAGAGAAGGGAGCCGGGAGAGAGAGAAGGGAGAGAGAGAGAGAGAAAGGGGAGAGAGAAGGGAGCCAGGGGAGAGAGAGAGAAAGGGGAGAGAGAAGGGAGCCGGGAGAGAGAGAGAGAGAAAGGAGAGAGAGAGAAGGGAGCAGAGAGAGAGAGGGAGAGAGACAGAAGGGAGACAGAAGAAGGGAGCCGGGAGAGAGAGACAAAGGGGAGAGAGAAGGGAGCCGGGAGAGAGAGAGAAAGGGGAGAGAGAAGGGAGCCGGGAGAGAGAGAGAAAGGGGAGAGAGAAGGGAGCCGGGAGAGAGAGAGAAAGGGGAGAGAGAAGGGAGCCGGGAGAGAGAGAGAAAGGGGAGAGAGAAGGGAGCCGGGAGAGAGAGAGAAAGGGGAGAGAGAAGGGAGCCGGGAGAGAGAGAGAAAGGGGAGAGAGAAGGGAGCCGGGAGAGAGAGAGAAAGGGGAGAGAGAAGGGAGCCGGGAGAGAGAGAGAAAGGGGAGAGAGAAGGGAGCCGGGAGAGAGAGAGAGAGAAAGGAGAGAGAGAGAGAAGGGAGCCGGGAGAGAGAGAAGGGAGCAGAGAGAGAGAGGGAGAGAGACAGAAGGGAGACAGAAGAAGGGAGCCGGGAGAGAGAGAGAAAGGGGAGAGAGAAGGGAGCCGGGAGAGAGAGAGAAAGGGGAGAGAGAAGGGAGCCGGGGGAGAGAAGGGAGCCGGAAGAGAGAGAGAGAGAGAGAGAGAGAGGGGGGGAGAGAAAGAGGGAGCCGAGAGAGAGAGAGAAAGGGGAGAGAGAAGGGAGCAGAGAGAGAGAGGGAGAGAGACAGAAGGGAGACAGAAGAAGGGAGCCGGGAGAGAGAGAGAAAGGGGAGAGAGAAGGGAGCCGGGGGAGAGAGAAGGGAGCCGGGAGAGAGAGACAAAGGGGAGAGAGAAGGGCGCCGGGGGAGAGAGAAGGGAGCCGGGGGAGAGAGAAGGGAGCCGGGAGAGAGAGACAAAGGGGAGAGAGAAGGGCGCCGGGGGAGAGAGAAGGGAGCCGGGGGAGAGAGAAGGGAGCCGGGGGAGAGAGAAGGGAGCCGGGGGAGAGAAGGGAGCCGGAAGAGAGAGAAGGGAGCCGGGAGAGAGAGACAAAGGGGAGAGAGAAGGGAGCCGGGGGAGAGAGAAGGGAGCCGGGAGAGAGAGACAAAGGGGAGAGAGAAGGGCGCCGGGGGAGAGAGAAGGGAGCCGGGGGAGAGAGAAGGGAGCCGGGGGAGAGAAGGGAGCCGGAAGAGAGAGAGAGAGGGGGGAATGAGAGAGAGAGAGAGAGAGAGAGAGGGGGGAGAGAAAGAGGGAGCCGAGAGAGATGGAGGGGAGAGAGAGGTACGGATTGGTTCATACTTTTTGAGTAAATATTTGAAGTTTTTCCACAAAATGTAGGTCAGGATTTAGAAGGCCTTATTAGTAACTCTTGAACCCCTCAAGGGTCAATTTTGTCGCATTTGTACCCTCGCGTTAAATGCACACTGAGGATTGTATACTTTGTGTAGCACCACCTCGCAAAACTCTAGTCTGTTACACAAGAGGATCAGCGCCGGCTGGTAAACCCACGGCTCGCCGACTGGGTCGGGGACCAAAAAACCAACTGTGGGGGCGGCGCGCGTGACACGCTACTCCACGACGACAGTAGGAAACAGCATGTCGGACCGTAGCCACATACACTGCCCTCTCACATATCCCCCCGTCCCAGACATGCTAATCCCCTGCAGTTGTGGCGGAGGCATGGATGGATGCCATATAGGTTGAATGCCAGTGTGAGCAGGTGTGAGCATGCTGCCTGCATGCCTGCCTGGCCCTAGAGACTGCAATGAGAGATGGGCTGGAGAGAGAGAGAGGTAACAGCTGCAGCTGGGAGGGGGACGGGGGACGGGGACTATGGAAGTGAAGAGTAATGTGAAGACCTCTTTTTAGGCCCCTTTTCCACCAAAATAACTTTGGTTCTAGAACTGAATCTGTTCCAATAATCTGTTCCAGATTGTTAGGACCTTAATTGGTGCTTTCACGGAACTGGCAGCCATGTTTTGGTTCCAGTTCAGAACCAACTTTTAGGGTTCTGATTCTGAAACTCTGAACTGGTTCGATATTAGGACTGAACTGGTTCAATATTAGGACTGAGCTGGTTCAATATTAGGACTGAACTGGTTCAATATTAGGACTGAACTGGTTCAATATTAGGACTGAACTGGTTCAATATTAGGACTGAACTGGTTCAATATTAGATGGGAAGAAAGTTTTTAGCTCAAGACCCAAAAGACGTTTGCTCGGGACCCAAACTAGTGAAAACAGCAGATCTACAACCTCACAACACGTCACTTCGCCCCACATTGTGAGCTTGTAGATCGGCAATTTTTTTTTTTTACTTCTTAAACATTTTGGTTTCTAATTTATGGATTGAATTTTGGTTTTTAAATCATGACAATCTTTGCTTTTTTGTGATTTTTTTTACTTAGAAAATGTTTTGACATAATTAAAAACAAAATGGAAAGGAAAATTAATAAAGGGACCCATAAAAATGTGTCCATGACCCACAAATGGGTCCCGACCCAGTGTTTGGGAACCAGTGTCTTGGAGTACAGTAAAACCACTTTGGTTTCTAAACTGTTTCGTGTGTGTGTGTGTGTGTGTGTGTGTGTGTGTGTGTGTGTGTGTGTGTGTGTGTGTGTGTGTGTGTGTGTGTGTGTGTGTGTGTGTGTGTGTGTGTGTGTGTGTGTGCGTGCGTGCGTGCACGCGTGCGTGCGTGCGTGCGTGCGTGCGCGTGCGTGCGTGCGTGCTTTCAGGGGGCTTTTGCTGCTAAAGAGTGTGAGTGTAGAACAATGATTGCTTATCCACTCCTGCCACCTATCTGTAATTGAATGTCATTTGAAGCCGGTTATCTATTTCAGTGTGTCTTTTTCCTCTGCATTTCTTCCCCCTGTTGTTGGTTTGGAGCTAATCTCCTGCACTGACAGTTGGCTATATGTTTTATACTGAAATATTTAAAGGAGCATTCAGTGATTTAGAAAAAACCCTGGTCCGCCCCGGTAACAAGATGTGCACGCTCTACAGTGGGGGGACACGCGACATGCCAACAGCACGCACAACAAGGCCTGCCCTGCTCGATCGTGATTGGCGGAAGGCCCCTCTCTATCCTGATTGGATGAAGGTTGGGCCACCTAGCCAAAAACGAAACCTGACGTTTTTTGACCCCAGGGGTTAACTGGGGAAAGGGAGGAACTCCTTATATGGTCAGACACTCTATAGTAGGGAAGATTATCACAACAAAACAAAAAAATAGTGATATTTGACTTGAGTGAAATCACTGAATACACCTTTAACTCTAACTTTCATGTCAGTCAGTGGGGCTCGGATTGGACTGAAAACCTGCCCAAATTTGGAGTCATACATCATAGCCGTCACAGGCCGGCCACATCAAGGCTACGTAATGTAAATAAGGAAACTGCATAATTGTCAATTTCTTGGTCTGGTAATTCCCAGCTGGCCGGTTCAACGCACTGCAAGGCAAGCTGTAGCCTGTATTATGGAATGCATTGCAGTCAATGTGAGGCAGGGGTCATCAATATCATGTCCATACATGGACAAATGTGTCCGTGCGTGGCTAAAGACTTGGTCTGGTCTGTGGAAAACATTTGATTTTCTGTTTTACATACCATTATAATGTTCTTATTGTGATCATGAGACCTAATTAATGACTGCATGTCAAGTCTCCAGGTTTTCTTCAGAATATGGCACTTATTTACCACAACACTGTTGCATACAGCAGGGGTTCTCAACGTTTTTGGCCGGGGACCCCCGGAAATGCTTTGGCAATGTCTCGGGACCCCCGTCCCGCCCCCTCCCGACCCCCAATATAAATTGACTGCTACAATAACCTTAACCCATTTTGGGCGGGAACCCCTTTTGGTGTTTTAAGCATTATGTTATAATTTAGCTATTGAAAAATAGCAGATCTACAAGCTCATAGCGCGCCACCGAGTGGCGCGCTACGAGCTTGTAGGTCTGCTATTTTTGAAAAACCGTGGAAAAAAAAAAGATTCTTTTTTTTTTTAATAATTTGGGGACCCCCTAAACTAATTTGGCGACCCCCCGAGGGGTCGCGACCCACGGGTTGAGAACCCCTGGCATACAGTATATTAGGAGTCCAACTCGTTCTCAAATGTTTTATTTGCAAAGACCAACTTAACTTTGAGAGTGTAGGGATGGAACCGTAAGGCCATTCAGGGCTAGCTCTTCATGTGTCTCTGGTCATATTATTGTCCACTCATTTTGTACAGTATGTTCGTAGCAAAAATGAATGTTGACCAAAATGTCCACCACAAGCCAGCATAGTGATGACCCCTGATGAGAGGACAAACACTATTTATTTTGAATGATTGCGACCTCATGTGTCGGTTCAAGAACTTATGTCTTGTTTTTCCGACGTGCACACTGTAATTTCATTGGTGTATCGTAAAGAGCAGAGTACGTTTATGTACAGTAAGTATAGACTGTCATCGCGAGACTGTCAATTAGTCACACACAGCCTGTGTTAACCGGTTCTCGCACACTGCCCAGTCAGTTAGGTGGGTTGGCGAAAGGGCCTTTCTGTGTGGAGTTTGCATGTTCTCCCCGTGTCCCCTAGGGTAGGTACCCTCACAAAAAACATGCACTAAACCTGGTCTCTATACTGCCTCCCACTGGCCAGCCGGGGTGCCTGATGGAGGGAAAGGAACTAGTCGGAATAACGTGTTCCTTCCACGCGCTACATCCAACCGGAGAAACTCCCCCCTGTCAGGTGAAAAGAAGCGGCTTGGACTCTTCATGCATTGAAGGAAGAATGAGGTCAGTCTCTCCCGATTTGGCAGAGGGAGTGTAGCGCCCAGGATTACACAATTATCACTGGGTGAAGAAATGGGTTATTGCAACTGTAGGTCGCATTTACTATGAAAACCTACATCTCTCAGTTAGTTAGTCGCCTCAATATATGGTCACGCCTCGTGACATCAGATCACACCTCCATAATATGGAGGTGTGATGTCACAAGGCGTATATTTATATATTATATGGTCACGCCTCGTAACATCACGCCTCCATATATGGTCAGTGGTCACGCGCTGTGACATCACGCCTCCGTATATGGTCACGCCTCGTGACATCGCGTCTCGTGACACGTCACGCCACCATATATGGTCAGCTCCATATATGAAGATCACGACACTGACCTCATCTAACCCTGGATAACCATACATGGAGAAGACTGGATCATCACCTAGATCTGCGTATATGGAGCCGGAACTCTACATCTGACCTCAAACCCTTAGATCTCCATATATGGAGCTGATCTGTTCTGACATTCCATCTGTTGATCCTTCCCCACCCGTCCTTCCTGTTCTGACATTCCATATGTTGATCTGACCTCACCAAACGCTGTACAATCAATGCTCCATATATGGCCAGTACAGAATTCATTCCATATGTTAATCTGACCCCCATGCCAAAGCGCCAGCGCTCGCCCAGCAGTCTGCCGTCACCCAGGTGGATGCGTGCACACAAACTCACCCTAAACAAAACACACACTGTGCTCTTTAGATACCTCAATAACATTATATACTGGACACATTTCTTTTTAAAACACACACAGACACTGGGAGGAGACCCCGGGCCAGACCAAGGCGCAGTTGGAGGAAACACATCGACTCACTGGCCTTGGAACGTCTCAGAATCCCCCAGGAGGAAGTCACTAATGTTGCTCTGGAGAGGGAAGTCTGGAGCACTCTGGTGGAGCTGTTGCCCCCGCGACCCGACTACGGATAAGCGGTTGAAGATGGATGGATGGATGGACACAGACACACACCGTTCCAATGTGCATCCCCAAATCCGCATGATTGGCGTTCACACACACACACCAGTCCAAATCACAGCCGGATCTTTCAATATCCTGCCAGGGTCTGACCTTTGACACACCCCTCCTTCCATCACCGAAAGCTCTGCCGGGGTCTCCACTTTTGTTGTTCCAAAAGCAATTACACTGTGTTGGCTTGAAGAGCCGCAGGCAGGAGGTGGTGCTTCACCACACGCCAGATGAATGTGTGTCTGTCTCCTCTGGTGAATGGGGGGTGGGATTCAGCTGTGGACAAGAGAATGGCTTCAGCGGGATGAGCGTGGGGCTCTGCTGTGAGGGAGAAGCAAAACCTTCATCAGAACGTCACTTCAGAAGCCCCCTCGCCCGCTGCCCGGCTGGCCCCTCTTCACCTCGGAGCTGCTTCAAAAGAGAAAAACACAGGACGGCTTCATACTGGCACATTCACACTCCCAGACCAGATGGAGCCTTTGTTCTGCACGCACACCCGCACACAAACACCTACACAAATGCAACGCACGCACACACACACACACACACACGTATACATGCGCGCACACACACACACACACACACACACACACACGCACACACGCACCACGGCAGAGTAAAGCCAGGATCATGGCGGCATAGGGTGTTGTGATTCTCTTGTCCTCCGTCGTGTTCGCATTAGTCATATGCAAATAGACATTGTGCTGGGAGAATGACACAAATCCACCATGTCTAAGTCCCTCAAAGAAGGCCGGCGACGCCTATTTAGTTAACATGATTTATTAAGGTGTATGACCCAGTTAGCGCATGCGACTGTTTATGATGGCTTGGCAGAGGCCAATGGTGAAAAGGAATTGACGTTAGATGGATATAAACTATTTATGAACATAAATGCTGTATAATATTGAAAGTATAATATTAAATTCAATTTAAATGTAAATTGTCTTTTGTATTGAAATTGTAGATTGTCTTTCAACTGTATATTGTATGTTGACACATTTGCTATATAGTATGACTTCTCATAGCAATTTACTAATGATTTGTACATTTCTGTTGCCCCGTAAGACATCTTTATCTAAGGAAGATGATGATGATGTTAAGTAGAAGCATGGAGATGAGGCAGTCAGCGAGGTTAAGTCAACGCTTTGATGTCCTGTGATGTCTCGGATGTCTTTTAAGACCACCATCAGTTGGAGCTCACTGCAATGTTCCATACAAAGCCTACGTTGGCCTTTACGCTGTGGAGCTTCAGCACGTACCCAGCAGTTAACTGACATTTTCCTCCGAATTGGCGCCGGGGAGGAGAGAGACGCATCCTTTCAGCGAGGTGAGTCTGAAATGCCAGACTGTCAGGGCTTATCCGATCCTGCCAGTTGAAATGTCACCTGAACGACAACATACCCTGGTACAACAATAGGTCATTCGTCCGTCAGGTAGTAGCCTATAAATTAAACCCCATTGCGGTGGCAGTTCAAACAAACATCTATTGCTGTGGCATATAATAATAATATGGTCTCTCTGTACAAATATGGAGAAAGTACAGGTTGTTTTTCAATCAAGTCGTAAATTAACCCAGTGTGTGACCTCACTGAGCTCAGATTTAGTTCAGTGTCGGCAAAGTTCTCCCCACTTTCCTCTATAATTTACCTTGAGATATTTTATCAATTTATGCTGCTATTGTTTGAATACATCTTTAGACTGATTGTAAAGCGCCTTTTAAACGTCCAGTGACATCTTGCGCTTGCTATAACTATTAGCAATGAAACCGGATAAAGGCCACAAAGCTATTTTCTCACAGGAAAACGGCGTGATAAAGCTCTCATGAAACTGAGGCAAAAAGTAATTGTGAATTATTTCTTCTGTGGCTTGTTTTTGGCTTACTGCCACGACGAGGTATGCAACGTGAGATAACACAGTTAGTTTAGTGGGTGCTAGACAGTTGAGATATTGCATGAAATTAAAGTTTCAGCAAATCCATTTTATTTTCCTTTTTGAAACATCAATTCCCCCTCCCAAGATAAGAAGTATTATAATTAATATCCCCACACAGCTGGTGTAGGAAACATCAAGCTCCCCGTGTTAAATTGCCATGAGTGGAGCAAATTCAACCTAATGAGATTCCTCTTTATTTGTCTAGATATCATGTGATAGCGTGACAGATTATTTGACCCTGTCCATATTAATGCACATGCTTACAGTTTATGGTTAAATATTATCCTTAACCTGACTGACGTATATGAGCCGTCATCTTACACAGACAGCAAAACATATGGATTAAAATTGTGTATATTTCAGTAAACTGTTGCAGCTTAAGAGTAGACATTTCTGTACAAAAACACAGGATTGGATCTAATTATCCTTTGTATACAGGTTTGTGCCAACAAATAAGCGAGGCTTGGACCAGTGAGAGCAGATATGTCGATGATCTAAAGGGTAAAAACAAATCACACCAGTGTGAAGTGAGGGCGATCTTATCATCGTACATCATCATACTCATTCTCGGCCAATCGGGATTTGCGTCCTCACCTTCGTCTTCAATGTTTGTGTTACGCAATGTTTGTGTTTACACAAACACTCAAAATGGTCCATTCACTGTCAATGGGATGTATTGTTTGTGTAGAACAAAGTCTGTGCGCACACACCAAAAGCTGGACATAGGAGGGGCTGGCGCCCCTCAAAAAGGCAAACTAAAGACACATGAACATCTCATGAAAAATGTATATATACTTTTTTATTTTGTTTGATATGTAATGGTGTTAGGGCACTACACAGCCCAGGATTGAAATATCATTTACAGTCTACTGGCGGTTAAATAATTCAAATCCAACACCCCCTACTCACTAGTGGTTAGTGGAAGTGTGAGTGGCATCTCGGTGCGCTGTGGAGAGGTTCGCGACATAGTTCCCCGTTCACAGTACACCTCAAATCATAACAAAATCAATATCCAGCTCCCTGTACCATGACAGATTTTATGCACACAAGGCAAAAAATTATACCACATGGTTCATAATACTGAAGGTTTTCATGGAAAAATAAATAGTTTACAGACTATATATTGAAAGAAAAGCTGCTGATATTTTTTTACAATACATACATAGCACATGCAATAAACAGTGCCCATAATTTAGTTTTCTTTTAAAAGAAAATGTTTCTTACATTTTCTTTTTAAAGAAAAGCATGATATTATTGACACGCAACGCACAATTAAATTATGGTCTGTCATTACGTTGAAGCACAATCGAGGGTCATTTTCACAGACATAGATTAAGCCATGTCCTATACTGTACCTATACTGTACAGAATGTAGATACTTTTGGCCATTGCTTAATCCAGTGGTTTTCAACCCTTTTCATATCGAGGTCCATTATTTACAGTATTTCAGCCACGGACCACCGTTTGATGAGATTTAGCCTCTCAGACCCAAAACTTGCGTCGTTGGGTAAGATTGTGTCCACAATTCCATGCTGTATTGATGTTTGTACCATAGGAGAGATAACAGGCAAACGTTGATCAAAATAACAATTATATATTTATTTTACAACTGCAGTTGTTTACAAATAATTGAACTCTTGAGAGTGTAAAATGAAACCAAATGGACCCAGAAGGGTCCATTTTGTTTCATTTTTCATTCTCAAGTGTTAAAAATCTATTAAGGGTCCAACTTTCCATCATTTAGCTGGGGACCCCCTGGAACCCCCTCAAGGACCCCCCGGAGCCGCTGGTTGAAAACCACTGGCTTAATCCACCCAAACAACCTGCTGAACACATTCCATATGAATTTGAACACAAATGTGAATGAATGTGTGTAAGACTCTTTTCAATGACTCCGCAGCGGTGAATAATATTGTAGTTAGTTCTACGTATAGTGGCTTTGTGTGAGCATCTTCATTGTAAATGAACCCTCCATTTAAAGCAGACAGCTTCGTGGACCTGCGTATAGCTGAACGCCTTTTGTGACTCACTCTTTGCCATGATACGAACGACAGTTCAGAGAGTGTCTTTCTTACAACAGGAGAATGGCATCGGATCAGCTTTCCACACGACGCTCAGTATTTGAGTCAGAACTTGCCGAGAGAAGGCAGAGCCCCGGCCTTGACCAGGACGGCCGACAGCAGGTCAGCCGGCCCGGAGGGGTGGTGGATCGCGGTGGGAGTGGACTGGTCCATGTTATTCTTAATGTCGGAGTTCAAAGATGTGGGCACCTTCCCTCCTCTGTTCAAGGTGGACTTGGCACCCACGCCGCCCCCTCCTCCTCCTCCTCCACCCAGGCTGGTCTTGCTGTTCTCCGCCGTGGGGATAATGGTGCCACCCAGGTGCGGGTTGCCGCCGGCTATGGGGCTGTGGATTGAGGACTCCAGGTTGGACTGACAGCAGCAGAGCAGCCGGAAGAAGGCGGCCCTCATCTCGCGGCTGGACAGCGTGTAGATCAGCGGGTTGAGGGCCGAGTTGAGCACGGCCAGCGCGATGAACCAGTCCACCTGGTAGAGCACGGGGCAGTCGTCGGGCCTGCAGCCCACGTCCAGGAGGAGCAGCAGGAACAGCGGCGCCCAGCACACCACGAACACGCCCAGCACGATCACCACGGTGCGCAGCAGCGCCAGCGAGCGCTCCGACGGCCTGCTGCTGACCCGCCGGCCGCTGGACGTCACCAGGCGGTAGATGCGGATGTAGAGGATGACGATGGCCACCAGCAGCGCGCTGAAGATGCTGATGCAGAAGGCCACGTAGCTCTTGGCGTAGAGCGGCAGCACAGTGGAGCAGGAGGACAGGTCGTCGCGGCAGTTCCAGCCCAGGCTGGGCAGCGAGCTCAGCAGCACCGACACGGCCCAGCACGCGCCCAGAAGGCACAGGAGCCGCCCGCGGCCCGCCGTCTCGCACGGCCGCAGGCGCACCATGGTCATGTGCCGCTCGATGCCGATGGCCAGCAGGCTGAACGTGGAGGCGCTGAGCGCCACGAACATGCTGCCCTCGCGCGCCAGCCACTGCGACGGCGTCAGGAAGAAGGTGTTGCGGCCCGACGTGAAGATGTTGACCACGTAGGCCACGCCGGCCAGCAGGTCGGACAGCGCCAGGTTGCCGATGAGGAAGTACATGCGGCTGTGGAAGCGCTTGTTGCGCCACAGCGCCAGCAGCACCGTGACGTTCTCCAGCACGATGAGCGCGCAGATGAGCAGCAGCACGGCCTTCTTGCAGGCCTCGCTCCGCCGCGGCCGGTCCCACTTCCCCGAGTGGTTGTAGTGGGTGACGATGATGGCGTTCATGCCTTCCTCTACCACGTTGCCCATGTTGACCTGCTTGGCCTGGCCTTCCTCGGTTTACACAGCAGAGGGCGCCACAGCACTGGACACGGTGGAGGGAAGCGGGGCTACTTGAACTGGCAGCGATGCCACTTGTTGCATCTCATCACAACACAGCCTCTTTCAAGGATCTGTCAATAAAACGCAGCACAAGAAAAAAAAGAACAGGCTATTATATGTCCGTTAAATTACTTAAATTAAAATCAATAGCCTATTAATTTGTTAATTTCGAGGCGTTTATAACATTTAATAGAAGAGTGAGTGAATATTAATTAACTGAGAACAACTATACTATGATGGTGAGAGTAGCCTTAGTTGCCCTAAAACTTTGAACACACAACAGCTTTGAACAAACAGTAGACTCAGGTTTGCTGTTTTTAATTGTAACACCATGGATGCTATTGATGTTATCATGTTTATGATAAATTGTTTGATTAAAGCATTTAACATCGTGCAATTAACCCGCAGCCAACAACGAAAAAAATGTTTAAATATTGGCTAACTATCTCTTTTTTAAACAAAACCAAAACTCAATTAATTGTGTACGTTGTACTGAGCAATAAGTCACTGTTCACATAAGCACCATTAACATTACCGAGCAGTTGTGGTAGTTTGAGTAGCCTTACTGTTTGAGAAGTCTGTCTGGAGCCAGCTGCAGCTTTCTGCCTCATTTCGTGGGAAATCGTGATAATGACATAACATTCTACTAAATCTACACCAATCTTGTTTAAACGAGTTGGTTGCCAAAGGCTATAGTATAAGATGTGACAGGCCCAGGCCTACCTGTTTGGGTTATTTGGCTGTAGCCTTACTTTGATATTACATCCCAGCAGCAACTCCACGCAGCGATTGGAACCTCGATTCCTCTTGTGCGCTCATAAAGTAGAAGTTGGTCCTCCATGCGTCTCCAACATAAAGTCGAAATTCCATATCTCGTCCTTATAAACGATGCAGAGCAGCTTTTACGCCAACAGATCGTTCTCCGAGCTGTCGATATATGTATACGGGTTAAGAAGCTGAACTTTTCTAGCGGACTTTTCTCTTTTCTCACTCACTCCACTCCACTCCTCCACGCACGGTGACTTCACTTTATCCCAACTCTCTCTGACTGTACCGTCCCGCTTCTCACGCCACCCATCTGGATACGGGGCGGACCCGTCCCGCATCCCTCTCCATGATGCAGTAACCCTCCACTGAGCAGTTAGAGACCAATTATGAGTCAGGACTCAGGAGAGAGAGAGAGGTCAATGCACACTTTGTCATGCTGAAACGTTTTTTAACGGACTTTTTGTTTATTTATAGACTAGATTGCTATAAATAAATGTAGGCTCTCTCTCTCTCTCTCTCTCTCTCTCTCTCTCTCTCTCTCTCTATATATATATATATATTATCGTGACGTGTATATTATTATTTTTTCTTCTGTTGATGCCTCAAGATTCTATTTTGGTTCTTGGGGCTTCGTGGCTCAGGGGTAGAGTTACCGGATGGCAACCGAAAGGTTCCCAGTTCAAACCCGGTCGTCCTTGAGCAAGACTAATTGCTCCTGATGTGCAGGTTGGTGCCTTAACCATGCATGGTTTCCTCCAGCATAGGTGTGTGAATGTGTATAGTGTGTGTGAATGGGTGAATGTAATGCACAATCTATGTAAAGCGCCTTGGATATAAGGCGCTATATAAATGCACCATTTACCATTTCTTTATATTGCCTATGATCGTGTCATTTTACTGTTTTTTTGAGCATAAGCGTTTAATTTGTATATGCCCGTGTGTGATGATGTGTCAGTGGCTGCAGGTCCTGACACGTTTAGGCTATTAGAGAAGGCACATGCTGTACGGTACACAGAGCTTTGAAGATGTGCGTTACCTTTGAGTCACTGACTATTATTAGGCTCCATCGATGGGCCTACCTGTGGGGCATTTGGCTCAGCACCAGATCTAGAGAAGGGATGTGCATAATCTGCATATTCGGCCTATATCACAAACTCAGTGGTGGGAAGTAACTAAGCACATTTTACTTACTGTAAGTACTGTACTTAAGTACAATTTTGAGGTATTTGTATATACTTTACTTGAGTATTTCCAATTTCCTATACTTCTACTCCACTACATCTCGTATAGTTGTACTTCTACTCCACTACATTTATTTGAAAACTGCAGATTTGGATTATTATTACAAACAACAACAACATACATTAACCACTTCAGCCCTGGCCATTGGAAAATAGCAGATCTACAAGCTCGCAATGCGTCGCATACATTTGAACCTTGTGAAATGGGACATTCTTCAGAATGAGTATAGGCCTATACTTTCTATACTTTTGGTATACTTTAATTAGATTTTGATACCAAAACTTTTGTACTCAAGTAAATTTTGTATAGTGTACTTTTACTCGTAAATAACGGAGTAGTTCTGTATTGCCGTATTGATACTTTTACTTATTAGTAATACATTTGAGTACTTTATCAACCACTGAAGATCACTCTGGAATGTTGTCTCTGCATGCCTTTCTAGTCGCCGTCGCTCTCTCTGTCCTACATTTAGGGTTTTACCAAATTACAGTAAAATAATATACAAAAGAACAAACATACACGTGCAACTTAACCCATTTTGGGCGGGAACCCCTTTTGGTGTTTTAACCCATTTTGAGCGGGAACCCCTTTTGGTGTTTTAACTAAGCATTATGTTGAAAAATAGCAGATCTACAAGCTCATAGCGCGCCACAGAGTGGCCACAGAGTGGCGCGCTACGAGCTTGTAGGTCTGCTATTTTTGGAAAATCATGAAAATGCGGCACAAATCTTTGAATGTATATTCTTTCAGAAGACTTATTTTTTTTATTAAGTCAGTCTAAAGAATTGTCCAGGGTTTTGTGAAATTATGCAAACTGATATGGTGAGAATCACATGACCCAACCCCTCCTATATCCCATTCCTAGCTTAGATTAGTTATTGTTTTTTCCTGATCAGGAAGAAGAAGCATGACTATCTTCCACTGTGTGTGTGAGATAGGTCAGACCTCTGTCATTGGAGCCGAGTGGTGTTACACGAAAAGGAATGACAGAGTCTCACTGACGGTCCAATCCCATCTCCTTTTATGCACTTCATCCTCTTCATTAACCCATTTTGGACTGAGGTCGATTAAAATCTAAAAATCTAAATCCTAAAATTTTTCTGAAAACCATGTTTCTATGTCTAGTGGTACTCAACCTTTTTCATGTCAAGGACCCCCAGAATTATCTCTATTGGGCCACGGACCCCCATCTCAAAATATGTAGTTCCAGGGACCCCCCAGAAGCAATTATTTTTGTTAAAAATGTTCGCTCTGAAATATATATTCAAAGATTTGTGCCACATTTTCACGACTTTTCAAAAATAGCAGACCTACAAGCTCGTAGCGCGCCACTCGGTGGCGCGCTATGAGCTTGTAGATCTGCTATTTTTCAATAGCTAAATTATAACACCAAAAGGGGTTCCCGCCCAAAATGGTTTAAGAAACCAGAGGAGTCACAGATAAGGATGACACAGATGGAATAGAATGTCTTCTGTCGGGGCCCCTGATCCATGTATGTCCCACAGGGTGGGACAGGATTGTGTGTGAAATGTCCAAAAGTTGGTCACTATACCGGCGTACACATTGACACGGGTATATGTGCTGCCTGGAAGTGAACTCAAAGGGCCACTGCTGGAATGAGTCAGTGAAAACAACTGGAATAAATTGTCGTGATAGTTTAAGTGTTTTAAAACAATTGTTCCCAAACACTGGGTCGGACGTACGGGACCCATTTTAGTAGGGGATATTATTGTCAGAATCGTTACGCGGCGGATAAAAGCATGAAATTTGGTACAGATGTCCCTTGGGTCATCCTAAAACATCCCAGAAGGGGTGCCGAAAAAAATCTTAAACAGGAAGTGAGTAATGGACAAAATTCAAAATGGCCACCTACAGTGTTGGAACGAGTTCCAATTGTCTCAAACAAAAAGTAGAAAAGAAGCAATGACTACCGAGTTTTCTCACCACTTTTCTCACCACTCTGGTGAGAACATTTGGTCTGAAATCGCTACCAATTTCCTTTGTCTGTAGAACTTTGCTGAATACTGAGAAATGAAGATTGCACATTGAAAAACCACAGGGCCCACAGTTTCCACTCAGAATGACTCAGTAAAGATATGATGTTCTCGAACTCTGGAAGCTATTGTAATTCTGTATGTCTGTGTGTGTTTTCACACAGGTGAGCATGTACAGTATGGTACAATTGACATTACAGTCAGATGGGAACAGCAGTCATTTCTTTGATTATCACCCAGGCATTATTTTCACACAGGCCAAGTTACACTGATTTGTCAGCTACCTCATCATTACTTGCGCAAGCAGAGCGTGCAAGTCATGTTTTCGGCCAGGTGCGATGTTTGGGGCCAGCACATGTTATGACGTCATATGCTGGCCCCAAGCTGACCGTGCAGGTGTGTTTTTGTCATGCTACGAAGCATATTGTATGGGTCACGAGTAAATGTCCCTAGACATTTGGTTTCCTAGACTTTGTCACTATAATTTCAAAACATTTAAATAATCAAGAAAATAAAACGCAAAAAAAAGAAAAAGCTTTCATGAATTAAATGAATACAAATTGTAAAAAAAATCCAAAGAAATTCCATAAATTAGAAAACAAATCTTTGAGAAGTAGTGAAAATAGCTGATCTACATGAAGCTCAAAACACATCGCGCAGCAACGCAGTGTGCGCTTGTAGATCTGCTATTTTCACTAGTTTGGGACTCAGGCTAACGTCTAATCTCTCTTTTGGGCCTCGACCTGAAAAGTTTGGGAACCACTGTTTAAGAAAACCTTCTGTAAACATTAGGGGAAAAGAGTGCTTTTCTTTGTTCCCTCAGATCCAGGACCTTTGAGCAAATCAATGAACAAAGTACTGAAATGCAGAAGTCTGACATACTGTACATATGGTTACATCGGTGAACTTGTGTAACTGTATGTAAAGTAGCTGCACCTTGATTTATTTTATTTATTTTTATTTGACAGGGACAAAGCTCATTAATCAACATGTCAGTTTTCACCTCAATGTAAATGGGCCAGAGTTAGCCAAAGCTAAATTTCATCTGTAGTCCCTGGGCAGGCTCTTAAAAAATGAATGATAAAAAGAAAGACAGAGTGTGTAGTGTGCCAGCACACAACACCATGCGTTGATGCCATGTGTGCATATGTGCCAGCACCCAACACTATACCGAAAAAGGGGATGTGTAAGTTGTGGGCGACAGGGAGAATATACAAAGCTTTTCACACAGTCTCTCACAGTCACACATGACGCACGCACACACTCACGCACGGTCGCACGCACGCACACACGCACGCACGCACGCACGCACGCACGCACACACACACACACACACACACACACACACACACACACACACACATACAACATAATGTCCATTGTCCGTGACCTCACTGCCTTTCGTCTTTGCAGAGATAAAAAGAGAGGTGTTGTCATTCAACCATTGCAAGGTAAAAGTATCACCTGACGCTAGACAGGTACCTTTGCCGCAAAGCACTGAAATACAAAGTTGCAAAGTTGCCTTTACAAGGCAAATAAAGTTATACTGTATTGTTCCCCGGAGGGGAAATTGTCCTGCATTTGATCCATCCTTGGAGCAGTGGGCAGACCTACAAGGCTATGGCAATAATGGCATAACATATGGCAATAACACATGACATGCATGTGTTTTGTTGTGGGAGGAAACAGGGGCACGCAGGGGAAACCCACGTGAGCACTCCGCGGATTGTTTTGCTGTGTCGGCGCGCCCGGCCGGAAGTCCATTGTTGTACGTCGTCCATAGTACTCTTGTCCTATACCAGCGGTGGGCAACTTTGATGATGGAGAGACGGCCGCTATATTTTCACACTCATTCCAATTACTTTTCATTTGTTCGTAAATTAAAGTCCAACATTCAATGTTGTTTGACCTAGTTAACCTGTCTAAATACTGTGTTGCTTCAATGTTGTTTTACTATATTGTTTGTGTTGATTGTATGCCTGTTATATGTTCATGTACAGCACTTTGGTTGACCTTCTGGTCTTTGTAAATGTGCTCTATAAATAAAGTTTGATTTGATTTTGATTTGATTTACTTCATCATTCTAGTATGGCACACAAAAACAGCAGAAATAGAGTGAGCTTGTAGATCGGCTATTTTTGCAATTTCTTTTAATTAGAATGCTGAAAAATAAGGAAGTGTAACAGCTAAAAGCAGAATTCTGATATTAACCTGCTGGCCGAGGGTTGGGGGTGGGGGCCGCCAGTTGCCCATGTATGTCCTATTCCAAACTCATGAAGACATGGGGACTGTGTCTGACCCTCTACCCTTCTTCTCGTCCATCTGTCACCCTCTCCTCTCCTTTCAAGACTAGAGAGTATGCACGCATAGACATAAAAAGGTAGACGCCTCTTCCGGCGTGTGTTCTCGAGAGGGGGAAAAGCTTTCCCGAGATTCCTTGCGAAGCATAGTGGAAGCTTGCCAAGCTTCCGCGTGCGTCACAGAGCGGATGTTCGGGTCTGAAAATGTCCCGGAAAAGATGCGCTGTGATTGGCCAGTAGTCACAGTGGCAGCGTGGTGTAGCGTGCCTTCCACACTTCCGGCGCACTTCCGCCACAGAGTGTAAATTGTTCCGTTCTTAAATCTACACACATGGCTCCCACGAACTGCAGCGGCCAATGAGGCATCTAGTTTTCCCCCCCATCTAAACTGAGTGGCAAAACATTGGAAACATGGGTAACAGGCGGCAAAGATGGCCTCCAGTTACCCATCCTACTTGAAACATTGAGCAGCATGGAGCATTGTAGTTTGGAAGCGCTCATTGGGACAACCCGAACTTTCCTGCATATACCACCTTCTATGAATTGCGCATAATGCAGGAGGTAGCAGGACGTTGCGTTATTGATAACGAGCGCTTCCAAACTACTCAGATAGAAAAATAATCAACTGCACAGAATGTCTTCATAACACTATGTGTATAGTGGATTTTTATGAAACAAACGCTTTGCAGGTAGAAAGAGGAACATTCAAGCTTTCCGTACACCTGTAATGTTAGTGAGTTTAACATTGTTTAATAAAAACAGAATTTTCTGTTTGAAAGTATATGGGCTGTCAAGGCCAGAACGTTTTTTTTTTTTTTTTTTGCCACTCAGTACAGTAGGTGTTCCTGCATATAAACGCGCATAGCCTCTATTAGCTGGCGTCATGTTGTGTTTAACAGAACACACATCCCCATCAAATTCCCATAATAGAGAAGTTGCACAATCCATTCTGACCATGCACACCACTCTGAGTGGTTGGAAAAGGTAGGGGGTGCAGGCAATTACCTCTAATTTGTGTTCATGCCTTGCATTTCTCTTCTAACATTCCCACATTATGGTAAGTGACGTAGTTACTGTAAACACCCTGGGGTAAGGAGGCTGGGTCCGTGATTCAGGCTGAGAGTTACTGAGAGAGGATGGGATTCTTGGGAGAGAAGGTGGTTGGGGGAGAGTGGAGCATGGTTGGAGAGCAAATTAGGGTTAACTTTGGAAAGTCAGTCTGTGGTGGTGGTTTGGTTTGGTTTTGGTGGTGTTTTTTTTGTCATTAGTCACTGTAACTATAGCTGTTTCACTATTAAAAACTTAAATCTCAATCATTCCCATACACTGTAGATAGAATCTTGCACTGAAATCCTGAGTGGTTATTTAAATCAGACCACGTTACCCAAAATGAGTTTGACTCATTTGACTCACTGGCTGATGGATTTACGGGATTAATTTATTAGTAGGCTATACCATACACGGTCCAGCCCCATTCTAGTTGTTTTATGTTGTCTGGTCTGCTAAAATCAGATTATCTATTTTTAATGTTTAAAGTGTTTAAAGAGTCTGAAGGTTGTAATCAAGGACAGTGTTGGTGGGGGTCACTGGGCGAGGAATCACATGGGTACTGTACTGTACTGTACTGTATTTTAACATTGTAATGAAGCGCACACATAACCCACTCCAAAAAGTCTCTCTCTCTCTCTCTCTCTCTCTCTCTCTCTCTCTCTCCCCCCCCCCCTCATCTTCACCACCCATTCCGAGTTCGCTGAGAATGGCTCTACAGTATGTTAATCAGGCTCAAAGAGCCTCAAGTTGTCCTGGGTTTGCCACCAGTTTTTCGACTCTTGCATTAGCTAGCTTGTGGTTTGGCTGTCTTTGACTCTTGCATTAGCTAGCTTGTGGTTTGGCTGTCTTTGACTCTTGCATTAGCTAGCTTGTGGTTTGGGTGTCTTTGGTGTGAGTATTCCCAAACTGGGACCATTGTGCTCAGAGGCGGCTCGTATTGGTGGGATCTGGAGGATGATGGAGCTAACAGGGGAAAGACCAACTAGAAGATAGTTTCAGAGAATGGAAAAAAAAGGAGTGGGACAGAAATTAAGCTTAACTTTGGAAAGTCGGATCCATAAAGGCCCTTCCACTAGCTAGCTGGCGGATGAGATATGTTAATTGGCACAAATGCCATATTCCATCTCCTGAGAAATCGATCAGTGCCAAATGTCTCTGCCAGTAGGCCACATAAGTACCTCCACATATGTTTTATACTTTTTATACCTTTAAATGTATAATGAGTGGGTGACCCGATATCCGAGTGGTTAGGGCATATACCACATGGCCTCTAATGCCTAACAGCGAGCCCCCGGACAGACCATATGCTGGGTATGCCACTCTACTCTCTTTTGATTTTTCTTTTTTCACTTTCTCAGCATTAGATACACATTCATTCTCAAGAATAATATGATACGATACGACACAACTTTATTGTCAGCTTGCACTGAAATTTGTTTTGCGTCCATGGCGTCACCGTTCAAGAAACAGACAAGACATAGACGTACATTACAAAATGGTAGACATTACAGGACAAAAATCACAGAAACAATCAGGAACGAGAACATATCCACTGGTTTAGCGATTTTGGTTTAGAAGACAGACTGATGTACAAATGAGTAGGACTAGTTGGACTCCTAATGTGCCATATAGTGTCATAGTAAATAAGTGTACCGGTAATACATATTCTGAAGAAAACATGATATTCAGTACTTGGGTCTTTATGATTAAAATAAGAACATTATAATTGTGTGTAAAACAAAAATCAAAAATTTTCCACGGACACATTGTCCGTGTACGGACAACATGATGACCCCTGCTCTTGCACGCATATTTACAAGGACACTATTTGCAAGGGAGAGGTTCCGAAGGTTAGTTGGACCAAAACGTTGTTCCGTATTTAATAAAACTATTTTGAAAGTAAAGACAGTGAAGACTTCTCCCTCTCTTAGCACAAGAAAAATATAAAAATGACAGTTCAAAGAAAGCACGTGGTATCAATATTTTAATATGGCGACTGATTCTATGAGGAAATGTCAGTATTGGAGGTATCGATATTGCGGTATAAATCTGCCCATCCCTAATGAATGCACAGCATTACACCCAGACACCCAGCAGTCTTTGTAGTCTTGTAGATTGGCTTGTAGATTTGGCTATTTTCACTACTTTATTTTTTTATTTTTTGTTAATGTGATTTCTTTGATTTGTTTGTTTTATGCATCGTTCCATGTAGGCCAGTGTCCAACGGGCACCGCTGTAGAGGCCCTACGGGCACCACTGTAGAGGCCCCACGGGCACCTCTGTAGAGGCCCCACGGGCACCACTGTAGAGGCCCAACGGGCACCACTGTAGAGGCTCCAACGGGCACCGCTGTAGAGGCCCAACGGGCACCGCTGTAGAGGCTCCAACGGGCACCACTGTAGAGGCCCAACGGGCACCGCTGTAGAGGCCCCCACGGGCACCACTGTAGAGGCCCAACGGGCACCGCTGTAGAGGCCCTATGGGCACCGCTGTAGAGGCTCCAATGGGCACCACTGTTGAGGCTCCAATGGGCACCACTGTAGAGGCCCTATGGGCACCGCTGTAGAGGCCCCACGGGCACCACTGTAGAGGCCCAACGGGCACCACTGTAGAGGCCCCCATGGGCACCGCTGTAGAGGCCCAACGGGCACCGCTGTAGAGGCCCAACGGGCACCACTGTAGAGGCCCCACGGGCACCACTGTAGAGGCCCCCATGGGCACCGCTGTAGAGGCCCCACGGGCACCACTGTAGAGGCCCCCATGGGCACCGCTGTAGAGGCCCCATGGGCACCACTGTAGAGGCCCCCATGGGCACCGCTGTAGAGGCCCAACGGGCACCGCTGTAGAGGCCCAACGGGCACCGCTGTAGAGGCCCAACGGGCACCGCTGTAGAGGCCCAACGGGCACCGCTGTAGAGGCCCAACGGGCACCACTGTAGAGGCCCCCATGGGCACCACTGTAGAGGCCCCCATGGGCACCACTGTAGAGGCCCCCATGGGCACCACTGTAGAGGCCCCCATGGGCACCGCTGTAGAGGCCCAACGGGCACCGCTGTAGAGGCCCAACGGGCACCACTGTAGAGGCCCCCATGGGCACCGCTGTAGAGGCCCAACGGGCACCACTGTAGAGGCCCAACGGGCACCACTGTAGAGGCCCCCATGGGCACCACTGTAGAGGCCCCACGGGCACCACTGTAGAGGCCCAACGGGCACCACTGTAGAGGCCCCCATGGGCACCGCTGTAGAGGCCCAACGGGCACCACTGTAGAGGCCCAACGGGCACCACTGTAGAGGCCCCCATGGGCACCACTGTAGAGGCCCCCATGGGCACCACTGTAGAGGCCCCCACGGGCACCGCTGTAGAGGCCCAACGGGCACCGCTGTAGAGGCCCAACGGGCACCGCTGTAGAGGCCCAACGGGCACCACTGTAGAGGCTCCAACGGGCACCGCTGTAGAGGCTCCAACGGGCACCGCTGTAGAGGCTCCAACGGGCACCGCTGTAGAGGCTCCAACGGGCACCGCTGTAGAGGCTCCAACGGGCACCGCTGTAGAGGCCCAACGGGCACCACTGTAGAGGCCCAACGGGCACCGCTGTAGAGGCCCCCACGGGCACCACTGTAGAGGCCCAACGGGCACCGCTGTAGAGGCCCTATGGGCACCGCTGTAGAGGCCCCACGGGCACCACTGTAGAGGCCCAACGGGCACCACTGTAGAGGCCCAACGGGCACCACTGTAGTGGCCCTATGGGCACCGCTGTAGAGGCCCCACGGGCACCGCTGTAGAGGCCCCACGGGCACCACTGTAGAGGCCCAACGGGCACCACTGTAGAGGCCCCCATGGGCACCGCTGTAGAGGCCCAACGGGCACCGCTGTAGAGGCCCAACGGGCACCACTGTAGAGGCCCAACGGGCACCACTGTAGAGGCCCCCATGGGCACCGCTGTAGAGGCCCAACGGGCACCGCTGTAGAGGCCCAACGGGCACCGCTGTAGAGGCCCAACGGGCACCACTGTAGAGGCCCCCATGGGCACCGCTGTAGAGGCCCCCATGGGCACCGCTGTAGAGGCCCAACGGGCACCACTGTAGAGGCCCAACGGGCACCACTGTAGAGGCCCAACGGGCACCACTGTAGAGGCCCCCATGGGCACCACTGTAGAGGCCCCATGGGCACCGCTGTAGAGGCCCCCACGGGCACCGCTGTAGAGGCCCAACGGGCACCGCTGTAGAGGCCCCCATGGGCACCGCTGTAGAGGCCCAACGGGCACCGCTGTAGAGGCCCCCATGGGCACCACTGTAGAGGCCCCCATGGGCACCACTGTAGAGGCCCCCATGGGCACCACTGTAGAGGCCCCCATGGGCACCACTGTAGAGGCCCCCATGGGCACCACTGTAGAGGCCCCCACGGGCACCGCTGTAGAGGCCCAACGGGCACCGCTGTAGAGGCCCCCATGGGCACCGCTGTAGAGGCCCAACGGGCACCGCTGTAGAGGCCCAACGGGCACCGCTGTAGAGGCTCCAATGGGCACCGCTGTAGAGGCTCCAATGGGCACCGCTGTAGAGGCTCCAATGGGCACCGCTGTAGAGGCCCAACGGGCACCGCTGTAGAGGTTCCAACGGGCACCGCTGTAGAGGCCCAACGGGCACCGCTGTAGAGGCTCCAACGGGCACCGCTGTAGAGGCTCCAATGGGCACCGCTGTAGAGGCCCAACGGGCACCGCTGTAGAGGCTCCAACGGGCACCGCTGTAGAGGCTCCAAAGGGCACCGCTGTAGAGGCCCAACGGGCACCGCTGTAGAGGCCCAACGGGCACCGCTGTAGAGGCTCCAACGGGCACCGCTGTAGAGGCCCCATGGGCACCGCTGTAGAGGCCCTATGGGCACCGCTGTAGAGGCCCCACGGGCACCACTGTAGAGGCTCCAACGGGCACCGCTGTAGAGGTTCCAACGGGCACCGCTGTAGAGGTTCCAACGGGCACCGCTGTAGAGGCTCCAACGGGCACCGCTGTAGAGGCTCCAACGGGCACCGCTGTAGAGGCTCCAACGGGCACCGCTGTAGAGGCTCCAACGGGCACCGCTGTAGAGGTTCCAACGGGCACCGCTGTAGAGGTTCCAACGGGCACCGCTGTAGAGGCTCCAACGGGCACCGCTGTAGAGGCTCCAACGGGCACCGCTGTAGAGGCTCCAACGGGCACCGCTGTAGAGGCTCCAACGGGCACCGCTGTAGAGGCTCCAACGGGCACCGCTGTAGAGGCTCCAACGGGCACCGCTGTAGAGGCTCCAACGGGCACCACTGTAGAGGCTCCAATGGGCACCGCTGTAGAGGCCCCAACGGGCACCACTGTAGAGGCCCCAACGGGCACCACTGTAGAGGCTCCAATGGGCACCGCTGTAGAGGCCCCAACGGGCACCACTGTAGAGGCTCCAATGGGCACCACTGTAGAGGCCCAACGGGCACCGCTGTAGAGGCTCCATGGGCACCACTGTAGAGGCCCCAACGGGCACCGCTGTAGAGGCCCCATGGGCACCACTGTAGAGGCCCAACGGGCACCGCTGTAGAGGCCCCATGGGCACCACTGTAGAGGCCCAACGGGCACCGCTGTAGAGGCCCCCATGGGCACCACTGTAGAGGCCCCACGGGCAGCGCTGTAGAGGCCCCAACGGGCACCGCTGTAGAGGCCCCATGGGCACCACTGTAGAGGCCCCACGGGCACCGCTGTAGAGGCCCCACCGCTGTAGAGGCCCCACGGGCACCACTGTAGAGGCCCCATGGGCACCGCTGTAGAGGCCCCACGGGCACCACTGTAGAGGCCCCATGGGCACCACTGTAGAGGCCCCATGGGCACCACTGTAGAGGCCCCACGGGCAGCGCTGTAGAGGCCCCAACGGGCACCGCTGTAGAGGCCCCATGGGCACCACTGTAGAGGCCCCACGGGCACCGCTGTAGAGGCCCCACGGGCACCGCTGTAGAGGCCCCATGGGCACCGCTGTAGAGGCCCCACCGCTGTAGAGGCCCAACGGGCACCGCTGTAGAGGCTCCAACGGGCACCGCTGTAGAGGCTCCAACGGGCACCGCTGTAGAGGCCCCACGGGCACCTCTGTAGAGGCTCCAACGGGCACCGCTGTAGAGGCTCCAACGGGCACCGCTGTAGAGGCCCCACGGGCACCTCTGTAGAGGCTCCAACGGGCACCGCTGTAGAGGCTCCAACGGGCACCGCTGTAGAGGCCCCACGGGCACCACTGTAGAGGCCCCACGGGCACCGCTGTAGAGGCCCCACGGGCACCTCTGTAGAGGCCCCACGGGCACCACTGTAGAGGCCCCACGGGCACCGCTGTAGAGGCCCCACGGGCACCTCTGTAGAGGCCCCATGGGCACCACTGTAGAGGCCCCATGGGCACCGCTGTAGAGGCCCCATGGGCACCACTGTAGAGGCCCCACGGGCACCGCTGTAGAGGCCCCACGGGCACCACTGTAGAGGCCCCACGGGCACCACTGTAGAGGCCCCACGGGCACCGCTGTAGAGGCCCCACGGGCACCACTGTAGAGGCCCCACGGGCACCACTGTAGAGGCCCCATGGGCACCGCTGTAGAGGCCCAACGGGCACCACTGTAGAGGCCCCACCGCTGTAGAGGCCCCACGGGCACCGCTGTAGAGGCCCCACGGGCACCGCTGTAGAGGCCCCACGGGCACCACTATGTAGAGGCCCAACGGGCACCACTGTAGAGGCCCCACGGGCACCACTGTAGAGGCCCCACCGCTGTAGAGGCTCCACGGGCACCGCTGTAGAGGCCCCACGGGCACCGCTGTAGAGGCCCAACGGGCACCGCTGTAGAGGCTCCAACGGGCACCGCTGTAGAGGCTCCAATGGGCACCGCTGTAGAGGCCCAACGGGCACCGCTGTAGAGGCCCCACGGGCACCGCTGTAGAGGCCCAACGGGCACCGCTGTAGAGGCTCCAACGGGCACCGCTGTAGAGGCTCAACGGGCACCGCTGTAGAGGCTCCAACGGGCACCGCTGTAGAGGCTCCAATGGGCACCGCTGTAGAGGCCCCACGGGCACCGCTGTAGAGGCCCAACGGGCACCGCTGTAGAGGCTCCAACGGGCACCGCTGTAGAGGCTCAACGGGCACCGCTGTAGAGGCTCCAACGGGCACCGCTGTAGAGGCTCCAATGGGCACCGCTGTAGAGGCCCAACGGGCACCGCTGTAGAGGCCCAACGGGCACCGCTGTAGAGGCTCCAACGGGCACCGCTGTAGAGGCCCCATGGGCACCGCTGTAGAGGCCCTATGGGCACCGCTGTAGAGGCCCCACGGGCACCACTGTAGAGGCTCCAACGGGCACCGCTGTAGAGGCTCCAATGGGCACCGCTGTAGAGGCCCAACGGGCACCGCTGTAGAGGCCCAACGGGCACCGCTGTAGAGGCCCAACGGGCACCACTGTAGAGGCCCCCATGGGCACCGCTGTAGAGGCCCCCATGGGCACCGCTGTAGAGGCCCAACGGGCACCACTGTAGAGGCCCAACGGGCACCACTGTAGAGGCCCAACGGGCACCACTGTAGAGGCCCCCATGGGCACCACTGTAGAGGCCCCATGGGCACCGCTGTAGAGGCCCCCACGGGCACCGCTGTAGAGGCCCAACGGGCACCGCTGTAGAGGCCCCCATGGGCACCGCTGTAGAGGCCCAACGGGCACCGCTGTAGAGGCCCCCATGGGCACCACTGTAGAGGCCCCCATGGGCACCACTGTAGAGGCCCCCATGGGCACCACTGTAGAGGCCCCCATGGGCACCACTGTAGAGGCCCCCATGGGCACCACTGTAGAGGCCCCCACGGGCACCGCTGTAGAGGCCCAACGGGCACCGCTGTAGAGGCCCCCATGGGCACCGCTGTAGAGGCCCAACGGGCACCGCTGTAGAGGCCCAACGGGCACCGCTGTAGAGGCTCCAATGGGCACCGCTGTAGAGGCTCCAATGGGCACCGCTGTAGAGGCTCCAATGGGCACCGCTGTAGAGGCCCAACGGGCACCGCTGTAGAGGTTCCAACGGGCACCGCTGTAGAGGCCCAACGGGCACCGCTGTAGAGGCTCCAACGGGCACCGCTGTAGAGGCTCCAATGGGCACCGCTGTAGAGGCCCAACGGGCACCGCTGTAGAGGCTCCAACGGGCACCGCTGTAGAGGCTCCAAAGGGCACCGCTGTAGAGGCCCAACGGGCACCGCTGTAGAGGCCCAACGGGCACCGCTGTAGAGGCTCCAACGGGCACCGCTGTAGAGGCCCCATGGGCACCGCTGTAGAGGCCCTATGGGCACCGCTGTAGAGGCCCCACGGGCACCACTGTAGAGGCTCCAACGGGCACCGCTGTAGAGGTTCCAACGGGCACCGCTGTAGAGGTTCCAACGGGCACCGCTGTAGAGGCTCCAACGGGCACCGCTGTAGAGGCTCCAACGGGCACCGCTGTAGAGGCTCCAACGGGCACCGCTGTAGAGGCTCCAACGGGCACCGCTGTAGAGGTTCCAACGGGCACCGCTGTAGAGGTTCCAACGGGCACCGCTGTAGAGGCTCCAACGGGCACCGCTGTAGAGGCTCCAACGGGCACCGCTGTAGAGGCTCCAACGGGCACCGCTGTAGAGGCTCCAACGGGCACCGCTGTAGAGGCTCCAACGGGCACCGCTGTAGAGGCTCCAACGGGCACCGCTGTAGAGGCTCCAACGGGCACCGCTGTAGAGGCTCCAACGGGCACCACTGTAGAGGCTCCAATGGGCACCGCTGTAGAGGCCCCAACGGGCACCACTGTAGAGGCCCCAACGGGCACCACTGTAGAGGCTCCAATGGGCACCGCTGTAGAGGCCCCAACGGGCACCGCTGTAGAGACCCCACGGGCACCTCTGTAGAGGCTCCAACGGGCACCGCTGTAGAGGCTCCAACGGGCACCGCTGTAGAGGCCCCACGGGCACCTCTGTAGAGGCTCCAACGGGCACCGCTGTAGAGGCTCCAACGGGCACCGCTGTAGAGGCCCCACGGGCACCACTGTAGAGGCCCCACGGGCACCGCTGTAGAGGCCCCACGGGCACCTCTGTAGAGGCCCCACGGGCACCACTGTAGAGGCCCCACGGGCACCGCTGTAGAGGCCCCACGGGCACCTCTGTAGAGGCCCCATGGGCACCACTGTAGAGGCCCCATGGGCACCGCTGTAGAGGCCCCATGGGCACCACTGTAGAGGCCCCACGGGCACCGCTGTAGAGGCCCCACGGGCACCACTGTAGAGGCCCCACGGGCACCACTGTAGAGGCCCCACGGGCACCGCTGTAGAGGCCCCACGGGCACCACTGTAGAGGCCCCACGGGCACCACTGTAGAGGCCCCATGGGCACCGCTGTAGAGGCCCAACGGGCACCACTGTAGAGGCCCCACCGCTGTAGAGGCCCCACGGGCACCGCTGTAGAGGCCCCACGGGCACCGCTGTAGAGGCCCCACGGGCACCACTATGTAGAGGCCCAACGGGCACCACTGTAGAGGCCCCACGGGCACCACTGTAGAGGCCCCACCGCTGTAGAGGCTCCACGGGCACCGCTGTAGAGGCCCCACGGGCACCGCTGTAGAGGCCCAACGGGCACCGCTGTAGAGGCTCCAACGGGCACCGCTGTAGAGGCTCCAATGGGCACCGCTGTAGAGGCCCAACGGGCACCGCTGTAGAGGCCCCACGGGCACCGCTGTAGAGGCCCAACGGGCACCGCTGTAGAGGCTCCAACGGGCACCGCTGTAGAGGCTCAACGGGCACCGCTGTAGAGGCTCCAACGGGCACCGCTTTAGAGGCTCCAATGGGCACCGCTGTAGAGGCCCAACGGGCACCGCTGTAGAGGCCCAACGGGCACCGCTGTAGAGGCTCCAACGGGCACCGCTGTAGAGGCCCCATGGGCACCGCTGTAGAGGCCCTATGGGCACCGCTGTAGAGGCCCCACGGGCACCACTGTAGAGGCTCCAACGGGCACCGCTGTAGAGGCTCCAATGGGCACCGCTGTAGAGGCCCAACGGGCACCGCTGTAGAGGCCCAACGGGCACCGCTGTAGAGGCTCCAACGGGCACCGCTGTAGAGGCCCCATGGGCACCGCTGTAGAGGCCCTATGGGCACCGCTGTAGAGGCCCCACGGGCACCACTGTAGAGGCTCCAACGGGCACCGCTGTAGAGGTTCCAACGGGCACCGCTGTAGAGGTTCCAACGGGCACCGCTGTAGAGGCTCCAACGGGCACCGCTGTAGAGGCTCCAACGGGCACCGCTGTAGAGGCTCCAACGGGCACCGCTGTAGAGGCTCCAACGGGCACCGCTGTAGAGGTTCCAACGGGCACCGCTGTAGAGGTTCCAACGGGCACCGCTGTAGAGGCTCCAACGGGCACCGCTGTAGAGGCTCCAACGGGCACCGCTGTAGAGGCTCCAACGGGCACCGCTGTAGAGGCTCCAACGGGCACCGCTGTAGAGGCTCCAACGGGCACCGCTGTAGAGGCTCCAACGGGCACCACTGTAGAGGCTCCAATGGGCACCGCTGTAGAGGCCCCAACGGGCACCACTGTAGAGGCCCCAACGGGCACCACTGTAGAGGCTCCAATGGGCACCGCTGTAGAGGCCCCAACGGGCACCACTGTAGAGGCTCCAATGGGCACCACTGTAGAGGCCCAACGGGCACCGCTGTAGAGGCTCCATGGGCACCACTGTAGAGGCCCCAACGGGCACCGCTGTAGAGGCCCCATGGGCACCACTGTAGAGGCCCAACGGGCACCGCTGTAGAGGCCCCATGGGCACCACTGTAGAGGCCCAACGGGCACCGCTGTAGAGGCCCCCATGGGCACCACTGTAGAGGCCCCACGGGCATGGCTGTAGAGGCCCCAACGGGCACCGCTGTAGAGGCCCCATGGGCACCACTGTAGAGGCCCCACGGGCACCGCTGTAGAGGCCCCACCGCTGTAGAGGCCCCACGGGCACCACTGTAGAGGCCCCATGGGCACCGCTGTAGAGGCCCCACGGGCACCACTGTAGAGGCCCCATGGGCACCACTGTAGAGGCCCCATGGGCACCACTGTAGAGGCCCCACGGGCAGCGCTGTAGAGGCCCCAACGGGCACCGCTGTAGAGGCCCCATGGGCACCACTGTAGAGGCCCCACGGGCACCGATGTAGAGGCCCCACGGGCACCGCTGTAGAGGCCCCATGGGCACCGCTGTAGAGGCCCCACCGCTGTAGAGGCCCAACGGGCACCGCTGTAGAGGCTCCAACGGGCACCGCTGTAGAGGCTCCAACGGGCACCGCTGTAGAGGCCCCACGGGCACCTCTGTAGAGGCTCCAACGGGCACCGCTGTAGAGGCTCCAACGGGCACCGCTGTAGAGGCCCCACGGGCACCTCTGTAGAGGCTCCAACGGGCACCGCTGTAGAGGCTCCAACGGGCACCGCTGTAGAGGCCCCACGGGCACCACTGTAGAGGCCCCACGGGCACCGCTGTAGAGGCCCCACGGGCACCTCTGTAGAGGCCCCACGGGCACCACTGTAGAGGCCCCACGGGCACCGCTGTAGAGGCCCCACGGGCACCTCTGTAGAGGCCCCATGGGCACCACTGTAGAGGCCCCATGGGCACCGCTGTAGAGGCCCCATGGGCACCACTGTAGAGGCCCCACGGGCACCGCTGTAGAGGCCCCACGGGCACCACTGTAGAGGCCCCACGGGCACCACTGTAGAGGCCCCACGGGCACCGCTGTAGAGGCCCCACGGGCACCACTGTAGAGGCCCCACGGGCACCACTGTAGAGGCCCCATGGGCACCGCTGTAGAGGCCCAACGGGCACCACTGTAGAGGCCCCACCGCTGTAGAGGCCCCACGGGCACCGCTGTAGAGGCCCCACGGGCACCGCTGTAGAGGCCCCACGGGCACCACTATGTAGAGGCCCAACGGGCACCACTGTAGAGGCCCCACGGGCACCACTGTAGAGGCCCCACCGCTGTAGAGGCTCCACGGGCACCGCTGTAGAGGCCCCACGGGCACCACTGTAGAGGCCCCCATGGGCACCGCTGTAGAGGCCCCACGGGCACCACTGTAGAGGCCCCCATGGGCACCGCTGTAGAGGCCCCATGGGCACCACTGTAGAGGCCCCCATGGGCACCACTGTAGAGGCCCCATGGGCACCACTGTAGAGGCCCCATGGGCACCGCTGTAGAGGCCCCATGGGCACCACTGTAGAGGCCCCATGGGCACCGCTGTAGAGGCCCCATGGGCACCACTGTAGAGGCCCCACGGGCACCGCTGTAGAGGCCCCACGGGCACCACTGTAGAGGCCCCACGGGCACCACTGTAGAGGCCCCACGGGCACCGCTGTAGAGGCCCCACGGGCACCACTGTAGAGGCCCCACGGGCACCACTGTAGAGGCCCCATGGGCACCGCTGTAGAGGCCCAACGGGCACCACTGTAGAGGCCCCACCGCTGTAGAGGCCCCACGGGCACCGCTGTAGAGGCCCCACGGGCACCGCTGTAGAGGCCCCACGGGCACCACTATGTAGAGGCCCAACGGGCACCACTGTAGAGGCCCCACGGGCACCACTGTAGAGGCCCCACCGCTGTAGAGGCTCCACGGGCACCGCTGTAGAGGCCCCACGGGCACCACTGTAGAGGCCCCCATGGGCACCGCTGTAGAGGCCCCACAGGCACCACTGTAGAGGCCCCCATGGGCACCGCTGTAGAGGCCCCATGGGCACCACTGTAGAGGCCCCCATGGGCACCACTGTAGAGGCCCCATGGGCACCACTGTAGAGGCCCCATGGGCACCGCTGTAGAGGCCCCATGGGCACCGCTGTAGAGGCCCCACGGGCACCGCTGTAGAGGCCCCATGGGCACCACTGTAGAGGCCCCACGGGCACCACTGTAGAGGCCCCCATGGGCACCGCTGTAGAGGCCCCATGGGCACCACTGTAGAGGCCCCCATGGGCACCACTGTAGAGGCCCCATGGGCACCACTGTAGAGGCCCCATGGGCACCGCTGTAGAGGCCCCATGGGCACCGCTGTAGAGGCCCCACGGGCACCACTGTAGAGGCCCCATGGGCACCGCTGTAGAGGCCCCACGGGCACCGCTGTAGAGGCCCCATGGGCACCACTGTAGAGGCCCCACGGGCACCGCTGTAGAGGCCCCATGGGCACCGCTGTAGAGGCCCAACGGGCACCGCTGTAGAGGCCCAACGGGCACCACTGTAGAGGCCCCACGGGCACCACTGTAGAGGCCCCACGGGCACCGCTGTAGAGGCCCCACGGGCACCGCTGTAGAGGCCCCACGGGCACCGCTGTAGAGGCCCCACGGGCACCGCTGTAGAGGCCCCACGGGCACCACTGTAGAGGCTCCACGGGCACCGCTGTAGAGGCCCTACGGGCACCGCTGTAGAGGCCCTACGGGCACCGCTGTAGAGGCCCTACGGGCACCACTGTAGAGGCCCCACGGGCACCGCTGTAGAGGCCCTACGGGCACCACTGTAGAGGCCCCACGGGCACCGCTGTAGAGGCCCTACGGGCACCACTGTAGAGGCCCTACGGGCACCACTGTAGAGAAAAATGACCAGCAAAACAAGGTCTACCCACCAAAAAATTATCCCATTGCTGAAAATAGTACCTGAAGGGGCTTTTGAATAGCAGCTTGCTGGCGTTACATATAAGACAAACACACTCGGAATGAGTTATAGAGGGGGGAAATTGTAATTGGTACTGTTTTGTTTTGTATAACTTATGTAATGTTTGTGCGCAACACTCTTGAAAACAAAGTATTTCATTGTGGTTTTGAGCCGACAGGACCTATTTGATGTCTGTCAATCAATGACCTGACCTGACCTGACCTATCCCGTAACCCCGGAGGGTCGTTGGGGCACCACAGACGATCTGTTGACCAGCTCTCTCCATCCCTCTCTGTCCTCGGCAGCTCTCATTGCCTCGTTGAGTTTCAAGTGTGTCCATTCTCCGATGTTATCTTCCCATCTTTTCTTTTGTCTCCCTCTTCTCCTGCCACCTCGTACGGTGCCTTGCAGGATGGTCTTTGCAAGGCCTGAGGATCTGGTGATGTGTCCATACCACAGTTTACGCTTGATGACAGTGGTCAGAAGGTCATCATGTGGGCCGATGGCTTGGCTGATCTTTTGCCGTACTTCCTCGTTTGTGACATGTTGGGTGTAGGAGATACCCATGAGTCTTCTGTAGCATCTCATTTCCATACTCTGTATTCTCTTCTGTAGCTCAGCTGTAAGAGTCCAAGTTTCACAAGCATAGACGTCATTTCACAATCAATGACGTCACCATAATTCAAGTGGCAGATGCCTTTAGTTTTTTCCTTTTTTAATTAATTTTTAGGGCCATGTCATGTGATCTACCTGCACAGCCTTTGTGATCTACTGGTAGATCACAATCTACCTTTTGGGCACCCCTGCCCCACGGGCACCGCTGTAGAGTCTACTCTACACCAGACAACCCAGGCTCCGTGCAAGATACAGACTGCTGGGTAACCCATGCAGTCTGTCTCTTGCACGGCTAACAGCACAGAAATGCAGAAACACTTAACTTTTAAATACATTAATCAAATGAATATCCCCTGAGGCATTCATTAACCCCGGTGATCAAAAACCTTGTAGAGGAGGGAGGGAGGAGCGTAGATCTCCAGCAGGCCGGGTTTGCTTCCCAGGGCCCACAAATCTCGGAAGTCAATCATAGCCAATCGGAATGGAATATTATGGAAAATCTGTCTCATACATGAACCAGAGCCATAGAGTAAGACCGAGTTATGACATTGAGGGGGCAGAAAACAGCCTGGTCACGTGGTTCATGTACTCGTGCAATGCATTCCGTAAACTTCCGGTTGTCCCCATTCAATAGAAGTCTATGTAGAAGAGCCTGGCCCCATGAAGTGAACGGAGTTGTCGTAACTCTGTCTTCATGAACATGGCCATTAGCACTAAATAGACACAAGATAATTTGTTACCTGTCCTATACAATACGTAGACAGCGGGTGCGTCAGGCATAAAAATGACAACTGCGTCGGCCAGAAGATAGTAATGACAACTGTGCTGCCCGTTTGCGGGTGGAAGATACTGTATAGCTCGATGAACCAAAAGACCTACAATGTCCGTGCAGAATGGGAAGGGAATTACGGTATTATGTTTTGTCATGTTGAATGGGAAATGTATTTGTCTCATGATCAGCGAGAACTAGAACGGGAACAGACACTTGACAAACCACAAATCATTTGACAAGACTTGTCCAGCATAGTGAACTGAGGAAAAGAAAGGAGGAACTGAAATCTCAGCCATATTATGTGTGCATAATAATATTCCCATGGACATGCACAACTTTGTGCACCGGTTCAGGTGGCCATACCGTGACGTACTGTATGCAAGTTCCGTTCACGTCTGTGGTTTGTGGCCGTGACCATAATACGTCACTGACTTCACCCTTGGTTTCACCCCTGCTTGGTGGATGTGCGACAACTGGCCAATCACAGTGGGGCTTTCCGACAACTGCGGTGAGCACGGAACACTCGCTCTCCCTGTAGTTTACCTATACCTCTCTCTATCCTTGCAGAAAAAAACACGGTCAGTGGCCAAAGACACACCGCGAGCGCCCACACCACCTGCCGCACGGACAAAACACGGTCAGTGGCCAAAGACACATCGCTGTGTGACTTTGTTGAAAATGTTCAAAATGATATTCACGGAGAAACAACAACACGACGTGTGGCGTTGTTCTAGTCTAGTGCAATAGCCTACAATGACAATCATGTGTTAATTTGACTCAGAGAGAGGTTTTTAGAGGATTTTATCTGGTAGGGACTGGCATTGTAGCAAATGATGATGAAAAATATAGGTGAGATAGATGGGGAATAGAGAACGCCTGAGGAAGAAGCAGAATTGACTGCCCTCTTATTCTCTCTCTCTGCCTCATCTCCCTGTTTCTAGTGTCAGTGGCATTGTGAGGAGTTACAGGCCCTCTGGCCCTCTTGCACATGTCAGCCTTGGGCTTTACAGATTAATGAATGTTCCCCAGAGCTGTTGACTTTACCCTGACTAACAGGCGGCGCACGGACACCCTGACAGCCCATTTATAACTATATCAAAACAACGCCGAAGGCCTCGGTTCCATTCCATGCTGCCGCAAGGACACAGACTTCCTGGATGTTTGGTGCTGTTGGGAAAGAGGAAATGTAGTTATGGGTCAGAAAAACATGCAAAAGAGGCCGCGAACAAGGCCTTATAAATGGTTATATAATTGAGGTAATGCTGGTGCGGTGCTGTGTCAATCTGCACATGTGCGTGTGGTATGTGCACACATGCACCACAGAAGACAAGGAGGAAGGAAGAAAGAAAGAAAGAAAGAAAGAAAGAAAGAAAGAAAGTTGTTCTATGCATGCGAACATGCATAGCGTGAGTCAAGGCTGTCTGACGATGTGGCTCAGATGGTGAATTAGCTGCTAGTGAATTAGCTGGTAGGAATGCAACGTTCAGTGGGAACTAGGGGGGTGTGGTGGTGGAGCAGGAAGGGTCTCCTGGGCCCTCCCCTGCAGGCTGTGGCCCCTCCCCACCACCGCCATCCATGCTGAAACAATTATGAGAATGAGGTGTCTTACAGTTTTATTAAGAACACTCACTACATTGAAAAAAAACTCATGCTCATTTTATTAAGAAAACGCTGGCCCTTCTATCCTTGGCCTGTGTTTTTATAGCTTTTCCATCATACATGATGAGGGACAGAAGAATATGTACAATAATATAATAATATCTACAGAATTCAAACATCATATGATGGGTTATACTATCTTTCGATAGTTTTAGGAACTAATTATGGAGTCTAAAACTAGTATTAGCAATTTGTCAACTAAGGTGTGTTCAGTTGCCAAAGTAGCATAATTTATATGAAGAGTTTTGTCAGACTATGTATGTGTCACCTGATCAAATATTCACTATGTTGTTTTGGAAAAGAATCACAATTAAAAACTAGAAAATACTGTTCCTGAAGAAACAGTGTGGGCTCAGGTAGCTCTCTACTCGATGATGTATTGACCCGCATGGCGTCACAGCCCCCCATGTGACATCACAGCCCAGAGGGCAAACAGACCCGCTCCTTCTGTCTTCCTATTGGTTGACCCACATGGTGTCACAGCCCCCCACGTGACATCACAGCCCAGAGGGCAAACAATAATTACGATAACAATAGTGGACTCTCCTACTCACAATCATAATGATAATGTATCAGGTTCAGATCCAGTCGCCTGCTGTGACATCTACTGAATCAGTATTCTGTAGCCCAGTGGTTCCCAATGTTTTTCATGTCAAGGACCCCCAAATTGACACTAATTAGCACACGGACCCCTATTTGAAAAGATATGCCAAGGACCCCCATGAGAGACGGCTCTAGCAGTGATTCTCACTAATTTCAAGGACCCTCAGTTCGACATTCATTAGTCTACGGACCCCCATTTAATGGCACTTATTTTCTATCTCTCGGACCCCCAATTTATATTGTAAAATCAATGTTAATTTAACTCTGAGAGTGTAATGGACCTGTTAGGGTCCATTTGGTTCCATTTGTACACTCTCAGAGTTACAGACCCATAAGGGTCCATTTGGTTCCTAACTATAATTTAGCTGGGGACCCCCTGGAACTCCCTCAAGGACCCCTGGGGGTCCCCGGATCCCACCTTGGGAACCACTGCTGTAGCCTACCTGCATCACTGTGGTGTGCACTGCAGACACCTCGCCCCAGGAAGTCCTGAGTGCAGCAGCTCTGGCAGCTGATAGTGTATCTTATCTGGGTTAGTTTGTGGTGGTGGTGGTGGTGGGGGGGGGTGGGTGTCAAGAGTCTGTCTGAAGAACAGTTCTGCTAGATATAGCTGCTTTAACTGACAGACAGACAGACAGACAGACAGACAGACAGACAGACAGACAGACAGACAGACAGACAGACAGACAGACAGACAGACAGACAGACAGACAGACAGATTGATGTAACCATATGAACCCCATAGCGTCCATGTTCTGGGCATGTCGTAACAGGTCAACATGACGTCTCTGGATGGACATTCTGCAAATCTCAACCATATTATCAGATCTAGTCTAGCGTTGGCTGCTTTGAAATCCATATCTGTACCTCCATCAAACATGTCTCTGTGTTTGGTATGCAGGCATTTCTCTCCAGGAGGTCCTGAATGCGGACGCTCTGGGAGCTGATAGTGTATCTAAGTTATCTAAGTTAGTGGTTTGGGGGGGGGGGGGGGGTGGGGGGGTGGGGGGGGGGGGGGGGGTTATCTGTGGACTGCAGGTCTTCAAGAGCCTCAGGTGACTTATCCTTAGATATATAGTTGCTTTAACGGGACCCTGGGATCTAAGAAAATCTAAAAAAGTCTGAAATCTAAAACTAGTTTTACTTAAAACACGATGTCTCGTAACAATCCAATCATCCACCACAGCAAGCACTTAACCATGGAACGGGCCAAAAGGTTAACAAGAGTTCCCTTTATGTCATTTATATTATGATCCCTCAGTTCCACATGCGGGGACCCAGAACCTTATTAGACGTGTTAGTCTTTTATTTAGTGGGTTTGCTGTCATTTCTGTTCCGTTGATGATGGCTGCCATTTCCCACCTGATGTTATGTGGGAATTCTGTCTGCTCCAAACCAAACTGAATAACTGCTACTTTGCATAATGTCTTCAGACTAGGACTTAAGTGTAAGAAGTACAGCTCGTGGGAGTATTTGTATCCTCCAAAGAAAATGATGTGATCTAGACTCCCACCATGCATTCATGAGAATGAAATGGCGGTTGTCAACTCGATGGTTTTCCTAACATTGTTATAGTTGTAACTTTGCCTATAAGATTATAATCGGCTCAGCAGAGAAGAAGAGAAAGTCGTTCCAGGAAAGAAGGGGAAAGACCTCAGTCTGTATTTCTCAGTCAAAATTAAAACCTATTAAGCAGAACTTTCTATGATGGAGTGGAAATGATGGAGTAGCTACTTTCGAACTGATCGATTAAACATCGATCAACATATGAAATGAAAACTATTATGTTGCAGGATGCACAGTATTGTGAAAAAATCACCATACCTAGATGTTAATGACTCACCTGTAGGTTTTCATTGAGAACACATGAAGTGCTTGTAAACATGACACTACGCATATCAAAACATGTTGTCGTTACTGTTAGCCACCGTGATCTTCAAAATGTCACCATCTCTCACCATCAGACAGTAATTTACAGCATGTGGACTTTTGCAGGGATTATTTATTTTTCCTTATGATGACCGTCTTAAAACCTAAACGGAGTTCAAGCCTTGGCCTTGCCAAAAAAAACGTTAAAAATAACTTGGACCTCAGTCATGTAAACAATCATGCCCTTTGAATCTGCCCGATTTTCTCAGTAGTTCAACTGATGCCTGGGAAAGCTTGTGTGCGTGTGTGCATGTGCGGATTGTGCGCGTGTGTGTGTGTGTGTGTGTGTGTGTGTGTGTGTGTGTGTGTGTGTGTGTGTGTGTGTGTGTGTGTGTGTGTGTGTGTGTGTGTGTGTGTGTGTGGCTGGGTATGTGAAAGAAAGTGAGAGTGTTTGGCAGTGTGTGTCCAATTTGTCCATGCATGACCATGATCGAGTGTGACCACGCACAGGGTGTCACGCACGCACGCACGCACGCACGCACACACACACACACACACACACACACACACACACACACACACACACACACACACACATGCACACTATAACTTTCTGTACTTCACAGCAGAACGACCAATCTTTCTCCCTCAACAAACAAACAAACTTCAAGGGCTGTAAAGCCTCCACACACCAATGCGACTACTTGCAATCTATCTGAGAGAATTATGCAGTGGCTGTCTGACTCTGGAGTGTGTCTGTGTAGTCTGTAGACGTTCTATGCTGGCCGGTCAAAGGCTGAGACTCCCTCGAGAGGCGGAGGAATGCTCAAGTGTTTCAATGTGTGTGTGTCGCTCTGCTCCAGAGTCCAGACGCATTCCCCTGACCGCCAACCACACACCATCCAACATCCCCCTAACACATGCACACACGCACACGCACGCACGCACGCACGCACGCACGCACGCACACACACACACAAACTCACCCTAGGCCAGAGAGCCACTTCTTCACCCTTGCTGGGCCAGCCAGACCTCCCAGAGAAGGCAGATGGAGCCTGAGAAAGGGCTAACCCACTGACAGAAACAGACCAACCCCACCCACCACCTCCCTGGACCGCTGTTCCAGCTGTTCCAGCTGTTCCGACCCTGTGTTGTATCATATATTACATATATTACAGCTTCATTCATACTCCATCCATCCAATATATGACAATGTTGCTCGCTGCATCACGAGTCGACACGTTAGCTTAAACATCGGTTGTTTTCGCATCGCGGTTGTACTACAGAATATAAATAAGGCAGGGTCAATTCTTACATTCTCAGAACAAAGCATCAGCAGGATTTCACTGTTTACCTATAGCTCGATACATTTGCTTTGCCGTGTTACGTTTTGTTGAATTATATTTAAACCTGCAGAAAGGCCAAGGAAGATGCATTTAAAACAGTTATTTTACTACATGTCATGTATCCAGGGAAACGTTTCTGCCCATGATTGCTCTCACATCTCCAACCTTTTCATTATAGCACCCATCTTTCTACCACTGTTTCACCCATAGAGTTATATAAACTAGAGGGTGGAAGGCCCCGCCCCCAGCTAGTATTCAGTTAGTTTGAAGCACCTGGAAGTCTGCCGGAAGTACCTCTGTGGGTCTCAACCTTATGTGGCGCTGCTCTGCGGCGACATGGGCATAAGGGCTACGCTTGCATGCGGGCCCTTTGTCCAAGACAAATTTCTTCCTCGGGAGACAAAAAAAAAAAAGAACCTTGAACCTTAGAATATATATTAATAGAGACGTCACCGGATTTCTCCTCCCATCCACTTGCATTAAGTTGCTCAAAAGCCCATGAGGCGATTTCAGAATGCATTCTGGGATGGACTGGGCCAAATCGTGAACACGCTGGGCCGTTGACTATCATTGCGCCATTTGCGCGCGTTCACGTATGAAACATAGCGTGCACGTGTCATCGGCCCAATAACATGAACGTGCGCAACCTGGTAACCTGCTATAGGTCCTCAATAATCATGATAAAATGGCACGATTTTGTTCTACTCAGTCTGTGTCTCATAGGAGGGCTGTGTCTCATAGGAGGGCTGTGTCTCATAGGAGGGCTGTTTTTACTCAGTCTGTGTCTCATAGGAGGGCTGTGGGCAGTTTAGAAAAAGAGAGAACGATGGCTTCCATTTTCGCATTGCAACTTTTCAGGACTAGAAAGCCTGCAGTTTCTATTAGCTTGTATTCCCCATCGATGATGTCACTGGAGGACGGTTTCTGAACTGCCCACAGCCCTCCTATGAGACAGAGTAGAAAAGAATTGCGCCATTTTTTCATGATTATTTGTGAGGACCTATTATATGAAGATAGGTTGAAAAGTGGTGAAGTGGTCCTTTAATAGTGTAAAACTGAATCTGAATGTGATAAACAGTGAAACCACAGTATCCGATTCAGACAATTCTATTCATCCCAAAGTGCATTCATTTGACATCATACCCAGTCTACTGCAGGCATGATAAAAGACAGAGGACTCACGTAATACTGTGTGCTGACACACTGAGCTAGTGCAGCGTGCGCACGAGTGCATTCTCACCGGGAACTGAATGAGTCCTGTGGTATTTTTCCTATAGTGTGTGACCCTGTGCTGTCTTTATAGAATGAATGGTGTGTGTCTGTGTGAATGAATTACTGAAGTGAATGGGGGCCAGTCATAATGTCCAGGCTGTGACTGACCGAGGGACAGTGGCTTCTGGGGGAAGGTGTGGGTGCGTGCGTACGTGCGTACGTGCGTGCGTGCGTGCGTGCGTGCGTGCGTGCGTGCGTGCGTGCGTGCGTGCGTGCGTGCGTGCGTGCGTGCGTGCGTGCGTGCGTGCGTGCGTGCGTGCGTGCGTGTGTGTGTGACGCAGCAACGCTTCACATAAAGAACGCCCCGATAACAATCTGCAGAGGTGGCAAGGGCCGCCGTGGTAACCTGCTGACCCTGCAACAACACTAAGAGAAGGCCGGCCATGGAACTGTGTCCTCCTAAAGCTCCCCGGCTCCACAGAAGGCCGGCCATGGAACCGTGTCCTCCTAAAGCTCCCCGGCTCCACAGAGAAGCCCGCCGAACTAAAGGCTAAAAACACAACCCTTCACATCTCATTAGCCACGACTCCTGTGACAGCTGACCGAGGGTCAAAACATAATACCTCATCAACGGGCCAGAGTTCATGTGCTCCGTCCTCTCTCTCAAAACCACATTTATTTTTTGTTTGTGGTGGTGGTGGTACAGTAACTACAGACTTTCTGTGTTTCAGTGATGTCTTTTATAGAAAGAACCTCCAGATGTTTTACTTGAGCAGGACGTTGTTCGGTTCAACTTCATTTCACTCAGTAATGATACTGTTTTCCAGACAGGTATTCACGGGTCTAAAACAACAAAAAATAAAATAATTCATATTGTTTTGGGTTTTTTTAGGAATGAAGTTGAAGTTGGAAAGGAAAGGGGAAACACATGGCAATTAATCCAATATGGGTTTGTTCGATAACCGCAGATTAAAGCTAAGCCTTCCTGAAGTCATGAAACACCATCCAATAAACACAAATAAAGGATCATAGCTGACAATGGGCTGACAAAACAGGCCCATGTGTTTCAATGAACCAGCTTTCCACATCCACCTCCTTTTATACAATAGGTTCACACGCAGGCGTGCACGCACACGGCCACGCGCACATGACACGTACGCTGTGTACTGTACACACACACGCACGTGTGCACGCACACTCATTTTAGACCCCAGCCCCTCAGTGCCGCCCACAGTCCCATCGATGTTTATTAGTTCTATGAGTGTGAAACAGGATGCAAGGTTCACATTGTTGAAAACACAGCCGCCTCTACGCCACCCAGCATGCCCACATGTGTCCCCTTGTTGTCTCTGACTATGTGCTGCTCTCGGGGTACAGACCAGGTGGTTGGGGGTGCAGCGCCAACATGCTTCACTGACGGTTGAGAAAGGGTTGGCTGTGAGCATCGTACCGGACTGTTTATTGACCAAAGGTGAGAGGAACGAAGGAGAAGAGAGAGATGGAGGAGGTGGACGAGGGTTACTTCAGGGGAATGCCATGTGAAAATAAACGGAGAGGGCCGCAGCGCATAGACAGTGGGCCCGACAATGTGCGGGTGAGAGCCAGGTCTGCTCAGTCAGGGCTCGTGTATTCTCCACGTAAACACACAGGTCTTTTAGTCTGAGATCATCCTTTCCAGGAGGTTTGTCCTTTGTGTTGACCGCAGTGGCTCAGGGGTAGAGCGGCCGCTTGGGAACCGGAAGGTTCCCAGTTCGATCCCGGGCTCCAGAGTTAGTGTCCTTCAGCAAGACTGAACCCTCTAATTGCTCCCGACGTGCAGGTTGGTGCCTGCACGGGAGTGCAGCACGCCGCCATCGGTGTATGAATGTGTGTGTGAACGTAATGCACACATCTACTGTATGTAAAGCGCCTTGGATAAAAGCAAAGCACACAAAAAAACACCTGGCACGCACGCACGCACGCACGCACGCACGCACGCACGCACGCACGCATGCACGCACGCACGCACGCACGCACGCACAAATGCATGTGCATACAGTACATAGATTCATACACACTCTATATTACACTTGGCCTAGTCTCTCTCAAGACAGAATGTTGACTCCAAAGGAAAAGAGGCCGCTGTTTTTCCTTAATTTTGTGACGATGGGTTCTCAGATTGCACTTGGTCCTAATTCTGTACCCTGGCCTTGCCTTGACCCTGGCCTGCTCCTCTGCACTGCATCCCCCAGCCTTGACCCTGGCCTGCTCCTCTGCACTGCATCCCCCAGCCTTGACCCTGGCCTGCTCCTCTGCACTGCATCCCCCAGCCTTGACCCTGGCCTGCTCCTCTGCACTGCATCCCCCAGCCTTGACCCTGGCCTGCTCCTCTGCACTGCATCCCCCAGCCTTGACCCTGGCCTGCTCCTCTGCACTGCATCCCCCAGCCTTGACCCTGGCCTGCTCCTCTGCACTGCATCCCCCAGCCTTGACCCTGGTCTGCTCCTCTGCACTGCATCCCCCAGCCTTGACCCTGGCCTGCTCCTCTGCACCGCATCCCCCAGCCTTGACCCTGGCCTGCTCCTCTGCACTGCATCCCCCAGCCTTGACCCTGGCCTGCTCCTCTGCACTGCATCCCCCAGCCTTGACCCTGGCCTGCGCCTCTGCACTGCATCCCCCAGCCTTGACCCTGGCCTGCTCCTCTGCACTGCATCCCCCAGCCTTGACCCTGGCCTGCTCCTCTGCACTGCATCCCCCAGCCTTGACCCTGGCCTGCTCCTCTGCACTGCATCCCCCAGAGTCCTAAACAAAACAGACCAAACCAGCACAGGACCATTACCATCCAACCCATTACCGGCTACATGAAACCCTTGCAATATGCACATAGGCACAGAGTTATGATTTGAAGATAATGCAGGTTCTATATATTATCTTAGAACGTATTACAGAATGTGAGTTCTGGCGAAGGAGCCGAGTGTTTTATCTCACAAACGGGCACGAGTTTGTGTTTTTCCTTCGCTGTTCATATTTCAACCTGCCACGCTGTGATGCTCCACAGGCTCGTTTGGTCACACACCTCATCAACCGAGTATTTCCTAATCAAAACTTTGTCGGGTATGGATTTCATAACGGCACTTTATCAACAAAGAATGAAAATGTGTCTTTCCGCGAGGACTTGTTGAACCCAATGCTGTCGGTGCCTCTTTGACCCTAATGGATTGTTTTCCATGGATGGTGACCAAAAGATGTGATCTCTCAGCAGACGGCCATCAGCGAGGCACTCACTCGCTCACGCATGCATTCTTTGCAGCCTTGGAAATTTCCTTCTCAAAAATAGCTCTGGATATGTTAGCAGGGGAAAGAAGGCTGCTTGAATAGGTCATTTTGACCTGAGATCAGATTCTAAAAATGTCTTCTACATCCTGACAGTTTTCTGAAAAAGCTATGTTTCAATGTCAGTGGTTCTTCGATTTATTTTTTAATAGCAGACGTACAAGCTCGTAGCGCGCCACTCGGTGGCGCGCTAAGCTTGTAGATCTAACACCAAAAGGGGTTCCCGCCCAGAATGGGTCAACGTTGTTGACGTTTTGAAAACATTACGTGAGGTGCAGCCTGGAAATGAGCATTCATGATTAGGACTTGATCCATCACGTCATAACCTGATGAGTTAATGGAAAACTTTTAATTTGTCATTATTGAGTAACTGCATGGGCCAATGTCGGAGAAAAGATTCAAAGATTTGTTGGCGCTTAGCATATCAGAATACATGCAGCCAAATGGAGTGCACAGAACGGACACAGTGGCTACTTCATAGGTACAAACACAGTACTAGGCAGGTACTATAGGAAATTATTTATACTGAATGTATCTATATATCTGATGTTTTATATTGTATGTACCAAGTATCCCTGTCTTGCGGTTGATCTATGTGTTGTCGAATATAGATTCGGCCTTGTGCATGTATAATTCACTTATTAGGATGTACACATTATTATAACTCAATTAACCATAGAGTGACGCAAACATGTCGGACTAATTGGCCCCATACACACACACACACACACACACACACACACACACACACACACACACACACACACACACACACACACACACACACACACACACACACATGCACATACACACACACACACACATACACATGCATACACACACACACACACATGCACATACACACACACACACACATACACATGCACACACACATGCATACACACACACACACATACACACGCACACACACATACACGCACACACATGCACGCACACACACACACACACACACACACACACACACACACACACATACACACACACACACACACACACACACACATACACGCACACACATGCACACACACACACACACACACACACACACACACACACACACACACACACACACACACACACACACACACACACACACACACACACACACACACGTTATATGCAAAACTATATAGGGGCAGTGCAAACAAACATCTGCAGTCACATGCCCGAACTGTCATCCTATGGAAGTAAGCTGTCCAAACTCTGTTTACTTTTATTTAACTTAAAGGACCACTTCACCACTTTTCAACTTCTCTTCCTATACATTCGTCCTAACTAATGTTCATGATAAAATACCACCATTTTTTCCTACTCAGTCTGTGTCTCATAGGAGGGCAGTTCAGAAACCCGTCCACCAGTGACATCATCGATGGTGAATCCAAGCTAATAGAAACGGCAGGCTTTCTTTTCCTGAAAAGTTGCAATGCAAAAGTTGAAGCCATCGTTCTCACGAAATCTAAATATATTTTAAAACAAATCTTGTTTAAAATAAAATCTGCCTAATGATGATGTGGTGGACGGGTGTCCGAACTGCCCAAAGCCCTCCTATGAGACACAGACTGAGTAGGAAAAAAATGGTGGTGTTTTATCATGAACATTAGTGAGGACCAATTATATGAAGAGATGTTGAAAAGTGGTGAAGTGGTCCTTTAAATGTGACTCCTTAGCAACTAATAAAGATTCTTGCTGAGTATACAACGCATCCAGAGGCCTCCTTCTTTTCAACGATTCTACAGTACAAGTGCAACCCCAGGATTGAATGAGTTGCGCATTCAGAGATGCTCATTCTTGTGGAGCGTAGCTTGCACTGAAGATCTTCTCTTTGACCCTAATGGATTGTTTTCCATGGACGGTGACCAAAAGATGTGATCTCTCAGCAGACGGCCATCAGCGAGGCACTCACTCGCTCACGCATGCATTCTTTGCAGCCTTGGAAAGTTCCTTCTCAAAAATAGCTCTGGATATGTTAGCAGGGGAAAGAAGGCTGCTTGAATAGGCCATTATTAACGTTGTTGACGTTTTGAAAACATTACGTGAGGTGCAGCCTGGAAATGAGCATTTTGTGATTCACCCGAATACACATCACTATGCTTTTTACTTCATTGTGTGCCTTCCTTTTACGGGAACCCGTTTTGGTGTTTTAACTAAGCATTATTTATGCTATTGAAAAATAGCAGATCTACAAGCTGCTACGAGCTTGTAGGTCTGCTATTTTTGAAAAATCGTGAAAATGCGGCACAAATCTTTGAAAATATATTCTTTCAGAATACTTTTTTTTTAATTTCGACGTCAGGCCTAAATGGGTTAAGAGACTGAGGGCTGTATTTTGCGGTGTGGTCAATGCTCTTTGGCCACTCAGAATAGTGGCCAAATGGCATTGACCACGCCTCCAGGTCTTAAGTTAAGTCACAAGACCTGGTACTTAAGACACGCATAATACAGCCCTGACAGTTCTCTCACATTAAGAAGGTGACTGAAAGGTTTAGGCACAATGTTTAACCCATTTTGGACTGATGGCGATTAAAAAAGAAGGCTTCTAAATCCTAATAGTTTTCTGAAAAACCCATGTTTCTAACTTTCTATGTCAGTTGTGCTCAACCTTTTTCATGTCAAGGACCCCCAGAATGATCTCTATTGGGCCACAGAACCCCATCTCAAAATATGTTGTTCCTGGGACCCCTCAGAAGCAAATATTTTAGTTAAAAATATTCGCTCTGAAATATATATTCAAAGATTTCCACCACATTTTCACGACTTTTCAAAAATAGCAGACCTACAAGCTCGAGTGGCGCGCTATGAGCTTGTAGATCTGCTATTTTTCAATAGCTAAAGTATAACATAATGCTTCAAACGGGGTTTGAAGTTTGATAAGGGGTTACCGCCCAAAATGGGTTAAGTAAACTCTATGTACAGCAAACAAACATTCTAATTTCAACGACCTACCGTTTGATATGCATTAGGCCACAGACCCCCATTTTATACCTGTGTTGTTGTTATATCTATAAGACCCCAATCTACACTGTACAAGCCAGTGTTCATTGTGTGTACACATGGAACACATGGACCCATAAGGAATCCCCTGGAATCCCCTCAAGGATACCTGCAGGGTGTCCCCGGACCCTCACGTTGAGAGCTAGTCCTGTACAGGAGGGTAGCTCTTTCCGAGACACTGGAACCTCCTCAGCGTGCGTGCGTGCGTGCGTGCGTGCGTGCGTGCGTGCGTGCGTGCGTGTGTGCGTGCGTGTGTGCGACGTGCGTGCGTACAACATGAGATGGGATATGACTAATAAGAAAAGCAAGCAATCGCAAAGTGTTCATGTACATAACATACATGTTTCAGAGTTTAACTGCTAGGCATAATGTGATTTATTACATCCGTCATCCAACACGTTCCATAGCAACGAGGTGACCCACATGAGGGCCGACGCATGCATGCGTCACATTGATTGTACATGGCCAGGGTTTCCTCTCAGCTCATATAATGATTGTATGGAGGAAGAGAGAGGCAGGTCTAGATGGAAGATTAGCCGTGGATTCAAACAGGAGGCTAATTGTATCCTGTATCTATGGCACATGTGTGTACACGCCGGTCAGCCGTGTGTTGTGAAAGGGCCGTGTGTCTGGGCGTCTCACTGACTTAATGACACTACTTACTGGCCCTAATTCATACTCCGCTCCTAGTGCTCGTTTTGAAAAAATAACATGCATGGAAATCCCACCAACAGAAAATCAGTTGTGTCAGTCACAGAGTGGAGGTGGGTGACTTTGGCGGTCCATGTTTGAGCTCCTTTGATCCTTTGATTATAGGCCCAAAGAGAATCCTGTTTATCCTTTTATGGGATCAGCGTAATTCAGTTTGATTTCAGAGCAGGAACGGGCAAACTAAGTAACACGTTTTAAAACGGGTTCATTTCAGACGCCGCTCTGGAAGGAGCATTAAGGGCTAAAAAAAGGTAAACGTAGGGAAAAGGAGTGGTTTAGGGAGAGCCTCACAGGGGAAGAGAGCGGGAAGGGAGGGGAGGGCACTGGAGAGCAAAACAGGACAGGGCAGAATCACACACACACATCTTTCCACTCTGTTTTTATTTGAGCCCGTTCCGTCTCACAGGAAATACCCTCCACTGTTTTCCATGAGATGGCTTCATCTTCTGCGGTGAAAGTCATGCCAGACTATTAATAATGTTAAATGTCAGAACAGGACATGGTCGACGTGACTGACCGTTACCACGGAAACATTCCCCGATATTCCCTTTCTCGGTCAACTGACCTGAGGGCAGGAACTCGTGTGAAATATAGGGTATTGTTAAGCATGTGTATATGACTCAGAGCCTTTTGTGCACAAAACCACAGGCATCTGATATACATACTGTTGTACCGGCACGAGGTACAGTGTGGCACACAAACTCATAATATCAGTGCTAACACAACCATCATTGCAGTCTCAGTGAGAAGACTACAGTACTGTAGGTGCAATAGAGTGAGTGGCAAATCGAGTTCAATGTCGTTTAGTGCAATCAGATTTTTTTCTGGTTGGATGTATGGGCTGTCAAGGCCAGAAAGTAGTTTTTTGCCACCCAGTAATCGTTCCCGCAGAACTTCCGGGTATGATGATGATCTCACATCATGCATACGGACACATTCTGAATATTGACACGTGATGGCTCTATAGAGGGTATGTGCGTGACATCATCATCATACCCAGAAGTTATGCGGGAAGGGAACGCCTACTGAGTGGCAAAAAACTACTTCCTGGCCTTGACAGCCCATATACTGTACATCCAAACAGAAAGGTCCTATCTGATTGCATTAAACAACGTTAAACGACATTAAACTCACTTTGCCACTCACTTTATGTATGTGGACTATGCACCCACCCTCTATTGCAGGGGTTCTCAACGTTTTTGTCCGGGGACCCCCGGAGATGCTTTGGCACTGTCTCTGTAAACTGTAAACTCTTCGTAAACTTTCCATTTTCCAGCCATTCAGTTGCAAATAATTTGGGGACCCCCCAAAATAATTTGGCGACTCCCAGAGGGGCCGCGACCCACGGGTTGAGAACCCCTGCTCTATTGTGACAATCTGTGTCAATGCACCTTGTTTATTTAGAATGACACCTGTATGAATGAGACCATATAGGATGTGAGCAGAGGGGTTTTGCGGTCATTGAAGGAGCAAATGGGCTCCATGCATCATCGAGACAATCAAAGCTGGACCATGGGAACCGCTGGGCCGCATACGGCCGGCTGAATGACCTCCTGCGTTTTGTTGTCCCCTTGCTGTGTGTTGGTTCAGTAGTGGAAGCTCTAAATCCCAGTTAATCTGCCACTGCACTGCAGTGGAAGAGCTGGGTGCTCCACAGCTATGCATGCTATCTCTTCAGTCATCAGCGTTGTACTGGTCTGCTGCCTGTATGCCGGCAGCCCCACAGAACCAACAACATCCTGTTTATGCTGGGGGAGGGACAGAGAGAGACGGAGACTATAGCTAGAGAGGTCATTATGACCAAAAAGGCAGATTCACAAAAGAATGTGGAACTAAAGCAACATAAGCATTGTAATGAAGTCATGCAGAGTGCACACATGTATTTGTTTATCAATCATTTTGTGAAAACTATATTTCTTTCCGTGTCTTTGAAGTTCGCAGAGGCAGTAGCTAAGTTGAGACCGAGTGAACAAAGTGAAATTAAGCTTGCTGAAAATTTGCCTATGTACTTATAGTTATGACTACACTGCTCAGCAAGCAATTTCCTGGGTCAGCCCTATGTCACCTCAGCCTTATGTTCCCTCAGCCCTATGTTCCCTCATTGTAGGGTTAGAATTGAAGTTGGGGTTAGGATTAGGGGTTAGGTTTATGTTTGAGTATTTCTTACAAGGAAATGCTGATTTGATACTGTACATTGCCTGTTGCAAACATGGTTGCAAACTCAACTCAGTGTTGTTCATTTTAAGTTCTTGTTCACATGCTTTACATACTGTGGTGTTGTCACTGCACTCAATCATTGGATTCTACTGTATCTTACATACTCAGTACAGCAGCGCCCCCTTGTGGAATGGTGACTAAATTCAAGACAAAGTGGAGGCAATAAAGTGGGAAAAGATGTGGAACTTTAGCAAAAATGTTCACATCTAGTAGTGTAGTGGAAATGAATAGGGTCAGGCAAAACAATAAAAGTTTAGAGCCAATGAAACCTTCATACCAGCCCTTCAACATACAGTAATAAAAAGGATCTGGAAGTTGAAAAAGAGCGAATAAACACTCCCCATGCTCGAGGTATTTTAATACGATTTGGGAGAATATCCATCATATGTGCAGTTTGTGCAGTTCCCTCTGTGGTCTCACATTTAGGCTACACTGTGTGTAAAGAATGTTATTCTTGCAGTGACAGATCTGCGGTTCTGCATGCATGGTTCCGGGGGTTTTCTGTTTGTTTTGTGACGGCGAGTTTTGAATCAGTCACAACCACAGAGAGCTGTGACTGTACAAACACAGAGTGTTGACATGACACCCTGACGGATACCACCGCATGTACCATCCTAAAGATAAAGCTGTTTGTAGTGACAGGTGCACCTTATGTAAACTTGTAGTCCAGACTGTACTGTACATTTGCTCTACGTATACGTTACTGTATTTCTTTTCCTCTTCTGAATGGATTCAGCTGTGACAACTCAAGTCAGGATATTGGTTAGAATACTTTACCACACATATTAACAGGACAATACAACATATCAGTTGTGTTTATAGTTTTTATATGCACATTGTCAGTGAGCTTGTATATCTGCTATTTTCAAAGGATTATTTATTACACATTTGAAAACTTTAAATGCACAATTAACTTTTGGTACTTTTTAGTACATTTTGAAGCCATTACCTTTTGTACTTTTACTGAAGTAAATGTTGAATTCTGGACTTTTACTTGTAACAGAGTAGAGGCTAATTTCTATACTATTGATACTTTTAGTAGTTTAAGTAAAAACTTTGAGTACTTTTTCCACCACTGCTGTGTTGTTGTGGTGAGTCCCCTCCTGATACACATATGATGTGTTCTGTGAAGACATGAAACAGAACAGAACACAAAGTATCAGGACCTGTTCTAATGACACCAAGGCCAGTGTTGAGAAAGTCACTTTCAAAGTAAAGAAGGAATTGTGAACAAATTATTTTTCAACTTTCAAAAAACAGCCCATGTTTGGGTCACGGACGGGTCGCAATTACAATTACGTTTCCTAATTTCTTTCTTTTTTTCCCAAAACATTTTCAACATTTTCAACTACAAAAAATTTAAAATACAAAAGTACAAAAAGAATCCCTAAATCTTCAAAAGAGTTTCATAAAAAAGAATAATGAAAAAAACTAATCAAAGAGATTCCATTAATAAACATTCTTGTGTTTTAGTCAAAATTGCTGAAAATCTGCTATTTTCAGTCCCGGGGAGACATCAAATGTCTTTTTTGGGTCTAAGTTTGGGAACCACTGGCCTACATTAATATCTATTCTGTACCATTGTACTCATCACATGCAGTTATAACATCACCTTCTTCAAATAATGACCTAAATAATTTTTTGAGGATTTTGAGGCAACATTGCAAAAGTCCTTTGAGTCATATCTCAAGAGTGTAACTTAGGCCAAAATTGCCTAAGTCAGGACTCAGGAGTAAGTCTGTAAGTAAATGGCCTAAGTCAGGTTTAATTCAATTTAATTCAATGTAATCCTCTTATATATAACTGACAGAAAGTGTTATTTGTATGTTCATATTCATAAATTGTTATACACATTTTTGGTGAAATGATTAATAAATGTCATATAGTTTTGTTTTGGAATTAATTTTTTCCTGAAAAACCTACTTAGGCCATTAGTTTAAGAAGGTGACAATAATATTATAGCTACACTCACTGTGGTA
>NC_136812.1:10008422-10145455 GCF_951216825.1 Electrona antarctica
GCCGCTTCTTTTCACCTGACAGGGGGGAGTTAACCTGAGGTTGGACATAGCACGTGGAAGGAACACGTTATTCCAACAGTTACATTTCCCCTCCATCAGGCGCCCCGGCTGGCCAGGGGGGGGGGGCACTTTACAGGGTTTTGCTTCTTTAAAAAAATGATGTAGTCTGTCTTTGCCTCATGCTACATCTCTAGGTATAAAAGCTGTTTACAAGTACTGTAGCATGACACTCATAGTGTATAGAGAGTTACATTCTCAGAGTTAAGATTTCACCCTTCAAATCAGGGGGAAAAAACTGCTCCTACTTACAGGTGCTTGGAAAATGTTGGTCCAGCATGATTGCCGTCTGCTGTGGTCTTCTCTTCTGCTGTGGTGTTCTGCTGTGGTCTTCTCTTCTGCTGTGGTCTTCTCTTCTGCTGTGGTGTTCTGCTGTGGTCTTCTCTTCTGCTGTGGTCTTCTCTTCTGCTGTGGTCTTCTGCTGTGGTCTTCTCTTCTGCTGTGGTCTTCTCTTCTGCTGTGGTGTTCTGCTGTGGTCTTCTCTTCTGCTGTGGTCTTCTCTTCTGCTGTGGTCTTCTGCTGTGGTCTTCTCTTCTGCTGTGGTCTTCTCTTCTGCTGGTCTTCTCTTCTGCTGTGGTCTTCTCTTCTGCTGTGGTCTGCTGCTGTGGTGTTCTCTTCTGCTGTGGTGTTCTCTTCTGCTGTGGTCTTCTCTTCTGCTGTGGTGTTCTGCTGTGGTGTTCTGCTGTGGTCTTAATTCTGCTGTGGTGTTCTGCTGTGGTGTTCTGAGGCAAAATCAGCTGTTGTCAATGAGTCGGATCCGCCTGCCAGTGGGGGGCTGTCCTTTATCGCTGGTTCATCAGTGCACATTGTGCAGCAGATTGCGCACGAGGAATACTGAGGATAAACCTCCTGCTTTTATACGATGCACATGGAGCCCAACCCCTTTGGTCATCAATGTTATTGTGAAGTTGGGGTTGGCGTTTGAAAGAAAGGAGGAGGGTATGGGGTGCTGGGAGCAGATGGAGAGAGCTGAGGAGACAAAGGGACATTGAATGATGTCAGACAGCAAGATCTTTAACGTCATTGTTTCCTCTTGTTCACTTAAAAAATGACAAATGAAGAGGGTATATTTGTCACTCACTCGAGTATGAAATTGAAAACCTTGTTTGATTGTCACATGGTGCACGAGAGCATTTGTGGCTAAAGGTGGCTCTTATGGGTTGATGACATTGCTTGCGTTGTTTGCAATGGTTCCCAAACCTTGCCTGGGAGTCTGGGACCCAAACTATTGGAAATAGCAGATCTACAAGCTCATAACGTGTCCCTTCACGCCATGTTGTTTTCTAATTTATGGAATTTAATTTATTATCTCTATGAAATTACTGGAAAAAAAGCTTTTTTGGGAATGTTTTTTGAAAAACAAATACATAAAGGACCCATAAAGATGTGTCTGAGACCCACAAATGGGTCCTGACCCACTTTTTGGGAAACAGTGGTTTAGGCAGCCTATAATAGTGCGCGCCTTTCCCCACCAATAGCAAGAGTTGGCGCAAGACCATCTTGTGAAACTAATATCAGAGAGTCGCAGAGTCGTCGCGCTGGCAGGCCAAGGTCAAGAACAGAGCACGGAACGTCCCCTTCACGGGAGGACGAGGAGGGCCAGGCACTGTCCCTCCTCCAGTTCAACGTCGAGGGCCTCACCACTGCCAAGAACAGAGCACGGAACGTCCCCTTCATGGGAGGACGAGGAGGGCCAGGCACTGTCAGTTCAACGTCGAGGGCCTCACCACTGCCAAGCTCATAGCAGGTCCTACAACACCTTGTTAAGTCTGACAATACAGCAGTTGTCCCTCACTCACTCAGATACTGATCCTCCTCAGTGCCACACAGGACCCTTTTGTTGGAGTCAAGAGGGCTATAATGATGTTCTGTTCAGTAAGGCTATACATACTTTCTATTGTTATTGAACTGCTTTGTCCTTGCTGAAAACCTGACTCTCCCCATAAACTTACCTCCATGGTTTGCAGTACCTCCCCACCCCCAGCCGCCAAACAAATTAAATTGCCAAAACAAACACGCACGTCGCACGCACGCACGCACGCACGCACGCACGCACGCACGCACGCACGCACGCACGCACACACACACACACACACACACTGACATGCGCGCACATGGCTAATTAAAGGCCCCAGCTGAAACAGAGGACACATCCCTGTGTCCCCCATAGAGTCGGGTGCCCCCCTGCTAAACTTCTTTCAATGTAGGGCCAATTATAGAGAGGTGGAGTGACTTGGTATGAGGGAGGGGTGACAGCCAGGGTGGCCTCCCCACTTGATGAATACTTTACCAACTTGTCCTGACTCACACCCCCTCATTTACAGGATCTGCCTATAAATCTCAACATTGCCGTGCCGTGGTTCCATCCCTCCTCCCACTAGCCCACTCCCATTGATAGAAACCGAAGTGGCTGGTTCTTTTAATTTGCAGGTTGTATAATACGAGCAGGGTATTAGCTATGCAGATTCATTGTGGTACCAGATGCTTGGCTGTTTTGCTGCGCCATGTCATTTTACTCCATCAGTCCGCTTGTTCATTAGTAAAGAAATTCATTGTCTTGGGCAAAGAAAATGAAAGAACGGGAGAGAGGTGGGACTGCCCGTGTGTTGTGATTTATTGTACATTCAGATATATAGCCATTTGGCAAAGCACTGTAATCTATGTGTCCTTTTAAGAACAAAGGAATTAATGAGAAATATGCAAATATGCCCCTTCTTATCTCTTTATTAATTGCGTGTGCATGTCTCTCTGTATGTGTGGAATTAATTGGGCCTGTTGTAGGTGGACCCGTGTGATTGAGTGTGTTTGTGAGTGAACACGTTTATGTTTGTCTCAGTATGACCTTGTTTCATAGCAGCATATCAACCCTTTCTAAACTTAATGCCACCATGTTGCTCTGCAGACACTGGCTGCACATGGAGTTGACCTATCACTGTCAAAAGGTGACAAAGCTTTTCAGGCTGTAGCAGCCAAACTCTGGAATGCTCTTTCAATAGCCCTGAGATTTGCCCCCTCTGTGGACATTTAAAACGTTCCTTTTTGCACAAGCATTGTAGATGGTTCAACCTGATTTTCCTGTTTCACCGTATATTTATTGATTCATTACGCTTGTATTGTCATTTTATTTGAATCGTACAGCAATTTGTATCTGCCTTGTTTTCTTTTTCTTGTATTTTATTGCATCATGTAAAGCACTTTGTGAGTCCTCTCTGTGAAAGGTGCTATACAAATAAATGTACTACTACTACTACTACTGTCCTTATCATTCCTGCATACATACAGTACATACACATACACAACATATGTGTATGTGCACGCATGCACCAGAGTTATATAGTAGCCTAGTTTTTCATCCGTGAAGACTAATATTACCTTTGGGCAGAGGGTTTCCCCCCACTTTGAATCCAAGTGGTTACTGACATGAGTGACATTCATGTCCATTCACACAGGACCATATAAGCAACGGTGTCAGGCAAGGGAAATTATTTCTCCAATTTATGATTTATTTATTTATATTTAATTTATAAATATATGGATAACCAACTTATCTGCTCAACTGAGAGCCTGTAACACTGGGTGCATGGTCGGTGAAACACTTGACCTGGTGGTCCTCACTCCCAGCTCCTTGACATATTAAATGTGTGGTGTGCAACATGACATAAACTACAATGCCAGCAAAAGCGCTGTTTTATTAATATTACAATTACTGTACAATTTTATCTTAATCCAGAGCGATTTACAGTAAGCAAGAACAACACATGGTAATACATCAGATACGTATAGAAATAGTCATCAAGGGCCTTTCTGTGTGGAGTTTGCATGTTCTCCCCGTGTCCCATAGGCTAGGTAGCCTCACAAAAAACATGCAGTAACCCTGGTCTCTAAACTACATCCCCCTGGCCAGCCTGATGGAGGGGAAAGGAACTGGTCGGAATAACGTGTTCCTTCCACGCGTTACGTCCGGCTGGGGAAACTCCCCCATGTCAGGTGACAGTGCCCCCCCAGGTTGGCAAAGGAAGTGTAGCGCCCAAGATTACATTAGATAATTGATACTGGGTGAAAAAATGGGTTGCAAAATCATGGGATAAAAAATTATTAAAAAAAAGAAAGGATCATACTGTATGTAAGTACTGATCAAATGACTGATGATGATATTTACAATGTCAAAGTTGTATGCTCAAGAAAACACTATTGCCTGTGAGTTCAGTCATTGTTCTACTAAAGTGAAAGTGTCCTTGTTTATGACATATTGCACATCACTTTATACTGCTCACCTGTGGTCACATAGCTGCGTAATGGAGCGGAGGCACCGCTCAAAACCCAGAGGGGGCAGTGCTAGTCTGGTGTTTGTGACTGCTGGTCTGGAGTGAGGACTTTTAAATGGTTTGTTGAGATTTTTGGACATAAAGCTTTCCATTAATATAGTGGTTGCAAAGGTATTAATTGATTGCCTGAGTGCTATGGTGGGAGTTCTGGTCTGGTTTTGGTGAAGATTAAGTAGTTCCGGTCATTTGGTGGGGGGCACTGGGGGCCACTTATTACAAATAAATCAATCCACAAAACTTGCGTTATTTGTATTGTTGATCTATTTCTACCATATAGAGAAACCTTCGTTCAACTTTGACCCCTCTGTCACATGGTCTGGAACCATGGTTTTGTGCTGCTGCTGGCATAGTGATACCATGGACACAAAACATATAGTTCCGTATATGTGACAGTGGGGTCAAAGTTGAATGGAAGTTGCTTTATATGATAGAATAGAGGGTATGCGCGTGACATCATCATCATCAAACCCGGAAGTTATGCAGGAATGCCTACTGAGTGGCAAAAAACTATTTTCTGGCCTTGACAGCCCATACATCCAAACAGAAAAGTCCTATCTGATTGCATTAAACAACGTTAAACAATGTTAAACTCACTTTGCATGTTGCTTTGCAACTCGATTTGCCACTCGATGTGCCATTCACTTTAAGCATGCGCATACCCTCTATTAGGTCAACAATACAAACTAGAAAAAGTGCCCTTCTGGGCACAGGTCTCCACCAGGAGGATAGGACTGTGTGTGATGTTTGGCAAAATGTTTAGGAGTAATATAAACATGTTTTTTTGTTTGTTTGTTTTTTGCAACAATTTTCTTCATTTTGTTGAGGAAATGCAGAGCCAGATCACTCATAGCATCTCTGAGGATAGAATTCTGGATGAGTAGGACATGTGCAGCATTTTGAACAAAACAGGCCACTCCTGAAAACTTTGGAAGGCAATGTTAGCCAATCAGTGTAGAATCTGAGAAATCCAACAGACTCATCTTGATCACATGACTACAGAGATCGTGTGTACCGATTTGCATGAGATTTGGATGAAATCTGTGCGACTAACATAAGCAATGTGTTTAGCAGAAATCGGCCTCATGGTGACGCTATAACCGGCAGATGTGGAGGGATGCAGGGAAAATGTTTTTCCATGGCCTCTAGGGAGTGCGCATACATAAGTTGTATACAGATTGATGCAGTTATAGCTAAAAACAGGAATTGGCCTGTTATAGCGCCACCATGAGGCTGATTTGGAAAATAATGAGTGGCATGTCGTCCTCGGCCTAGTGGAAATGCGTGCGTGTATAATTTCACGGAAATTGCACACTGTTTTTGTGATTTGTGGCATTTTGTTCGAAACGGACCATTCATGTGAGCTTTGGAAGCCAATATTAGCCAATCAGGATGGAAGATGGGAAATGGTTCAAATCCGTGTTGATCACATGACTATGTAGATAGTGTATACCGAATTGTGTGATGTATGGATAAAATGTGTACGGGTAATCTACAGAAATGTGTTTTGCCTAAATCGGCCTCATGGTGGCGCTATAACAGGCCGTTGAGGAATATTTGGGGCAGAGGTTCATCTTGGCATCTATGGAGTGTGTGTGCACAGTTTGGCATGGATCGGGCCAACGTTGCCGGAGATTAGCTGATAACGGACGGATGGAAGGACGGACGGAAGGAAGGACACACACACACACGGACGGAGTGCAAAACATACTCTCTCCCCATGCCTTCGGCCTGGTGGAGACAATGACGCTAGTTTGTGGATTAGTTTATTTTTGTGTGGCCCCCAGTGCACTCAAATCAGACCAAAAATCGGAACTATAACCCTTTAAACTAAAGCACTTCTAAGAAATTAAATGTTCAAGTTTATTCAAATGCTGAATGTACTGTATCTGCAAACAGCATGTGACGCTCTCAAACCCAACAATGTTCACGCTATAGGACTACATCCAGACTAAGGGTGCACTAAATGCCTACATGTGTGATTGATGATTTGATTGATTGATTCTTTATTTAAGTGTCATGCTTCCGAGGAAGCCCAGCCCATATGGACTTACAGGACACTTTTTACAGTTTACATAAACAATGACAATAAATGACAATAAACCGACATGACAGTTTGATCAAGTGAATACTAAACTATATACACCCAAGATCCTTACAAGGCAGATTACATAATATACAACATAAAATTTAATACCATAAAATAAAATACACCATTAGGCCTGTAACAGGAGACACATGGACCTACTTGAAGAGCTGAGATTGTCTTCTACCTGGAGTGTTCTGTCTGTGTGTTATGTATTTATTCTACATTTCTAATGATTTTATTGTTTATTTTTTGTTTATTCCTTGTATGCATTTCTATGGACCTGAGTCCACTAATAAAGATTGAATTTAAATTTTTAATATATGCCGCTTCTTTTAGTCAATGTCACCCAAGCCACTAGTATAGCCACTATAACTACAAAATCACAATTGACTGCCTCTCTCTCGCCAATGTCTTGTGTCTGGATTTCCTTGTGTTTGACACAACCCTTCTTTTCTGACATTTTTGGCACATTATGAATGATGCTGTCAGGTAACCCAGAGGGCAAGTTAGTGGGAATGTAAAAAGGTCAAATCTTGGCCTTGAAGAACAACATTTCTAACATTGCTAGCAAATTGTATCTCAAAAGGGTTATTTGCACCAAAGAAAAATCCTTTTTAAATAACTTCCACATATTCCTTCATGATTCAAGTGTCTAGAAGGCTATTCTAATGTCTGTGTATTAGCAGTATAATTCACATTCAATGTCATATCCTGTAAACTTTTAGGTGCCCTTTACCATACAATGGTATGTCCCTGTTCCACTTGCCAGCACCTTACTTTGACAGACAAAAATAAAATAAAATAAGAATAATAATTATTATGGTTATTGCGGTTGGTCATATAAGTTTCATCAAATAGACGCTATAATCTCATCTCTACATTATTGAAACATTCTTGTGTCTTGGTTGAATCATGCATGTGGGCTACTGTATGTGTGGGTAACATTTGTAGGCTATACTGTCTTTCCTTTTGCTATACTGTAGGCCTAAATCCCTGGAATGGATGTAGCCTACTTGACAGTCAAAGGAAGTTACTTAATTATTGGCTACGTAAGCGTTGTATGCATTGCAGAGTTGCAGACTATCTTTATCTGCTTTGGCCATATCCTGTCCCCTCCCCATTAGTCTCCACTACAGTGTAGACAAATGGGGATCCTTAATAAACTAAACTAAACTATAAACTATACATGAGCCATATGGTGCTTCCATCTCGCTGTATGTTTGAAAGAAATGTTATATTTTGTTCCACCTATTACTTATTTTATGCTGCCTGTCCTTCTCACTGTGTTTACCCAGGCATGTAGATAGGCCTATGTTTTTCAGTGGTCTGGTTTCGATTAATTGAATAGGCACGACCCAAATGGAAACAAGCCATAGGCCTATAGTGCTTTTAATAGGTTTAATCCTTTTAGCATACTTTTGTATAGAACTGTACTTCCTGAACTTTTTTGTTAATAAAGTATTCAATTAATCAATCAGTCTAATTATCTTTAATTAGGGCTATATTTGATTCGACACTTGACAGTAGATTACTGAATACAAAAACTCATTAAAACGTGTATAAATAGGCTATAGTTTTATTCAAGCAAACTTCTAATTTGTTAAGAATGATTTTTCAAAACAAAAGTGTATTATCCGTTCAGTGTTGTGAATTAGAAGGCAACATAGCCAGCTATATGTTGTGAGGCAGAGGCAGGCTGTTTCTCCACATAACTAATATGTTTCTCGTGTAATCCAGTTATCAGTTAGTGAAACGTTGCGGTAATAAAGTGAGTTGACTCCATCCATTGAGCTGAGCTGAGCTCTATAGCTACACTACAGACTGAAGCACTAGTAGACCTACAACATCCGGGCAACACTGGGAGCCTGCGCGGAAACGGAATGGCGGAGGTAAGTGAGCGAAATGAGGAATGTAATGAACCAAATGATAAGAGAAACCGAACGGTTTTTAAGACCTCGTGTCACTCCCGACCGTACACACGTACGTTGATCATTGTACCCGCCGGCCAGCGAGGGGGGAAAGGGGGCGATCGGGGATACAACCGAGCAAAGAAAAATGGAGAATCTCTCCACGGTATCGCCTCCCTCTCTCTAGACTCTCCGCGGCGTTCGTTCGCTCGGCTTTAAAGAGCCATTCCCCCTGCCTTGCCTTGATAGTAAAAGCTGTGTGTGGAGAAAACAATAGGAGTGTGTCGGGCTTTTCTTTAGTGGTGCTGAACTGTTTCAGGTGTGCCCCCCGCCGCTAACAAAAGTGGGGATTGACTCAAAAGTTGAGGGCGATGTCCGACTTTGTGCCCGGTTTACTCTGGCCACCTCTTTTAAATGTGCTCGAAACATTGAGAACTATTTCCTTCTCGTAAGACTTGTAGTGAGTCAGAGCAGTGGGAGGAAGCAGCGTTCAGCACCAAGTCACAGGAAAGCGCCACTGGTCAGACACAGTGCCCGAGGCGAGGCGGGGAGGGGTGGGGAGACCAGCTATTATTTTAACGTTATATTATGTTAACATGACTTTTATCAGTTGTTGTCAAAGTGTGTGTGTACAGCTGTAGCTGTTCGAGATGCAAGCTTTTGAGACGTTTAAGCAAATGTAGTGGGCGTTGACGCCCTGTACGTGTGGCCTTTAGTGGGATTAACCTGACCTGCCCTTCCTTCAAATCGGTGTAACTTTACTGTCTTAAATTGACCTTTTGGGGCTATATTAAAAAAAGATTTGGGACTATTTTCTGAAGTCATTCACGGTAGCCTCAAGTTTTAAGATGCAAATGTATTGCCCTTAAAATTTTAAATTTATGTTGACTGTCTTTGTCAGCAATTGAAAAATGGTGGGTTAAAAGTCAGGAGTCAGCTGATCTGTAATGAGATGAGCAGGGATCAGCCACTCTTGTTTGTGTGTGTGTGTGTGTGTGTGTGTGTGTGTGTGTGTGTGTTTGTGTACACACGCACGCACGCACATGTGTGTGCACGCGCGTTCTACTGTGTGCACTCACTGTATACTTGGCATGTCTGGAACTGTATGTTACAATATAATTTGTCACCATGTTGTTTGATATATTTTAAGTGGCCGTGTGTATAATACTATATGTATGTGCGATTGTGTGTTCTAGATGTTTGGCTGGGTTCTACAGCTGAGCCATGCAGCACTGGGGGTCTAGTGGGCAGTGTGCACACAGCCATACAGCATGAGGTCCCTCAACAACAGCAGCGGAAGAAGTCCACTTAGGTCTTAGAAGAGTTGGACAAGGACAGCCCAACGGCCAAACACAGTCGCCCCATGAAGATGACTGCCCGATCCCACGCAGTAAGTTCTAAACTTTACTGACATTGCTATGATATTGGCCAAGAAAAGTTTTGTTTTGAGACATTTAGTTTTGTATTGTGTTGCAAAGCAGAGAGGTAGAACAATATTAACGTACAAATCTAGCCTTCTGTCTCTGGAAGTTTCTCAATAGCTGCCCAAGTACAGTAGCCTACTGTGTCCCGATTCAAAGGTTTGCATCAAGCAAAGTTCTGTCCAAATGCCCAGATGTGAACGTGATCCACCCACTCTATCGGGGAAACATTGGGCGGTGACTTGTGTGGACTTTGTTAGGACAGAAAAGTGTCCCAGAATGCATTTCACATCAATCTGCAGCAATAGCGGAGGAGGAAATAAGTTTTCAGGCAAGACTTTTGTTGTTTTCGAAGATGTGAGGTGAAGATGTGAGGTGTTACTGTTTTGACTCTAACACACACACGGCTTATTAGGGAGCGGCAGTACCTCAGGGGTAGAGTGGCCAGTACAGCGGCCAGATGGGAAACCGTGAGGTTCCTAGATCCCCCAGAGTTAGTGTCAAAGTGTCCTCGAGCAAGACTCTGAACCCCTAATTGCTCCCGATTGCAGGTTGGTGCCATCCATGGTTTCCTCTGCCATCGGTGTATGAATCAGTGCACACACACTGTAGCGTCACCAAGATGCCTAATGCTGCTCGTGGTTTTTAGGACATGGTCACGTGACTGGGCTGCGCCATGACACTTTCATGAATGCTTTCATGGGAGCCAAACTACACCCGGAAGTTCGGCATAATGCACTGGAGTCAATGAGAGCTCAGTGACCAGCTGATGAACACTATTTCTGAATGACTGAGACCTTTTGTAAAGTAATCACTTCTGGAAAATAATAAATAAGACATGTAACACATTATTGTCTGCTGTGTTGCTTTTCGATGTGTATACTATCATAGATGTATGATATCTAAAGAACACAAAGCACCTTTCTGAACGTACCAAGTATCGCGAGACTTCCCACCGTTTCCTGTCTGTCAGTCAAATCTTGCGATACCTCCGAGCCAGGAACGATACCTGCTGCTGTTTAGATCCTCAGATAAAATGATATACTGTGCACTCTATGCACATCGAAAAGCAAGTGATTAGAAAACAACCTGTGATATGTCTTCTTTTATATTCCTGAACCGGTCTCAATTATTCAGAAATAATGTTTGTTATGAGCTGGTACAGCCGCCTACATTCACTGCCATGTATTCATTGAACTTCTGGTGTGAGTTTTGGTTCCCATGAAAGTGTCATGGCGCAGCCCAGTCACGTGACCATTTCCTTTCCTTCTCTAAGCTTCCTTGGTTTTTAGACAGCTGGCGGATGGAAATGAGGCTTCGCCCACGCGGCGGCCAGGAAACGGGAAATGCTTGCCCCCGCAGCAAGTAGAAGCTGTGCGTGAGCTACATTTTTCATCCACCAGCTGTCTTAAAAACCAGGAAGAGACTCCTGCCGCTCGCGGCATTTGGCATCTTCGTCACACTCCAGTGTAGAAGCACCCAGTGTGTGTGTGAACTGTGAATGGATGAATGTAATGCACCATCTATAATAAAACGCTTTGGATAGAAGCGCTATACGAATGCACCATTTACCATTTTACATTAGAGTGGCAGGGTGCAGTAGGCGATCATCACGTGACTTTAAGTACAAGTCTGTTTTTTTGGAAAAAAATACATTCTCTGGCGTTATTATGAACTTTAACCCATTCTGGGCGGGAACCCCTTTTGGTGTTTTAACTAAGCATTATGTTATACTTTAGCAATTGAAAAATAGCAGATCTACAAGCTCATAGCGTGCCACCGAGTGGCGCGCTACGAGCTTGTAGGTCTGCTATTTTTGAAGAATCGTGAAAATGCGGCACAAATCTTTGAATATATATTCTTTCAGAAGACTTTTTTTTTAATTTCGACGTCAGGCCTACATTCTCCCCAAAGTTAACTTGAGAGTCCATTGTTTTTGCGTTCTTGGTATTGAGAAAGGACCTCTATTTGTCTCCCTCCTCTCTGTGTGTGTTGTGTGTCAGGCCAGTGAACTGCCCCTGGAGGAGCTGCTGGCTCTGTACGGCTATGAGGTGTTGGACCCTCTCCTGCACTCGGACAAAGACACCTGTCAGCTAGCTGCCAGCCTGCCAGACATGACACTGGACAAGGTGAGACATTCCCTGGCACACTGAGCCCGGGGGTGTGTGTGTGTGTGTGTGTGTGTGTTTGTGTGTGTGCGTCATTCTGAGCCCAGTACATACAGTACAATACACTGTCAAATCGTGAGTGTCATTAAAACATTACCCCGTTAAAAGCAGGAAAGCATCTGTGTCACGTTAGATTTTAACCATCATTTTATACTTAAAAATATCAGATCTACAAGCTCATAAAACACGTCACTTTGTGCCGCTTCCTTATCGTAGCATTTCCAAACACACTGCATGTGGTGTGTGTTTTTGAGTGGTGTAAACCACTCCTACAACTGGCTTTGTTAGTTTGTCTGTCTGTCTGTTCGTACCAAAAAATTAGCATGGTTGCTATGGTCACCCAGTTCACACGGGTGTGATTTCATTACGTCAGACATTACGTCAGACCACAGCTGATCAGTCTATATAAGACCTTACACCACTCAGTTCACACGGGTGTGATTTTTTCACTACGAGCTGTAGTCTGTAGCCTGTAGCCTATTTTTGTCACGCTCGCGCTGATGAAACACCAAGGGATTTTAATGTCAACATTCAACACAAGATGTAAGCTAACCCAGGTAATGTAATGCGTCACTCTGAAAGTTTAACTAAAGTTCTAACGTAATTTGTGATACAGAAACAGCCTTGGATCAAGAAGGTCATCAGGCAATCATTTTTTTTATCACCCTGTCCTTGTTGATATATAAAGCCATTTAGGTCAAAATCATGATATAACTTTATGTTGTGATAATAAGAAGCAGTAGCCTCATTCAACTACATGTCATCCGTGTGCAATGACGCACCACCACCACATACCATGCCGGTGTTGGATGAAATAAAGTCAAACATAGCGAGCGGTGCCGGTGATACGAACAGATAACGGGCCAGGCAACGGGTCCAGCGGATCTAGTTTTGAATGTTTATATAAATCACGGGTAACGGGCGGGTTGCGGAACTGATGATTGACGGGCGGTGTGGGTTTCCAAAATTGGACCCGTGCAAGACTGCCAGGAACAGGCGATCTCCGGCCAAATCCGTATGATTTTGAACCGCAACCACTGATCTTGGGTTTAACAAGGGGTGTCAAGCCGGTGGCCAGATGCAGCCCGCGAAGGAGTCCAATCCGGCTTGCGTAATGAAAAATCCATGACCATTTGTTTTGTATCTGCTGTATGACAGCCGCCCACCATCCCTGCTGCCTGCTGCACCAGCACCTTGTGTTGTGTGTAGGTTGGTCCTGAAGAAAATAGGGTGACGAACACTAGTTAACTGCTGTGCACGACTCCTTGCAGTCCCCAGTGTGTGTGTGTGTGTGTGTTCTTTATTTACCCAGGGCAGTAGCTGTCTGAGCACCAGTTCATTTCCAGCAACGCCCTGCACATAGACACACAGACGCACACATTCTAACCTGTGAGCTGACCAGTACAACCTGCACCTGTCTGATTCTTAGTTAGTCACTGAGCAACTCCACTGGAGAAGTCAGTGCCTTGCTCAAGGGCGCTTCAGCGGTGTTGGGTGGGTGGTGATCGTTCACTTCCCTAACAAGATTTTCCTGCCGGTCTGACCAATTATTCCAGCGACCTGTTAATTTACCTTCGTCAAGTGCTTGTCACTCATCATAGGAATAACATGGATTGGGTACAGGGCCAAATATCATGACTGGAGTGTGAATTTCAAAGTTTGTTTTTCTTTTACCGAGCTTTTCCAAATAAGGGCACGCTAAAGTTGCGTAATCCCCTCGGTTGCTGACGAAAAGAGACTGGCGGACGCGTGTGTGAGTGAGACGGGGTGTAAAAAAATAAGAAATTGTATAATAAGTGAAACAACAGAGGGGCGGGGGGGGGGGGGGGGGCGGGTCCGAGATATAAATGGCATTAAATGGGGGTCAGTAGCCTATGCATGTCAAACTGGGCATCCTTTTCAGATGGGGTCTTGCCCTGAAAATGAATTTTCAGTGCAAGACCTCGCACGTGCGGACTCGGCCCCCAGCCAGGTACCCTAGTCAAAATATGGCCCTTGAGGAAAATTAATTGGGGAACCCTGAGGTAGGGGAAAAAATGCGTACGTGTGCATGTTTGTGCATGCCCAACTGGTCCAGTGCGCATGAAGACACATTTTATCCCCTCTGGTCTGTGACCTATACTTTGTTGACTGGCGTCCCCCAGGGCACTATACTTGGTCCCCATCTTTATTCTTTCTATCTATGTCCTCTTGTAATCTAAAAAAAAATTTAGTCTAAATATCACTGGAAAGTGCATTTCAGTCTTGCCATTGTTGTGAACTTTGTTTTAACCCATTTTGACCTGAGATCAGATTCTAAAAATGTCTTCTACATCCTGACAGTTTTCTGAAAAAGCTATGTTTCTATGTCAGTCGTTCTTCGGTGGCGCGCTATGAGCTTGTAGATCTGCTATTTTTCAATAGCTAAAGCATAACATAATGCTAACACCAAAAGGGGTTCCCGCCCAGAATGGGTTAATGTACATGCATATACCGGTATTGACCTACAACTTTTATTTTGTTAGTTTTATATTGCATTATTTTCTGTCTCGTTGTGTTGTTCATTCAGGATCAGATAACCAAGGATCTGTTTCCTGAAGAGGAGGAAGAAGAATCATCAGCCGATGACCTCACCCCTTCTGTCACCTCTAACACCGATGACCTCACCCCTTCTGTCACCTCTAACACCTCTGAACTGCTCCGACGCCTGCAAGGTCACATGCGCACACACACACACACACACACACACACATTCATCACACACATCATCAGCCGATGACCTCACCCCTTCTGTCACCTCTAACACCTCTGAACTGCTCCGACGCCTGCAAGGTCACATGCACATGCACACACACGCACACATCACACACATTGTACACTCTCAGAGTTAAATTAGTATTGATATTACAATATAAATTGGGGGTCCCAGAGATAGAAATGCCTTTAAATGGGGGTCCGTAGACGAATGCATGTCAAACTGAGGGTCCTTGAAATTATACGGGTTGAAAATCACTGCTAGAGCATTAAAAATCTGCAAAAGCTAAATAGACTCTGAGACCGCGGGCGTTTTGTTTTCAAAAGACAAAAAAAATTAGATCGGTGAACCAATAGTATCAACCGGCTGTTTTCGCTGGAGATTTTGAATCCGCCCCTCCCCCCAGAACTCATAGCACAGGACCATTAACTGGTTCCACACCGGCCCCGAGAAACCGAGATCAATTTACCTTTGCAATCGATGCCATGCCCGGCATCCCGAGATTTGTTTTATTCCCCATAATCCAGGGAAAATAAATAAAATAAGTACGGTCCGTTTAGCATTTTATGCTATTTATGACGTTTACCTAAAAATGGCCAAAATACTTGTGTGCACGGCTGCACGCGCGCTGTCTTTATGTGCATTATGGTTCATAATATGCTCAAAATGCGATATTCGAGGCTTGATTAGAGATTAATTTGACTTAGATGTGACTAAAACAATTATTCCCCGATCGGATCACCTCTCCTCCTGACCTGTGAAAAAGCAAGTTTACTATTGTTTGAACCGGAACTGATTGTCAGCTATTTTAGGAGTTTTTTCAAAAACGTCTGGCACTGGCGCGCTACCGGCACACCGGAAGCTGGTGTGCATGGCTGTGTAGCAGCTAACAATAGCCACACCACTCTAGAGTCGATCGACAACAACGGAGGTAATAATAAATCTATCGCGACTAGCGACTGGACCGCGGAAGGCCGTCAAACACAGGATCTTTTTTCAGAATTAGACGGGATGATTTAGATCGGGAGTTATGATCGTTTTAAGATTTTCGTTTTCGTCAGCTAAACAGGCAGGGGAGATTTTCGATGACGTGTCACTTTTTGACATGTCATCGGATCGGGCAACAAGCGCTCCAAGGCTCTAGAGCGATGCGAACGGTTTTGTTATCATTAATCTCCGTCCTATTTATCAATCTCCGTGTTGGGCACTTGACCATGACCTTGAACTTGGACGGAGAACTCCGCCCTGGGCCTCCAAGGTGTTAATATTCAGATGCATAATGCAGTACAAAACATTTTCCCTCAGTTGAATTATTTAAAATTTGCTTTTGGAAAGGATACCAAATTGGCACCTAATATTAATGTATGTCACATCCATCCATCTTTTAGGTGGAGACAAAGGCATGTTGATCAGTTCTTCTTCAGAAGAAGAATCAGACGATGACTCGAATGCCTCCAGTGCCTCCAATGATGGACGCAAGGTAAGTCGATGACTGAGGCTGTATGAACTCTAAACCTGCTAAACCCACTGATGACTAAACGATATGCAGTCTCATCAGAACACTACCATTACAGTACTGTATGTGTGCACTGCAGCATGTCTGTTTATACGTCCATATATTTACCAGTAGCATACAGTATGCCATGGTTTGTGAATGACTTTGTTTTGCCCTCAGGACATCATGGTTGGCTCAATGTACCAAGCGAAGATCCCTCCCATCAGTCCTTACACCTTTCAGGATAGAGGTAGGTTCTGGGCCTCTCCCTCCCCGCCTGTCTGGATGAATGTAGGAGAGGTAGGTTCTGGGCCTCTCCCTCCCCGCCTGTCTGGATGAATGTAGGAGAGGTAGGTTCTGGGCCTCTCCCTCCTCGTCTGTCTGGATGAATGTATAGAGGTAGGTTCTGGGCCTCTCCCTCCCGTCTGTCTGGATGAATGTATGAGAGGTAGGTTCTGGGCCTCTCCCTCCTCGTCTGTCTGGATGAATGTATAGAGGTAGGTTCTGGGCCTCTCCCTCCCCGTCTGTCTGGATGAATGTATGAGAGGTAGGTTCTGGGCCTCTCCCTCCCCGCCTGTCTGGATGAATGTATAGAGGTAGGTTCTGGGCCTCTCCCTCCCGTCTGTCTGGATGAATGTATGAGAGGTAGGTTCTGGGCCTCTCCCTCCCGTCTGTCTGGATGAATGTACTGTATGAGAGGTAGGTTCTGGGCCTCTCCCTCCCCGTCTGCCTGGATGAATGTACTGTATGAGAGGTAGGTTCTGGGCCTCTCCCTCCCCGTCTGCCTGGATGAATGTATGGATGTATGGATAGAGGTAGGTTCTGGGCCTCTCCCTCCCGTCTGTCTGGATGAATGTATGAGAGGTAGGTTCTGGGCCTCTCCCTCCCCGTCTGTCTGGATGAATGTATGAGAGGTAGGTTCTGGGCCTCTCCCTCCCCGTCTGTCTGGATGAATGTATGAGAGGTAGGTTCTGGGCCTCTCCCTCCCCGTCTGTCTGGATGAATGTATGAGAGGTAGGTTCTGGGCCTCTCCCTCCCCGTCTGTCTGGATGAATGTATGAGAGGTAGGTTCTGGGCCTCTCCCTCCCCGTCTGTCTGGATGAATGTATGAGAGGTAGGTTCTGGGCCTCTCCCTCCCCGCCTGTCTGTCTGGATGAATGTATGAGAGGTAGGTTCTGGGCCTCTCCCTCCCCGTCTGTCTGGATGAATGTATGAGAGGTAGGTTCTGGGCCTCTCCCTCCCCGCCTGTCTGGATGAATGTATGAGAGGTAGGTTCTGGGCCTCTCCCTCCCCGTCTATCTGGATGAATGTATGAGAGGTAGGTTCTGGGCCTCTTCCTCCCGTCTGTCTGGATGAATGTATGGATGTATGGATAGAGGTAGGTTCTGGGCCTCTTCCTCCCGTCTGTCTGGATGAATGTATGGATGTATGGATAGAGGTAGGTTCTGGGCCTCTCCCTCCCCGTCTGTCTGGATGAATGTATGAGAGGTAGGTTCTGGGCCTCTCCCTCCCCGTCTGTCTGCCTGGATGAATGTAGGAGAGGTAGGTTCTGGGCCTCTCCCTCCCGTCTGTCTGGATGAATGTATGAGAGGTAGGTTCTGGGCCTCTCTCTCCCTGTCTGTCTGGATGAATGTACTGTATGAGAGGTAGGTTCTGGGCCTCTCCCTCCCCGCCTGTCTGGATGAATGTATAGAGGTAGGTTCTGGGCCTCTCCCTCCCCGCCTGTCTGGATGAATGTATGAGAGGTAGGTTCTGGGCCTCTCCCTCCTTGTCTGTCTGGATGAATGTATGAGAGGTAGGTTCTGGGCCTCTCCCTCCTTGTCTGTCTGGATGAATGTATGCTGCCAGTCAATGTGTCACAACGTGACGTGTTTTGAGCTTGTAGTAGATCTGCTATTTCCACTATTTTTGAAAATCCAACATGGAAATGATTATTATGATTATCTCACATAATTGCGATTAGACGTAAAGAAAGCATGCATGAGAGTTGTTGTGAAACTACTTGGATTGTAAACTTCTGAGTCCAAAGCAAATGATTCATCTGAACTTGACAGTATTTAAAAATCACACCTGTGTGAAGTGAGGGGCGCTAATATATTAAAGTCTAACTCATGTTGATTAGGTGATGTAATGGTGATGTAAAACAAACGGTGCCAACACAAACATTAAACGCCATTAACAATAAAGAGACAATATGACGTAAACGACACATTATGACGTAATTTTTCCCTTCATTGTCAATGCGTTTACTAAACAAACTTTGAACTAAAGACAAACATTAAACCTGTGTATAGGAGGGGCTAGCGCCCCTCAAAAATGAACCTATTCTAGGTTGCGTTTCTATGCCACTGATTTCAGTAGAACAGGTTATCCTACTATGAATACACAAAATCTCTGCATGTGAATTTGTGTATCTCAAGAACTTTACTTCAAACTCGGCATTCCTGTCACCAAGGACCTGAGGTAGTGCGGTGCCCGGTGTGAAGTTAGCAGTTCGAAAATAGCTGCTCATCCGAAAAAGTACCCCAAAAAACTGTATGCCGTAGTCTGATGTCACCAATATAATGTCATAGATGGGCGTGGACTCCATACATGAGTGTAAAAGGGACATGGACAGACAGACGAGACGACAATGGGTACAACGGGTATTGCATGTCTGGGTGGGGCATGCGTTCCCAACTTGCATCGTTCCCGAGTATACCGGAGGCCGTAGTAAAATCGTAAAATGACAAAGTAGGAGCAGTTCACTGGCCTGACACAGTAGTGGGCACTGGGCAGTTTAAAAGTTAATAAGGGCTTGTTTTTGGGTAGGCTCCATTGCATATATAAATGCACCATTTACTAGCTCTCCTCTCCTCCCTATTGACTCTGTCCTCATGCTCTCTGTCCAGCTGCTGTGGAGTCCCCCTATTTACTCTAAAATCCTCACTGTGTCTCCAGACCAGGACGGTGAGGACCAGCTGCTGTGGAGTCCTCTCTCTCTCTCTCTCTCTCTCTATTGACTCTGTCCTCGTCCTCTCTGTGTCCAGCCCAGGACGGTGAAGACCAGCTGCTGTGGAGTCCTCTCTCTCTCTCTCTCTCTATTGACTCTGTCCTCGTCCTCTGTGTCTCCAGCCCAAGACGGGGAGGACCAGCTGCTGTGGAGTCCCGGGGTGCTGCCGGTGCAAGAGGTGGAGGAGTATCTGCTCTGTGCACAGATACCGGGCTGCCAGGAGGGGGCGACGAGGAGCACACGTCTACCAGGAGACACCATCCGAGACAACGAACAGGTGATGTCACTCACTCGGCTCTTTTCCACCACCATGCTGACGCAGAAAGAGTGCATCCATGTAACTTTGTTCCATGACTGAGTTGTGTTGTGTGTGTTGGTGATGGTGTTGGTTGGTGATGGTGTTGGTGACGGCATGTAGGATGAGATTTATACAGCTTTAGGAAAGGCAGAAGTCAATGCTGTGTGCCGCAGCCTGGAAGAAGAATCCCAGATATTAGGATTCTAGAACTCCGTTCCCATAGACGGCATAAGCCAGCGGACACGGTCACTTCCGTTTTTATTCCTCCTTTTTGAGTGGTGTAAACCACTCCTACAACTGGCTTTTGTGTGCATAAAAAAATGACCATGGTTGCTATGTTCAAAATAATTTCTGACGTAATTAAATCACACCCGGGTGAACTGGATGACCGTAGCAACCGTGGTCATTTTCTCTGCACAGAAAAAGCCAGTTGTGAAATCACATCCGGGTGTGATTTCATTACGTCAGATCAGAGCTGATCAGGCTACATAATACCTTACCTTATTTCATTACGTCAGACATTACGTCAGACCACAGCTGATCATGCTATATAAAACCTTACACCACTCAGTTCACACGGGTGTGATTTTTTTTTTCTTCATCGCACCGGAACAGAAGTGTTACGAGAGCGTGCAGAACAGAGTTGTGAACCGTAATCAATATATATATATATATATATATATATATATATATATATATATATATATATATAATAAAAATCACACCCGTGTGAACTGAGTGGTGTAAGGTCTTATATAGACTGATCAGCTGTGGTCTGACGTAATGGCTGACGTAATGAAATCACACCAGTGTGAACTGGGTGACCATAGCAACCGTGCTCACTTTTTTGAGCACAGACAGACACGTAAACTAACAAAGCCAGTCGTAGGAGTGGTTTACACCACTCAAAAAAACGCGGCAAAAGACAATCTCAGCGACAAGAGCCCAAGTAGGTAAAGGTGTCAAAAGACGATCTTGAGTTAATGCATATATATTTTAGAACTATACACCTCCCATGTGCCATTCTTTGGCTAATTGATTGATTGCATACTTTATTAACAGTTTACACAAGGTACAAAGGTACAGTTATACAACAATGCTAAAAAGACAACACAAAAATCCCAGAGGGCTTGTTTCCATTGTGGTCCTGTGTATTAAATTCATGAAGAAAGTGGTGAAAACTGATGTCAGATGTCTTCTAAGTTTTAACCCATTAAAATGACAGTATGACACATATGCTTTCCTGGTTTTAGTGTTGGCTATTCAAAAATGGCAGATCTACAAGCTCGCAGCATGTCACTTTTTGCCGCGCTGCAAGCTTGTACAATGGACTAGTAGTCAAACGGAATTAGGATGCTGTCACTTGTAACTCCTTGCAACAGTCGGTCAACACTCAACCATAACATGTCCAGTTGTCCACACAGAAAAATCCTCAATTTAACTCAACAGTGGAAAGGTTTACCCATTTTATATACTCAGTTAAACTAACCCTGAGGGTTTTACCATCAACGTTGTATGTTGTATCGTCAAGTGACTGGATAGGAGCATCAGCTAAATGTCTCAAACATAAACACTTTCTCTTTCTGTTTCTCTTTCTGTCTTTCCTCTCAGGCGCTGTACGAGCTGGTGAAATGCAACTTCAGCATGGAGGAGGCACTCAGGCGATTACGCTTCAATGTGAAAGTGTACCGCGGTAAGAACTTGCTGCGTACTTTTCGACTTATAACCACACTTGTCACTATTCACAACATGACAGTGATGCACAGAAGTTCCCCACAAACTTTTTCAAAAATCCTCTTTGTATAGACTGTAATTGTCATGGCATTGCCAATTTAATGTTTATATATGTTGAATTCAATTGAACTGACTTGAGTTGTTGGACTGGTTTCTCCACTGACCTCTTCTTGTCTTCTTGTAGAAGAGCTGTGTGCCTGGAGTGAACAGGAGTGCAGGAACTTTGAACATGGCTATAGAGTTTATGGGAAGAACTTTCACCTCATTCAGGGCAATAAGGTTGGTGCCCTGAGATCGTACTCCCTCTCTAGGTCGTCCTCAGACGAGCTCTCCATCGTACTACAACAACATACTGCTTTTTTCTTTCTTTTTTCTTTTTAACTGGATTCAGTGTACCTTTGTGGGGGGGGGGGTGTATGTGTGTGTGTGTGTGTGTGTGTGTGTGTGTGTGTGTGTGTGTGTGTGTGTGTGTGTGTGAATGTTTTCTCTGTAAAGGGGTGTTTGACGTTATCTCATACACAGGGCTTTCTTTTTCCCTACCCAGGTACGAACGCGGTCTGTGGGGGAGGTTGTAGAGTATTACTATATGTGGAAGAAGTCAGAACGCCACGAGTACTTCACTCAGCAGGCCTCAAAGCTGACCCGAAGGAAGTACAACATGCATATGTAAGTAGGGCTGGGAGTGGACACAAGTAACCATAAAACCATATGTATGGATGTTTTTTTGTCTGGGTTTTCAAGTTGCTCCGCAATTGACCTTATGCTAAGCCCCACCCACTCCACTCTGCCAGACCAAGGTCTGACAAGCTGTGCTTCCCACTCTTTGAGATGCATGTTAAATGACGGGATTTCTCCATATAAATAATCGATCATTTCTGTAGCAAGAGCTTCTAAATCTAGTCAACAAGGTCTGCAGTAGGCTATATGCACTGAAAAAATCACACCCGTGTGAACTGAGTGGTGCAACTCTCCTCTCCCCCTGCCCCCCCCCCCCCCTCTGTCATTAGCAGGCAACAGTGCAGCACTATCTCTCTCTCTCTGTTTCTGGCACAACAGCGCCACTTTTGCCCCTACTGGTACTCATAGTCACATAGGTTAACACGGACATTGCTGTTCCTTGGAGTGGTTGCACCACTCAAAAGATGTGCATGACGACATTTCAATATACTAGAAATACGATGTAGATTGTAGAGGGAGAAACGGTATCCAACTCGATCAACTTTAATGTCCGACAGCAGGAGTTTTCATGTGATGGGTCAATCATACATGGTTGCCAGGTGAAAGCAACTTGTGTGATCCTCTTAAATTTTAGTTGTTCAGTGCAATTATTAAATTATTAAATATTTGAAGATCTAGTTGAAGGGAAGTTAACTGGTATTCTGAGGGAACAATAACATGGATATCACTGATCTAAAACAAAACGAATGTGATGGAGCCTTAGAGTATATATGAATAGAGACGGCACCCGGATGAAACCCTGAGGTGAAATGGACATAGTGGCCGAATTTGATATTGCAGCGTGGGCCCAAACACATGAACGCGCTGGTCCGTTGGCTATCATTGTGCACGTTCACGATGACACGTGAACGCTGAAGGCCTGCAATGATAGTCAGCGGCAGCGCGTTCATGTGTTTGGGCCCAATCCATCCCAGAATGCACTCTGTTCCTACCCAGAATGCACAGTGAAATCGCCTCATGCGCTTTTGAGCAACTTAATGCAAGTGGATGGGAGGAGAACTCGGGTGCCGTCTCTATTCATATATACTCTAAGGATGGAGCCTCCTTTTCAAGGAGCCATGCTCCTCTGTCACTTCTACGGAAGCCTCAGAAGTTCTTTTCTATTAATGTATTGTCATAGATATTAAAAACCTAGATACCTCATTCGCTGCTGCAGTTCATTGGAGCGACTTGTAAAAAACATGGAGGTGGAAGTGCGGAAGGCACGCTGCCTACTGGCCAATCACAGTGTGTCTTTTCCGGCACTTAAATTCAATTCAAATGAGCTTTATTGGCATGAAGAAACAAACGTTTACATTGCCAAAGCAAGAGTCTCTGGGAGAAAGAGTCCCGCCTCTGATTAGCCTACCGAATGCCCCCTTCTGTGACTCACGCGTAAGCATGCTTCAGAATTCCTCCTCCTCCCCGTGTCCTCTTCACTGTGTGGGGCGCTGCATGGGAGAGGAGCACAGAATGGCACCGTAGCCTTCGAAATCTGGGGGCAGGAGAGCGGACGAGGGAGGGGAGGAGGAGGAGGAGGAGGAGGGCAGGGAGAAGTCCATCTGCAACCCACGACGAGGGAGGCCATTCCCACTCCCCGTGGTAGTAGCACAGTGCCTTCCCTATTTTACAGACGCCTCAGAGCCGGAGGAAGCATCTACCTTTCTCTGTCTATGGCAGCGGTTCCCAAACTTTTTCATGTCAAGGACCCCCAAATGGACACTGATGAGCCCGCGGACCCCCATTTGAAAAAAAGGATATGCCAGGGACCCCCATAAGAGAAGATTTTGACGGCTCAAGCAGTGATTTTCAACCTGTTTAATTTCAAGGACCCCCAGTTTGACATGCATTAGTCTACAGACCCCCATTTAATGTCATTTCTATCTCTGGGACCCCCAATTTATATTGTAAAACCACTGTTAATTTAACTCTGAGAGTGTACAAAACATTTGTACACTTTCAGAGTTACAGACCCATAAGGGTCCATTTGGTTCCTATCTCTAATTGAGCTAGTACCCCCAAGTACCCCCAGGGGTCCCCGGACCCCACTTTGGGAACCCATGGTCTATGGCCTATGTCAGGGGTTCTCAACCCGTGGGTTGCAACCCCTCGGGGGGGGTCGCCAAATTATGTTCAATTTCTTTTTCTTTTTTTTAACTGAATGGCAGGAATGGCTGGAAAATGGAGAGTTTACATAGTACACATAGTGCATGCATAAACTTTCCTTAATGATTATATCTGGTATCGGTATTCATTTATGAAATATTTTCTCTATTATTAAGGTTATTTTTGCAGTCAATTTGTATTGGTGGTGGGGCGGGGGTCGCGAGACATGGCCAAAGCATTTCCGGGGGTCCCCAGCCAAAAACGTTGAGAACCCCTGGCCTATGTGATGAAACCAACCAGTTAAGATTTGATTATTTTAATTGTTCAGTTGTTTTCTGGTATGATCACAGCATTATCGGGAAGCACCACAGTGACCACACTAAAGGCTGTGCTCTTGGTGTCTTCTGTGATGTGCTGCCACCAGCAACACTGTAACTATGGCAGCTTGCGACTGCTTCACGGTGATGATGATGTGTTGTTTTGCAGGGAGGAGGATGGAGACCAGGATGGGGAGGTGGGGGAGCTAGTCGGAGGGGGTAACTCCCAGGATACTGGGTCTCAGGGCTCCCTGGGTGCAGTGCAGCTGGAGGAGTCCTCCCTTCCACCGCAAGGGCTGGAACTGGACAAACAAGGTAGGCAGTTAACACACCCCAAGGACAAAATGGCAGATATATATTATTCTCCTCATGCCCTCTATTCAAACCATTTACAGTTAGATCATATTATTTACATTGTTTTGTTTGTTTGTTTGTCATGGTTTTCGTGCCTGTGACTTTTATTTTGGTCTCATTGGTTATCACTGTCTCAAGCATTTTGAATGTTATTCAGGGTTCCCACGGTCATGAAATTCCTGAAAATATTTTGAAATTAGAAAAAACATTTTCCGGTCCTGGAAAGGTTCTGGAATTTATCTAGGGTCCTGGAAAAATAGTTGGCTAATGGCTATGCATTGGTTTTTGGCTATTGATTTTGTTAATAAAAAAACCTTTTCCATAACATTACACGAAATATGTAACATAAGTTGTTATTCGCCAAACGGGCAGTGCGATTGCAGCCTAATGTGTACCAGTATGGGACAAAAATAACAGATCTACAAGCTCACAACGCGCTGCAGCATGATTCTATGCCCTAGGGTAGGTGGAGTAGCAAAACATTTGGCACAGAATTTGGAATAGAATTCTGTCTATATTCTATGCTTTATTGTTGCTACACTGCCCGTCTTTAGGCATTTCACATTAAGAGTAAGACACTCATTATTGCGCTGAATTAGTTATTGTTATATATAGGCCTGGAAATTGGGTTAAATATATTCTGGAAAGGTTTTGGAAATTCATTGGTAAAAATGTGTGGGAACCCTGGTTATTTCTCTCCACCTGTTTCTATTTGCTTTGCCTATCATTTTTTTGTTTGTTTGTTTTCTTTGTGTGTGTGTGTGTCTGTGTGCACGCGTGTGTGTGCGTGTGTGTGTGTGACTGTGTGTGTACATGCACATGTATGTATACATTGACATGGCGCTGTAGAGGAGGAGGGCCGTCCCCGGAGGAGACGAACACCACGCTTTCTCTTAAAGCCATGAACTTGGTCCGCACAGGCCTCAGAAAGCAGGCGCGTCCTGTAGGTATAACAGACAGAGACAATGAGAGGGGGGAGGGGGGGGGGGGGGGATAATCATGTGATTCATAGGCCTGTCACAATTATTACGTAATTGTCTAATCGCAATTAACCCATTTTGGGCGGGAACCCCTTTTGGTGTTAGCATTATGTTATGCTTTAGCTATTGAAAAATAGCAGATCTGCAAGCTCATAGCGTGCCACCGAGTGGCGCGCTACGAGCTTGTAGGTCTGCTATTTTTGAATAGCTGCTATTTTTGAATAACGACTGACATAGAAACATAGCTTTTTCAGAAAACTGTCAGGATATAGAAGACATTTTTAGAATCTGATCTCAGGTCAAAATGCGTTATGTTTGCATAATCGTCATAATCATTTCCATGTTGGATTTTCAAAAACGGTGGATATAGCAGATCAGCTGTTTTCCACTATTCATACGTTATTTGTCGTATCTGTCCATTGCACTTTTTGTTTACGAAGCCTACAAGCCAAACAGAAAAGACAGCCCTAGATTCAGAGCGAAACTCACTAACTTTCCTCTTCCAAAGAAATCCATAAATCTATCATCTGGCTTATTCATGGGACACGGTATTTACAAATCATCAAAGACAAGACTTTGTTTTACTTTGTTTTTACAAATTTGTTTGTGCAGGAGATTTTAATTAATAATAAATAAATAATTATTTCAGTGCCTATACAGTAATTTGCTTTAGGAATAATAATTATGGTATGTTTGGCACCACAATGTTAGGACTGAATTAAAAAGATTAGAGTTAATGGCATTGGTGCCGTCAACAACAATATGCAAAGGTCTTTGTCAGGGTAAGGTGCCCGTTCCTGACGAAGACCATGGGGTTGAACCGTGCTTATATAATAAACTCACTATGTTGGGGACCATTTAAAACAGTGTGCGGGAGTTCTTCAAAAATCTGAATTTTAATATGATTTTATAGCACAGCGAGAGAGAGATTAATTTCATTGTTATATATATATATATATTTTGTTTTTATTATTTTTATTATATCGTTTTTTAATATTTTCCATCTGTCCAGGTGGGCAGGGGATGTATGCTGGTGGGTGTCCCCAGAAGCTGTTCAGGTGCCCCTTCTCGCTTCTCTCGCCTGTGGAAGACCCCCGGGAGCCTGCTGGGCCAGGCGGACGTCCCCTCTCAAACTCTCAGTTGCAGGCCCAGCCCTCCTCCCCTCACAGCAGCTCCCTGCAACCACCCTGCGGTGGTGGCCCTCCATCCCCCACCGAGGAGGGTCACATCCTGGGCTCTGGCTTCTACCAGCTCCAGTTCTACGGGCCTTTCATCCCAGAGGGCCCTGCAGGGCACTGTGCTACTACCGCGGGGAGTGGGAATGGCCTCCCTCGTCGTGGGTTGCAGATGGACTTCTCCCTGCCCTCCTCCTCCTCCTCCTCCTCCTCCTCCCCTCCCTCGTCCGCTCTCCTGCCCTCAGATTTCGGAGGCTACGGTGCCATTCTGTGCTCCTCTCCCATGCAGCGCCCCACCCGCTCTCTCACACAGTGAGGAGGACACGGGGTCGGGGAAGAGGAGGAATTGTATTCCATTTAAAATGGAGCTGCACAGTTTGCCCATATGTCTGTAGACATCTTGATTGGACCTGGTCTTTATGCCGTTGTACTGCGTAAACAATGTAGAAAGAAATAAGAGACTTCTTCTAACAGCAGAAGCACATTATCCTTTCTAGAATGATGAACACATGCCGTCCATTCTGGAACGTTAAATATTTCTGCTGATGATCGGCATATATAAGCAGTGAATTACAGTGACCTATGGGCATTGAGTCACGAGTCGACTGGACATTTTAAAAGTCTAGAATCTGGAAGCACCTCGCAGTCCAACCAAAAGCAACCGTAATCACAAATAACAGCTTGAGAAACCAGCCGCCGGAGGACGTGAGAGACATCAGTGTTTATTCACTGCTGCCTCATTTGTTGATTGTTTTAGGGATCCTCAGACACCAGGACACTGTTACCTACAAGCTCTGTTTTAATGTTTCACCTATCGAGACTACCAGGGTGCAAATAAGCAAGTTTAAATCAGACTTTGCTTGGCGGTGTGTCTGCTGGTGATCTGAACAAATCTCCATGCCATATCAGAACAAGCTGGGTTTGATGAATATCTTATCTGTTCCTAAAAGTCCTGTGTGTGTTGTATGTCTGAAACTACGTCTGTATTGCCTCCCAAACTCCTACCTAACTGTTGAAAGATGAATTCAATGATGGGGCAACATGAGGCAGTACTTTTAAGAGCACAATGTTTTTTTTTGCGGTTGTGGTTTTAATTGTGTGTGGGGTTCGGGGGGCATGTCAGAAGGTATAGTGTTGTATCCCTTCTCAATTACATTTTGTAAGATCCATTGACCATATTCACATTGCAGCCATTTTTCTCTTACGGTCAAGCTACACCAGGCTTTTCTCGCGCGTTTACCCTAAACGCGCGGCCCGCGCGTGCGTTTTTTAAAATAGGACTGGACCTAAATTAAACGCACGCGCGGGGGTAAACGCGCACGTTTTGTGCGCGAAAAGCCTGTTTGTGTGCGAAAAGCCTGGTGTAGCTTGGCAGTTACTCTACTTATTACTTGATATCTATTCGTAGGAGCAAAATGACTGCCTTGTGGTCAATATGGTCTATAAATCTCCTGCTTTACTTGCACAGTAGACAGAAGTGTGCCATAGCTTATTTTCCTAAAAGGAATATTTTATTTCTGAGGCCATGAGAGATGTATTGATCCGCAACGATGTCTCACACGTTAATCACGACATCTCCTATACCTTCACGGGTTCATAGAGACGTCTAAGCAAGATGCCTCTATCAAGCCAATGCCATAGACCTTCCCCTTGTTCACCACCCACCACAAGCATATTCTTGTGGCCGAAGTTTCCAAAAACATTCCAGTTTTATTGCATTGCAAGTGCATTTGATCAAAAAACAATACTGCTGATTTGCCTTCATTAAAACCCAAGTCTTGGATAAGTAGCACAATTAGCCCTTCACTAAGTCCCTCCCCAAACCATCCTTGTCCAATAGGCACCTTAGCAGTGAAGAAAGCTTGACCTGCATAGCAACCGTTGCTAAACTATTTGGATTGGCATTGGACAATCGCTTTTTGGGGTGGGATTTAGTGAAGGGCTAATTTGGAAATTAACAGAACTAAAATGAGTGAACATTGCCTTCCAGTTGAAGGATTCTCCATTCTTTTTGGAATGGAGCACCATCCAAGTGTTGTGGAGTTGTGCCCCAGGTTTTTCTTTTTACACTTTCTTAAAAAAATATAAGAAATCTCTTGGAACATTATACTGTATGCACAAACACTACTGTATGTGTTCAAACAGATGGCAGTTTTTAAATGTACCAAATCATGATCAAAGTGATTTCTTTTTTTAAGCTACGATCCAGGATTTATTTTAATGAATAAAACTTAATTTTTTAACATTCTGTGTTAACACATAACTATCATATCTGCAGCGGTTGGAGGTGGTCTTGCTGCTCTTCCATTGAGACATTTAGACCCTGGTGAGGGCCGACAACATTGAGACATTTAGACCCTGGTGAGGGCCGACAACTTTCACCGACAGTGTCACACATTTAGACCCTGGTGAGGGCCGACAACTTTGAGACATTTAGACCCTGGTGAGGGCCGACAACTTTGAGACATTTAGACCCTGGTGAGGGCCGACGACTTTGACCGACAGTGTCACAGTTATTTGAAGCTCATGGCGCACCAGATACGAAGTGTCTTTCCCTCCCAATACTTTCACCAGTCGGTGAGTGACGTCAGTGGGTTAGGGAGCGATCCACTACTAGACCGCGACACGGCAACTCGCTCGCTCAGGCCTCACTCAGACCTTCACTGCATTGCTGTATGCTTGTTGGATGAATGTTGTGTAGTGTCATGGCCGCCCCAATGCATTTCCAATGGAAGTCACATGGTTTGTAGTCCACATTTTGGACTACAAGCTGTTGTATGGCTTTCGGCTGTGTTTCGACTGCGCCCCTCCCCCTCATACAAGTACAAATGTTGTGTCAAACCATGTGACTCCCATTGGAAATGCATTGGGGCGGCCATGACACTACACAACATTCATCCAACAAGCATACAGCAATGCAGTAAAGGTCTGAGTGAGGCCTTAATTAGCTCGTTCGGTGGTGTCACTCGTAGCTCATGGCTGGTTTGCTTGAGAGTCTGTAGGGCAAGGGATGCAATGTACATAAAACGTATGATTTGTAGTTTTTAAGGGGAAAGGAGAAGTTATAAGGCAGGGTGAATTTGAATCCAGCCTCAGCTCACGTCCATCTGTCTCTGTATTTATTTGCTTTTTTGTTTTGTGTAAATATGTCAGGCCGGCCTACTACTAGACCAGAGCCATGTTCAGATCAGTGTTTTTCTGTTTTCTTTACACACGCGCAGTCCCAGACATGACCACCAGGGCCAGGAGATAGAGGGAACCCTGCCTTTTTTAATTTTGCAATTTCTATATTGTACGGCTTCTGTTATGTTGGTTTATAATTGTAATATTTTGTAAAAAATAAATAAAAGATGCATATTAAAATGAAAAGCTATTTGAAATATTGAAAGGTCCCATTCATCCATCCATCTTCAACTGCTTATCCAGAGTCGTGTCGTGGGGGCAACAGTTCCAGCAGAGAGCTCCAGACTTAACTCTCCAGAGCAACATTAGTAACTTCATCCTGGGGGATCCCGAGGCGTTCCCGGGCCGGTGTGGAGATGTAATCCCCCCCATCTGATCCTGGGTCTGTACGGGGGTCTCCTCCTTCCAGTGGGATATTGAAAGGTACAGTATTTGCTCTCTGGCAACAGCCCTATACTTCAGTTACGATAACCACTGGTAGCTGGTCTAATGGGTTTGTATGTACTTTGTGGGCACTGGTGGTGGTTGAATTTCCGCTGGGACTAAACTTTAATATCATTTATGGGAAAGAACAGCCCTTTTCATTTTCACCACGATGGTTATTCTATTATGTTAACCTTTTTGTTGGTATCAAAAGTATGACACATTTAGGGAAAAGTTTATTTTCTTTTAATTAAAAATAGTACAGCAGGATGTGAAAGGCACTGGTATGAATCACTTTTCCCATTAATTTGATCTGATCTGAAGCCAGGATGGCTTGGGAACTGATAGAAATGCCCTGTATCCCTTTTCTTTATCAGAAATTCAAATGTCCTTTTTATAATGTTTCCTTTTGCTTAATGTTTTATCTAAAGCATGCATTGAATTGAAATGTGATTGATTGATTGAAAGATGTATTAACAGTATGCAGAATGGGTACATTTCAAGCACAACTCAATACATCAACTGTTAACTGTGGACGACACCATAAAGCATTCCACTTGTTTACAACAGGGTCCACCATTTTCAATTCATCACAACCTTTAGAGACATACAAATGTACACTTCTATAGGAAATCATGAAAGAGTTCCGTTCACCTCCACCATCTGCCCCTCCAGGTAGGATTGCATCCAGCTCACTGATGTGCTATCAAAACCAATTGCTTTTGAGCTTAAGGCCTGATTTAAAAAAAATCTTCAAAATCCTGAAATTTTTCTGAAAAACCTTATGTTTCTGTATCAGTGGTGCTCAATATTTCATGTCAAGGACCCCAAAAATTATATGTAATATGCCTCCGCCCCCCCCCCCCCCCCCATCTGAAAATATGTTGTTCCAGGGACCTCCCCAGAAGCAAAGATTTGAGTTAAAATGTTCACTCTGTAATAATATATTCAAAGATTTGAGGCACATTTTCACGATTTTTCAAAAAATAGCAGACCTACAAGCTCGTAGCGCGCCACTCGGTGGCGCGCTATGAGCTTGTAGATCTGCTATTTTTCAATAGCTAAAGTATAACATAATGCTTAGAACACCAAAAGGGGTTCCCGCCCAAAATGGGTTAATTGTTAACCAGTATGGAGTGGTTCACGGTGTCAAAAGCTTGACCAGCACGATCATGCCGCAGTATTTGCCAGCATAGACCTCGTGTTTGATGTAGCCGCTCAAATAGATGTGTATTCAGTACGGTAACAAGACAACTCACCCCTTTTCCACCTCCAAGTGAGTTGTCCGGACATCTCACCCCGAAAGTCTGGACAACTCACCAGACATCTCACCCCGGTGAGATGTCTTCACTTTCGGGGGTGAGATGTCTTCACTTTCTGGTGAGATGTCTTCGCTTTCTGGTGAGATGTCTTCACTTTCGGGGGTGAGATGTCTTCACTTTCTGGTGAGATGTCTTCACTTTCTGGTGAGATGTCTTCACTTTCGGGGGTGAGATGTCTTCACTTTCGGGGGTGAGATGTCTTCACTTTCGGGGGTGAGATGTCTTCACTTTCTGGTGAGATGTCTTCACTTTCGGGGGTGAGATGTCTTCACTTTCGGGGGTGAGATGTCTTCACTTTCGGGGGTGAGATGTCTTCACTTTCGGGGGTGAGATGTCTTCACTTTCTGGTGAGATGTCTTCACTTTCGGGGGTGAGATGTCTTCACTTTCGGGGGTGAGATGTCTTCACTTTCGCGATTGCAATTTCTATATAAAGACAACTAGACAAGTTTGACTACAATGCCAAAACTTTGTGCAACACTAGGCTGTAATAATAAAAATCACACCCGTGTGAAGTGAGGGGCGCTCTTATCATCGTACATTATCATAGGCTACATCATCTCATACCGGCCAATCACAATTTGCGTCCTCACCTTCTTCTTCAATGTTTGTTACGCAATGTTTGTGTTTACACAAACACTCAAAATTGTCCATTCATTGTCAATGGCATTTAATGTTTGTGTTGGGACAAAAATTGTGTTACATACACCAAAAGCTGTACCGTGGCTCCAACCGGGATCGACCATCTTCGTATATTAAAGATCTTTGTTGTCTTATCTCTCTTCACTCTCCTCACCTTCCCTCTTCCTCCTCTTCCCATCACTCCTTTCCTCTCTGGCCCTGCAGTGCCCTCTACTGGCCCCAAGGTGAGGGTGCCGGAGCGGAGCAGCAGTGCATTCAGCCTGGTGTGGGCAGTGGGAGGAGCCTGCATGTGCCTCTGAAAGAGCAGCATGGCTTCATCACCTAATGCAGTGGTTCCCAAACTTTTTTGTGTCAAGGACCCCCAAATGAACATTTATTAGGCCACGGACCCCCCATTTGAAAACATATGCCAGTGACCCCGATAAGGGAGGATTTTTACGGCTCTAGCAGTGATTCCGAAACACATTAATTTCATGGACCCCCAAATTCACACACATTATGCCACGGACCCCTGATTTAATGGCATTTCTATCTCTGGTACCCCAATTTATATTGTAAAACCACTGTTAATTTAACTCAGCGGGTCCATTTGGTTCCATTTGTACACTCTCTGAGTTACAGACCCACAAGGGTCCATTTCGTTCCAAACTATCATTTAGCTGGGGACCCCCTGGAACTTCCTCAAGGACCCCCGGGGGTCCCCGGACCCTACTTTGGGAACCACTGACCTAATGCACTGTCTACACCAGTGGTTCCCAAAGTGGGCTCCGGGGATCCCTAGGGGTCCTTGAGGAAGTTCCAGGGGGTCCCCAGCTAAATGATAGTTTGGAACCAATTGTACCCTTGTGGGTCTGTAACTCTGAGAGTGTACTCTGTTTGGTTCCATTTGTACACTCTCAGAGTTAAATTAACATTGATTTTACAATATAAATTGGGGGTCCGTAGACTAATGCACGTCAAACTGGGGGGGGCATTGAAATTAAACGGGTTGTGAATCACTGCCAGAGCCGTAAAAATCTTCTCTGTTGGGGAGTCCCTGGCATATCTTTTCAAATGGGGGGTCCGCGGGGCTAATTAGTGTCAATTTGGGGGTCCTTGACATGAAAAAGTTTGGGAACCACTGGTCTACACACTGTGTGAAGGACGACAACACAATACGTAAGCAGGGCTGTCACCATTACAAATGTTGCTTGACGATTTTATGTCACACAAATAATGAATTAATGATGGCATTGAGCATTGGAACATATGAATACAAATGTGATTTTTGTTTGGCTTTTAGGCTTCGTAAACCAAAAGTGCAATGGGCAGATACAACAATCTAATAACTTTACACTATATATGAATAGTGGAATTAAGTAGCCGATCTACAAGCTCACAACGTTGGAGCTTGTTGTAGATCGTCTATTTCCACTATTTGTGGAAAATCCAACATGGAAATGATTATGACGTCATCAGCTATCTCTTGCAGTCTGAAAATGTAAGTCCAGTTCAGCTAGAATCTGTAACGAATTAATGTTTCATATCGCTCCATTATAAGCCTTTGTCCAATGGCTACATTAGGTGGACATAATGTTCTGCTGTGTATCACTTTGAAGTGTCAATCAAGGTTTCAAAACTCCATGATGTAACAATGTGTGTGTTGCTGTTGTGTGCAGATGAGGTGCTTATTCCGTTGCCACACATTAAGCTGCACCGTGGTCCGACTGGTCTGTCTGGAGTCCAGAAGATCTGTGTGACCGCTCATACGGTGGCAGGAGAGGGACCAACCGGTTACTGTTGGTAAGTAGCAACATGGCGATATCTGAAGCAAATTGCTGAATTGTTAGCCATTTTGTGTGTGTGTGTGTGTGTGTGTGTGTGTGTGTGTGTGTGTGTGTGTGTGTGTGTGTGTGTGTGTGTGTGTGTGTGTGTGTGTGTGTGTGTGTGTGTGTGTGTGTGTGTGTGTGTGTGTGTGTGTGTGTGTGTGTGTGTGTGTGTGTGTGTGTGTGTGTGTGTGTGTGTGTCACTGTGGGTGTCAGAAAATGATTATTCAGACAGAACCGTCATATTTTTGTGTCATCCCTTTTGCGTTCAACATTTGTTAATTTAATTTGTTTAATTTGTTGGGCATTCAAATCATTCTTCATTTACATCAGGGAGCTGTTGGGAGCTGTTGGCCATTGCGTAGGTCGACTCAAGCCAAGGACTTCAGGTTACATACTGGCAGGCATTCCCTATCCATACCTACCTTCCACTCAAATATTGACTGAAACCTGGACTGAGGGTGTGGCTGATATGCTTTAGCTCTATTTCTTTCTAATGCCATTGTCCTAAAATTCATTTAAAAAAGCCATACATTTTCATGGCTTTTATATGGTTGAATCACTGTTTTGCTTTATATAATTAACTGTTAAACAGCGTTTTTTTCCATAGCCATCTATCTATATAGACTGCTGGCAGTATGTGGTTATTACTGTACATGTAAGATGGGCATTTGCCATTGTCTCATTGACAGCCCAGCCCTAACCTACCCTGTATTTAAAGACTTCCCCAAATGCTGCCACCTTTATGACTGATGAAGACCTTGTAGGTCGAAACGTTAGTCGTTTGTATACTAGCACCTAATAAAAGGCTCAAAATGTCCGTGCTGCTCCAGTGTCCTCTCCTCCTTCTGCATTAAGTGTCCTTGTTCCTGTGATGCACCGGACCGGTCCGGACCAGCTGTTTCAGGCTTGAGGCGTGTTGGTAGACTCCCTTTGTTCATAATATAGGGTGTCATAGTGCAGGGGTTCTGAACCTTTTGGGCTGGCGGGGACCCCCAAAAATACTTTGGCCATGTCTCTGCTTTTGAAATGTCAGTGAATAAGCTCTTCTCGCAATTTAGATTTAAAACAAAATATAGTATTATTCGTTATTGTGCTTCTACTGAATTAGGCCTATTTAACTGATATTATATAACTTTTTCCCCCCATGTTTTTACACATTCAGAAAATAATCCGGCGACCCCCAGACGGGTCACGACCCACAGGTTGAGAACCCCTGTATAGAGTATAGTGATCGAGAAAGAAGTCCAGGCTGTGTGAACTTGACCAGCTGCCATTTTGAACTCCTATCTTATCTGGCCTCCTGCTCTGCAGGGCAGGTTTTGCAGGAGGATTAGGAGGACCAGACAGATACAAGTGCAATGTTGAATGCACTATTATGCTACTACCATCAGTGTAAGCAATTCAGCAACTGCAATAATTCCTTCAATCAGCCTCTATATACAGACCGTATCTTCTTCTTCTTCTATCTTTATTTATATTTTTGTTAACTAAAACGTGTATCTGTACTCAGGATAAAACTAAAATGTTGGCCGAATTTCCCTGACCCTGCCTGCATTAGGTAGCTTGCCTGCCTGGATGACTAACATTAAAGAGCACGCACGCACGCGCACGCACGCACGCACGCACGCACACACGCACGCACGCACGCACGCGCACACACACACACACACACACACACACACACACACACACACACACACACACACACACACACACACACACACACACACACAACCTTTCCACACAGATTGTCAGATACAGCACTAGCATTTGTTATTTATGTGACCACTCAAAAGTAAATAGTGTACCTGATTATTATGTTGTTCTAATGGTTAGAATAACATAATCAGCAGGTATTTTATTTACCTTGGGTTAGAATCTAACCCAAGTAGTCTTCTGGGTTCTGTGAGTTCATTGAGGATTGAAATGAGACGGAATGTGAGCCCGTAAATCCACACATCATGGCTTGCAAAGTTAATGTAAGTCCTCCGCCCGAGGGCAGGTCGTTTTTGGCGGCACATTTTGATTTTAGTTTTAGTCATAGTCTCTTGAATAGCTTTCATTTAGTTTTAGTCACATTTTAGTCACCTGGAATGTTTTAGTGTTTAGTCTAGTTTTAGTCGACTAAATATCATAAGATTTTAGTCGACTAAATCTACAGTTGATTTAGTCGACTAAAATGTATTTTGGCGGGCCTTGATGCCGTCGTAATGATGATTTTACACTTGCTGAAAATAGCCGATCTACAAGCTCACAACGCGTCGCGCTGCGACGCGTTGTGAGCTTGTAGATCGGCTATTTTCAGCATGCAACCAAGTGTAAAATGACTTATACTGGATCTCTTGTCCACTAGTCCCTTCCTAACATTTCAGTCTAGTTTTTATTTCTTGACGAAATTGTCGATATATTTAGTCTTAGTTTTAGTCACCATAGCTTAGTTTTCATTTAGTTTCTATTTAGTTTTCGTCAGTGAAAAAAGGTAGTTGACGAACATTTTTCGTCTTAGTTTTAGTCGACGAAAACAACACTGGCCCGAGGGTAGGTCGTTTTGTATTTGTGAACCGTCACTACTGTCCTGTATGTAGCCATGTACAGACAAGAGGCCAGTGTTTGACTTGCACAGTGACTAATCCATGATGTCATACAAATATACCGCTCGAGAGAGAGAGAGAGAGAGAGAGAGAGAGAGAGAGAGAGAGAGAGAGAGAGAGAGAGAGAGAGAGAGAGAGAGAATTGGAATAGGCCTAGATGGAAAACGGTATTATATGAATCCAAGGACTGTCCCATTGAAATTGTCCACAGGGCAGCTCCAGGTTATACAGCTTTTTACAGCATCACAGACTGAAATATGAATTGCTTTCTAGCTTTGGCAGGAAGTTGGTCTCAATGGCAGCTGTTGTGTTGCAGGGGTTGTTGGATCAGCTAGGAAATCATGAAAAAGTAGCTCACAACGCATCGCAATGTCTGACAAATATTCTCTCATGGGGTCCCTGGGCACAAAATCTTTTCAGATGGGGGTATGCGGCCAAATACATTTTGCATCAATTTGGAGGTCCTTAACATGAATATGTTGTATTGTATAGAATGAGACTTGGAAGCTGTCTCTGATGTTGGATCACTCTCTCTTGTTCATCTCTATGATCTTGTTGGCATGCCCTTTCTTGTTTTCTTTTTTTGTCACTGTTTGAATTGTTGGTTCAACTGTGTGTATGACCATGCATAAATAAAAGCGTAACATTTTTAAATGGAAATCTTGTGAGCTCATTGGGGTGGGGTAGTGGGGTGCGGTATTTTTAGTTACAGACAGAGGTGCTGGAAAGTGTATGAACTCTTTAGAAATTTCAGACTGAATACCATACATTTTTAAATATGACAGCCGGTCTTTATCTAAATAATAAAGTTGAAGTTGTCTTTGTCTATCTTTTATGCACACCGGCCACACGCCTTCCTATTGGACTGAAAATGTTCATAGTGACTACTGACTTGCAAATGATCTGGTAAAGTTCGTGGGCAGGTTAAAACTAAGGACATGCCTGCATGATAAAAGCCATGCTCCCCCTAAAAAAACCACCCCTCTACAGTACACACCCCTCTAAAACAGCATGCCCCACCCACCCCAGATCGGACTGGACTGAACCTTTTGCTTAGTGGTGTGTTATGATCCAAGGAAGGTGACAAGCAGGTCAAACATTAGGTCATATGGCTCCCTAAAACACCCCTCTAAAGCAGCCCACGCCCCCAAGTCAGACTGGGCTGAAATTGTGCATACTAGCGTGTTAGGATCGGGTCATGGCCTAGTGCCCAAAATCCAGGAAATGCCACAACAAAAACCAGCGCCCATGCCAGGGGCGAATTCTTCTTATAACTGTCAGGGGTGCCCCTAATAAACACAGTGGTACGATTTCAGTTCACAACGAACACATGATTCACTAATCACTCATGACTTGTTTCAGCATCTTGTTTCAACATTTCAGCATGATCAATGATCAACAGTATAGCCCTTTTTTCCGTCTTTCTAATTATCTGTTCGGCCCAAAAAAATGTGTTTATTGTCATGAGTTTTTAAAGGTCTTTCAATAAATACTTTTTGAAACGTCTATGGGGAAAATGAATGGTGAATTATTTCCTGGTTCCCTCGCAGGGGGCGGGACTGCGATGCTCTATAGTCATGCGACATACTGTATATTAGGCTATACTTCACCCCATGGAAATATTATGCCCAAGAATTATGATCTATCATATGGATTTAGGCCTCAAGGTCATTTCTATATGTTTGATGTTCCTGCATTATAAATGGTGATAATCTGTGAATGCTCTCTCCAGATGGCAAAACCACCAACATTTCCAATGCAGAAGTTTCAAGTAAATCTGTAAATCAGTAAATCTGTGTTGTACAAAGAACACATGGGAGAGTGGGAGATGTACATTCTTCACTAGCCACAATGGAAACTGTACTGCAAACTTCATCCACATGATACATGTGATATTTCATTTTCCTAAGTACCAATAACATGTTTATTATAACAAGATATTGAAACAAAATAATGAAAGTGTGGCAATATTAGCCTATGTGTATTTAGGGCAGCATTTTTTTAAATTGTTTACACTTTATGTTGTTTAGTCCTTTAATTTGTTGCCTGTGTGTGTTTGTGACACACGCACGCAGGCACACAGGCACGCGCACACACACACACACACACACACACACACACACACACACACACACACACACACACACACACACACACACAGGAGAGTGAGAGAAGAAAAATCATTCCAGTCTCAAATAAGCTTCTTATTGCTATAAGCAACCAGGAGGGGGCAATGACGTCCCACGTTTACATGTATTCTGTGTCAGGAGTGATATGTCCTACTGATTAACTATTATATTAAGGTAATAAGGTATTGTCTGTGTTTCGGATTATTTTATGGTACTATCACCATGGTATTTTGGCAGTTGTTGATTACAGCCGTTGTGATCTTTTTTTTTCTTTCTTACATTTTTATCCCACGATTTTTGCAACCCATTTTTCCACCCTGTGTCAATTCTGTCTAATGTAATCCTGGGCACTCCAGTCCCTCTGCCAACCTGGCGAGAGCAACGGACTGACCTCATGCATGCTTCCTTCCATGCATGAGGAGTCCATGACGGTATGGGGGGGGGGGGGGGGGGGGGGGACATAGCGTGTGGAAGGAACACGTTATTCCAACCAGTTCCTTTCCCCTCCATCAGGCGCTCTGGCTTACCAGGGGGAGGCAGTATAAGGACCAGGATTACTGCATGTTTTTTTGTGAGGGTACCTACCCTAGGGGGTCCTGCTGTATCTTTATTTGTGCTTTATTTATTTGTGCTGTGGCCTTTTGTACAACTATAAGGTTACGTTGTTTCTTCTTCAATGTTTGTAGGCAAAACATCTGCAGAATGACAAATCGCACTTAAAGACACAAACATAGAGTTGAGGGATAGCTAAATATCCTGCTGCTGATGCCGAAACAGCCGGATCCTGGAAGCCCGAGGCAATGCACATCGGTTTTCTTGGAGTCATGCTGGTGCAAAGTCATGCTAATTCTACAGTCCCAGCAGGACTTGTAAAAGTCTTTTTTTGCTTGGGCAAAGGCTGGAAGTTTTGACCTCCCTGTAGTTTTATTGTTTTTAATGTATCTACAGTTGGGCCCATGGTGATCAGCATGGGGGCCACATCGACTCTGAGTCTTTATTCACAGTATACTGTAGAGTTCTGATAAATCATAGACCCTGTTTAGTTTTATTAGTCAGTCCCCAGAATATCAGTATAATATAAGTCTCAGATTGTCAGTCAGAACGGGGTCCCATGCAGTCCCAGAGTGAGACTGAAAAGTGGTGGAAAAGGTACTCTCATTTCTTTTTAAGTATCAATACTACAATATAGAAATACTCTGTTAACAAGTAAAAGTCCGGAATTCAAAATGTACTTGAGTAAAAGTACAAAAGTAATGGCATCAAAATGTACAGTACAAAGGGTAAAAGTAGGCTACTCATGCAGAATGTCCCATTTCAAGTTTTCAAATGTATCAAAATCTACAAGCTCACAATATGTCGCGATGCAGTGTGACTTGTAGTAGATCGTCTATTTTCAAATTGCTGAAATGTACTGTATATAGATGGGGCTGAAGTGGTTGATGTACGTTTTGTAATAATAATCAAAGTAACTAAAGTAGGCTAACTAAAGTTTTCAAATAAATGTAGTGGAGTAAAAGTACAATATTTGGATCCGAGATGTAGTGGAGTAGAGGTATTGGAAATACTCACGTAAAGTACAAATAGGCCTCAACATTTTAAATTACTCAAGTACAGTAGCCTACTTAAGTAAATGTACTTAGTTACTTTCCACTGGGTGACTGAATGAATCATAATGTGAGGACGAAGAATAAATTAGGTCTATCCTGTCTCAACTCAACTGGAGCCAAATTGGAGAGCAGTTTTCTATAGTTATAAAGTGTTCAGCCTTCATTGCCTCTCATCATGGAGAGAAGAAGTGCCCAGAGTGGGGATATCTATGACAGTCACAGTATTTATGATGGGAACGAGTTCAGACGGTGGTTAACCGAGCAAACAAAATTTAATGTCACTCCTTATTTCATTTGCAGCAAGACTTACTGCAGATAGCTTTATATGCCTGCCTATTTAGTGCCAGAATGTATTTAGTCTTGTTTTGTTTTACTTGTTTTATATGACTTTTATCTTGTTTCACAAACATAACTTTATTTCATAATTGTATTTCAAATGTAATTTTTTATCATGGCGCTAATGGTGCGGTACAAAGTAGGCCTAAATTACAAAATGGTTTCTGTTTACTTTATATCAGCCTTGTGTGTACCAAGCAAGGTCAGATAACCTGTCAGCCTGATTAAACCAGGCTTCACACTTCTGACCCAAAGTAAACATTCTGATGAATGAATGAAATTATGAATGATTGATTGATTGATTGAAAACGTTATTAACAGTTTATAGAATAAGCACAGTTCAACACACGGTCACCATCTGCTATTAAAGAGGATTCAAAAACCAAAGAAAGCACTTAAGGCTCGTTTCCATTGGGGTCCTCCATTTTTAATTCATCATCAGAACATTTAATGACATAATATACACTACTATACAGTACTGTGCAAACATCCTATAATAAGAAATCAAAATAAAAAATGTGTAGCTACAGTAAAGTGGGCGGGGGGGGGGGGGGACTGAACTACTGGGGTCAGTTACGAACCAATTGAGTATACTCGATTGATTGAAATATTTATTAACAGCAGAATTACAGTACATTTCAAGCACAAACTCAATACAAAGACTGTTAACTGTGAGTGGACGACCCAATAAAGCATTACACTTGTTTACAAGAGGGTCCACCACCTTGTTCAATTCATCAAAACATTTAGAGAATACGTACAAATAGACACTTCTATAGCCTATATAGTCAAAGAACAGAACAGGAATTCATCATAAGGGAGGGGAAAAGGGGAAAAAAACATATACCCTACAGTGAGGGGAAAAGGGGTGGGCAGTGGGGGGGGGGGATACTTTATTACTTTATTATTGGGGCGCATTTTGAGCTTGTAGATCGCACGCGCGCAGGAAGGCTAGGAAGTGACTGCACTGACTGGGACAGGAGTCACAGGAGGGGAGGAGGGATCACTCTGCTCTGTGTGAGTGAGCTGTAGTTGAGCAGTAAAATACTTGTTGGTTGGTTTCTCAGGCAGTTCGAGGCGAGCGCTGCTGTGCGTGAAATCGAGGGATCCTTCTCAGTTGAAATGAAGTGTCGTGAAGAGAAGAGGCGCAACAAGAAGAAGAGCCTCTTCGTCTGGTCACGAATCGAGTTTAAGAAGAGCAGTGTTGTTGCTGTTCCTCTTTAAAACAAACACCTTCATGGTTGTCACTCCCTCCTCTATGGACAGGTAGAGGAAGAGAAGAGGACACCCCGGAAGGAGTCGTCATTATTACAGGTTGCTTGTTTATCTCTCAGAGTATAGGTTTATCTGCACAGTCTGCACTTTTTCTCCGTTTGTTACTCCCAAGCAAAGCAAAGCTTGAGAGCGAGGCGAGCGCAAATGGACTTCTTCATGCAAGTAGACCATTCATACAAATAACAGTTATATTTATTAGGTAGACTTTTTTATTTTTTATTTTTTTTAACCTTCGTGGCGTATAAAAAAAAGAGGGACGGGAACAACCATGAAAGACCAGAGGAAGAAGAAGCTGTACGTGCTGATGGACGTGCTGTGTGTGCTCGTCGGTGAGTTGTGGACACTCTGTACACTCTGTCACTCTGTCTGTAGGTCGCTTACCTTCATGGAAGCTCTATGGTTACCTTACTACTGTAGGTAGGATTTCACAACAAACAGTGCATCCTGATCCACCCCATGCTTTAATAACGTGGTGGTCAAACCGCACGGTGTGTGAAGTTTAATATCAACACATGATGTGGATTGTGGCACCACGACACACTTTTTGTGACACCACCAATTATTGTGTTTTTATTGATGATTTTATTTCCTTTTGAGGTGCTATATTTTACTTTAGCCTGCTGCTTTGTTGTCCAGGAGGACAGAAACTATCCATCTGTCTCCTTTTTTAAGAGACCCAACCATGTGGACGGTGGTGGTGGCATCATTAAATACCATAAACATTGTAAATCACTTCATTTTCCAATTTGTTACCAACATGACATCAACATCATAGCGTAAAATCATAACTAAAACTGTTTATTTTATTTAGCACATTATAGTGACAGTGTCATATTACTTTGAAGCCAGCCTGGCTGTCGTCCATTTATTGTGTTTTTACATGCATGCAAATAATAGGCAAAAATACAGTCCACGTTGGCATGCTATTAGATTACACTACAGCATTATAAAAGTCTGCTATTATACGCCCTTTTCTGTACAGTGCTTACTGACTGACTTTGCAGCATTTTACACAGTTTCAGGAAGCCTAATGTTTGTTTATGGAAATTTGATATCCATGTCTCAGTGTCCCCTTTTTTTTTCTTCAATATTTTGTCTGCCAAGAATCCCTCAAAGAATGTTCTACTGTACTTCCACAGTTACATGCTCAAGGTCCTATTTACTTTGCAAGCCGTTATTTTCATTTTAACTTAAATCAATATGTTATTCTATGGGGCTGCAACGGATCAGAAACACTCTACTGTACTCTCTAGTCTAGGCTGCATTTTAAATTAGAATGTGTAATGACTGCTTTAGGTTATGATGAAAGACATTTAGCTAATGAATAATTCATATACCCGAGTTAATATTGTCAGGATCAAATCCTCTCCTGTTTGACTCACACAATACAATTTTAATATATACATCGCAGCCAACACAATCATAAGGTGCCACATAAAAAGTAAACCTTAGATACTATATTCTATTCTTCCCCCCTCCATCACCCAGAATTCAATCTGCAGCATCTTAAGAGATGTTTGCTTTCAGCTTGGTGTTCAAGACTGTATCTTTACTTTGTCTCCATATTTGATATTATTCTATAAAATAAATTAAAGAAACGCAAGAGAAGTATCTATTTCTATTGTTCACACAATACAGTAAAATTGGTAGTAAGTTTAGCAGATAGTAATATGTGTATAACAGGAGCTGTGTAGCACCTACTTGCTGTGAAAGTAAAGTTTAATTCATGCTTGATAATGACGACGCTCGCTGAAATGAACACAATTCCGAAATGAACGTTTTCGGCGAGTGATGCCAGAGAGACTCTTATATTGCATAATGCACTTTAGCAGCAGGTTCACGATCCTGCTGCAGGTTCACGATCCTGCTGCAGGTTCACGATCCTGCTGCAGGTTCACGATCCTGCTGCAGGTTCACGATCCTGCTGCAGGTTCACGATCCTGCTGCAGTTTCACGATCCTGCTGCAGGTTCACGATGCTGCTGCTGGTTCACGATGCTGCTGTTTGTGTTTGTGTTTGTGTGGTGAGATGGTGGCTGTTAGTGTTGAGTGAGAAGAGAGCTAGGCCACCTGGTGGGATCTGCTCCATGGCTACATAAACCAGTGAGGATGCAGGCAGTGTCCGTCTATCCATTATAGTGACAGTGTCATATTACTTTGAAGCCAGTCTGTCGTCCATTTATTGTGTTTTTACATGCATGCAAATAATAGGTAAAAATACAGTCCACGTTGACATGCTATTCGATTACAGTCCTCTACTAGTACTACCACACACACACTCTCTGTTGCCTCATAGAAGTCTACAGTATATTAAGCTTATAACCCAGTTGTTACTTTCACTAGTCTGGGATTTCGGGGCCATGCAGTAGTTAGTTAGATCACTGTGTCCCTAGCAGGGACCCATTTGTAAATGGTAAATGGTGCATTTATATAGCGCCTTTATCCAAGGCGCTTTGCATAGATTGTGCATTACAAACAAGCAGTAAAAAAAAGCAGTGAAATAGCCAATCTACAAGCTTGTGCCACGTTGCGTGCTTGTTTAGAGCTGCTATTTTCACTAGTTTGGGTCCCGGGCAAATCTCTAATCTCTCTTTTGGGTCTCAACCTGAAATGTTCAGGAAGCACCACTGAGTTAGATACGTATGGGGTGGTCAGTCAGTCCAATCTTGACGGCCCAAGCCCACCCACTGACTCTCCTCTCCCTCTTTTGACTCCACCACTCCAGCCTCCCAAATAGTAAAATCAAGTGAACCCAATGGCTTCCTCGACAATGATTTATGTGAGGTTGCTTCAGCCATAATTATAACGTAGCATTAATGTATTGGTCTGACAACCTCTATTAGAGTGTGGTTTGGACTGGAGCTAGGATTTGCTGACCCTTGCTGTATTGTTTAGTCTACAGCTCAAACACCTGATTATTATTCAGAACACATTGACACACACACCTTGTGGCTTTTTATGGGTTTTTTTGTATATACACGCTGACGGCTGTATTGCGGGTTCTTAATTAAGAAATATAATACAGCGAGTGCAGTTGACCTATACAGGGCGTAGCACGCTAATTTCTTTAACATGAGGTCGAGTCGATCTTGGATATCTAATGACCCTATACTTGTTGGGGAGCTGTGTGTGAAACCTGTGGAATTCATCATCGGGGCTACATACCCGGGTCTTTCCCGAGCTCCTCAGATCTAGGTTTTTAGACTTTGAGTTTGTGTGGTTCATAAAATATATTTTCTTTCTTTTCTTTCTTTCATGTATCCCTCCCTTCCTCCTCCTCATTCTCTGTCCATGTAAGCCTACACTCGGCACAAATAGATGGAGGGTGTTGGCCCAGTGCGCTCTATGGGAAGGTCTGAGGTTAGGTTAACCTCTCCCTGTGTCTACAGCATATCTGAAGGTAGTACAGTAGAGGTAGGCTATACAGACCAGGGGTGGAATGTACACTATGTACATTTACTTAAGTTCAAAGTACAATATTGAGGTATTTGTACTTTACTTTCCAATGCTTTTACTTCTACTTCCACTGCATCTCAGAGGCAGAGATTGTACTTTTACTCCACTACATTTATTTGAAAACTTTAGTTACTACTAGTTACTTTGATTTGACTTGTAATTTATAATTTCTACATTGCACTTCAGTATTGATACATTTTCTTAAAATAAAACATTTTTTTCCACCACTGCTAGTCTGCTACAGAGAAGTCAAAGGAGTAGGAGGACCTTTTTTTTAAACCGTATTGAATGTCACTCCAGGTGATGTGAAAACAAGTAATGAGCGCCTGTAATGAGCGGTGGATTATTTCTGAGAATCCACAGGAGAAAATATTACGTGACTAAATAGCCCCGGGCCCAGATAGGGGCACAGTGTGATCCCTCCCAGTAGCTGTTGTTGTTGCTGCTGCTGTCAGTTTTTTGCTCTGTGAATTACTTTGCAACAAACCTGTTTAGTTAAAAGCACTTCATAATTTGATGCACACACACACACACACACACACGCACGCACGCACTCAACAAGAACACACACGCGTTGGCGCGTGCATGCATACAGTGGCGGAACATAAAAAGAGAAGTATTAATATTTTCCACACCTCACGTGTGTGGGACTCATCTGTGCATGAGGATGACGACAGCCAGACAGCTGATAGTGAGGATAATGTTACTAAATGTTGGGTGAGTCATTCTGAAGTCGGCCGTGGCAGGGAACCAAGGTCAGCTATTATCAAATAGCCAAAGTTTAATTAGGGCTGAAGTGGTTAATGTATGTTTTGTAATGATAATAAATCAAAATCAAGTTACTAGTAAGTCAAGTTTTCAAATCTCCATGTAGTGGAGAAAAAGTACAATGTTTGTCTGAGATGCAGTGGAGTAGAGGTAAAAGTATTGAACACTGGAAGTATTCCAGGAAAGTAAAAGTACCTCAAAATTGTACCACGTAGCAGTGGTGGAAAACGTATTCAATTGTACAGTACTTGAGTGCTCACATTACAGCACCCTGGCCACTGCTTAGAAAGGTGACTTTTAAGGGATTTTAAAAGTCACCCCTGGTCAAAAAAAAGTGACCAGGGGTACAAACCCCTGGTCACCTTTCATGGGATGTCATAACGTAGTGTTGGTCGTTTCAATTGATTGCGTGTGGGTGTAACGTTGGACAACATGCTACCCATCAAGCACTGGGAAATCACAGATCACTAGGAGCTGTACCTCTGTCTGTTAATCTGTTATCCAAATTATAAAATATTGCAGCACATGATTTTGGTGTTGAACTTGTTAACAATGCAATCCGACTCGCCGTTCCATGGTTTTATCTTTTCACTCATGACTGCCACAAACAAATCAGTATTTGTTTCCCGAAAACTGATGTCAATACCCTCCCACACACCCGCGTATAATTTTTTGGCTTAATCAAAATATCACCATGTAACTTCCTTGACCTTGTTGATGGCCCACAGATTCTAGTAATGCATGCTTCTTCGTCTCCGGGGAGTTGGAGCTCATCGTGTGTCTGTGTTGGGAAGACGGATTGTTCCGGGTTCTCAGAGAGATGCATCGATGACACTGATGGGAATTGTTGCCCCCGAGAGAGAGCTCTGTCATGGAAACTGGAGCCCTTTCAACAAGCACACTATTCTAGCAGTCCTGTGGATCGGAGGATATTTTTCCTTGACCTGAGATCAGATTCTAAAAATGTCTTCTACATCCTGACAGTTTTCTGAAAAAGCTGTTTCTGTCAGTCGTTCTTCGTTTTTTCAAAAATAGCAGACCTACAAGCTCGTAGCGTGACACTCGGTGGCGCGCTATGAGCTTGTAGATCTGCTATTTTTCAATAGCTAAAGCATAACATAATGCTAACACCAAAAGGGGTTCCCGCCCAAAATGGGTTAAGGCTATTATAACCAAATGTTAATGGGTTTTAGAGAACCTTGAAACCTGTGTAATTTGTTGAATATACAAGCAGGCTATTTTTTTGCTCCTCCTACTATATACGTGTTTTCGTTGGGCCTAAACCTGTGTGGCCCGCTTCTTTGATCTCCCAAAACCAGACTGTTTGATTGCCATCCCTCCCTCCCACAAGCCCTCTTTACTTCTACCCTGCTTGGTGCTCAGAATGCGTACACGTCGACGGCGGCGGGAGCGAGCCAGCCAGCGGGATTAAACATCAAGAATAGGCAGCAAGGGCAGGATTTGGTGTGACTGAGTGGTGGAGGTTGGGCGTTCCTCGTGTGAATTAGAATTCCAGAGACCAACAACGCTGACTGGAGGTTGTAGGCTCAGCACATACCTTCCACATGAGTCAGTCCGGCTTGTCCAGGGGTGAGACAGAGAAGGAATGAGAGAGAGGGTTTAGTTGTGTGTTTACAACACTTGATGCAATCTGTTAAATGTCAGTAATGATGCCGCTGGGGCCCTGCAGGCTTCCTCCTGCAATGCCAACATTAGAGAGACATGAGGATTAACCTAAGGGACAGAGTCAGGAGGATGGAGAGATGGCTATTGTAGTCCTGCCTCATTCACACTGGGATAACAATGTAACTAAGGCTAAAGACCTATTCATACTTCAGTTTTAGGTGACCACTTTGTTAAGCGAATCACAGCTCAGCCAAACGGCAAACGCATCTCTCTTGTTTTTACTAACCACTGTTTTGGTGGTCAGACTGGTGACTGTTTCGAAAAGGAGAAGCCCGCACAACTGTCACTTCTCACCTACATCTAGTTGCAACACAAACATACACATTCCTACACGTTGCAACTTGCAAGACCAGACGACCACCTCCGAGAATATTATGCATGACGATATTCCCAGGGTGTATGAACTATGAATTCTTAGAATTGTGAATTGTAGTCAAACTTGTCTAGGTGGTTTCATGGGTTCTTTAGGTTATGGCACTAGTCTGGAACTACAGTAGGCGAAGTAACCGTGAGACCATTAAAGATGTTCAGCCATCTAGATGAGCGAAAAACAAATTGACAGAGAGGAATGCTGTAGGAAAAGAGGAACGTGACAAGCTGTGGCTCAGCCCCATAGTGAGACTTTGGTCCAAATCAGTCAGTAATTGCACATCTGCCTGCTGCTAAATAAAGCAGTGTCTCCGACGTTGAGGCCTCTATATTTACAACAGCCAAAGAAGTGCGTGGGAGGACGCAGGAACTGCGGAGTGACAGAAGAGGAAGTGCCAGAGAGGGAGGAGTGAATGACTTTTGTGCAGGAGACAACGTTTAACACAAGGACCTTTCCTTTCCCCAATCCTCGCTGAAGATACTCTTCTGGCAGGCGTTGTATAGATTAATTGATAGAGTATATATATGTACCACGTATGATACTTTTCTGATACTCACTGATTCTGTTCAGAATTCTGAAAGGGCTGGCAGACGCCCTAGCTTTTCTAAATTGTTACCGTTTCAAAACATTTGCAAAAAGAATTAAACAAATTTCATAAATTAAAGCAAAATCCAAGAAATTCCATGAATTAGGGAAAAAAAAGTAGTGAGAATAGCAAATCTACAAAGTCACAACGCGTCGCATCACGATGCATTGTGAGCTTGTAAATCGGCTATTTTCAGCTACCTTGGGTCCTGGGGAGACATTCTTTTGGGTCTCGAGTAAAAACATTTTGGATGTGGATTTGTGGGCAGCTCACATAAGAGGCATTAAATGTCCCAAAATGGGGAGGGGGGAAAGCCTCTGAAATACGGCCTTCTTTAATCTGAGACAGGAAATATGAGATCTGCATCCTGCAACTTCAAACGGGTTCTCCTATTAGGGGCTCAGGCAGGAGATCTGGAACTGGCGGTTGGAGATTTAGCTTCCTGGCAGCATTCCAAACAGCCAGTGTTTCCTTTTACAGGTGTCTGTGAGACGGGTGGGCCCAGAAGAACCCGCCAGCCAGGCAGCACCCCCTTCTGCCCTCCCTTCCTGTGTAATACCTTGCTTTTTTTCTCCACAAGAGAGCTATTCTACACAAGGACGTACGTGGGGTTTTCGTAGTTCAAGGCAAAATAACTTGGCTCCGTCTTGAAGCAAGAGGCAGGAGGGGTTCAGTTTGGGCTGCGGGATTGTCTCGCGGTATCCCGAAGACCGATCTTGTCTGTCCGTGGTTCTATTTCTGTCTGCGAGGAGTACGTGCATGTGTCTGTCGGTCTTGTCTGTCTGTCTGTCTGTCTGTCTGTCTGTCTGTCTTTCAAGCGAGAGATGCTGGTTAGTCTCTCAGATATTCTTTTGCAGTGGTAAATGTTTGACACACACACAAACACACTCCAGGGCGTACTATTCATTCTGCCTAGGACAGCATCCCAGACTGTTTGGGTAACTTCTTCTGAGTGAGAACCAATATTATTTTGATCCAAACTTGTTTGACATGGGTCATTTCAAGTGTTTGTTGAATCAGTGCTTCACATTATTAATGTACACGGTTCTTACAAGCTAGGAAAAAGGGTTATTTGAGTCCAGGTTCTGTTATTTAAGTAAACCAACAACGGGAAAACCACCCAGCCTACTCCAGAACGATGCAAGTTGGGATTGGGAATTCTTGCTCTACCCGGTAACTGTAGGCACCCTGTTATGCCCATATTGGGGGTCCCTCATGTCATAAGTATATGCCCACAAATATGGGTTTATCGGTTGGTTAGGCGGTTTTGGACAACTGAATCGGCACCGGCGGTCGTCCAGGACCCAAGTCTTAACTGACTTTCCTCTGGTCCTTTTGTTGTTTGTAGTCGATTGGTCAGGCGGTTCTCGAGATGCACGAAGGACGGGTAGTACACTCATTCACACAGATTTTGTGAATTTATAGGTAGAAGGATGAACTGTAGCAAACTGGCATAGCTCTCCGAGCATAACATTCTCATTTGGTCTAATCTAATGGAATTAGTAAAGCTTGTAGGTCTGCTATTTTTGAAAAATCGTGAAAATATTTATTTCAGAAAACTGAAGGATTTAGAAGAATCTTTTAAAATTTCGAGGTCAGGCCTAAATGGGTTAATATGGATGAATGTAATTATGAATGCAGTCAGTCATGTAATTAACTTCTGAAATGTCAAAAATATATGTATTTGAATAATTAATTTTCCTCTATCCCCAATGTTTAAGATTATACAATTTTATTGGAAGAAATTCACGTTGTCATTACACTGAGTCAGTGTAATATTCACTGTTGATTTGCCTCAGTTTGTACAATCTTGGAGTTAAATTAACACCGCTGATTTTCGGTGTAGTTTAACCTATTCTGGGCGGGAACCCCTTTTTGGTGTTTTAAACATCATGTTATAACTTAGCTATTGAAAAATAGCAGATCTACAAGCTCATAGCGCGCCACCGAGTGGCGCGCTATGAGCTTGTAGGTCTGCTATTTTTGAAAAATCGTTAAAATGTGCCTCAAATCTTTCAGAAAATTGTCATGATTTAGAAGATTTTTATTTTATTTCGACGTCAGGCCTAAATGGATTAATTGGTCTTTGAAGCCCTAGTTTTTTTCTACCCTTGCACTGTGATTAATGGTCGAGCCCTGGCAAGTGTTAAATGCTTCATAAAATATTGGGAGTTACTCTACGCTGTGACTCCTATGTGGAATTAATTACGCTCCTGCCACTTTTATAGGGACTTTCAACACTTGCCATATTAAGCAAATAAACCTTTCCTTGATTTTGAACAGACCAGCTCTGAAACTGAAAATAATTGCTATATTCCTTCCTATACGTAGTCTTGTGCATTTGCTAAACAAACCGGATATACATTGAGGTACAAATAGGGGCTTAAACCAAAACTTGGGGGAGTTTTGCTTACATTTCCAATGCGTTTGCTTGCATTGTCAACATTTTACTAAATGTGAACATTCCGTTCCACATACGGCTTCTTGTGAGTGACGTAACACACCTCATGTCACCGTGTCCCTCTCCGTAATGATGGCAATCAACACGGTAGCCCTTGGAGGACAAGGTTTGTTTTCATTTCAAATATGTCCAGCAATCTAAACTCCATGATCATGTTATGCTTTCAAATAATGTAATGAGTGCTTGACAGCTTGTGTAACTTCCAATCACGTTCCATATTGAAATAACGTTTTGAAGAGGCTTGGGCTGTGCAAATGGCACAGTCTCTGGAAGAAGAACACGTCCACTGAAAGTTCAATAGTTCATTTACTATATGTAGTCTTATCTGTCCTTTTTTACAAGTATTGTTTTTCACTGAGATAAATATTGTGTTTATTTCACTGTGGTGGTCAAGACATTTTTAGAAAAAAAGAAAGCACATAGGGGAGTTGACAATATCGGTAATGGAACATCTGAGTTTATGTTGGAGTAGCGACCGGCAATCACAAGGAATAAATCCAGATTACAGAATGGAAACCCTTGCATATCCGATGATGTCTCCGCTTGATTCAAGTCCAGCTACAGCCTGGGGATGCATGGGACAGGCAGACAATGGTTATTTTCTGACCGTGTCCTTTCCAGCTGGAGGCAGCCAGGATGCAGCCATCTACCTCAAGCCACCCCTTGTCCTGCCTGTCCCACACACTGTCTCTTCTTACAGTCCCTGGAGTCACTCTGGGACAGGATGTTAACCCATTTAGACCTGAGGACGATTTTACAAATCTAAATCCTGACAGTTTTCTGGAAAAAAAACCCATGTTTCTATGTCAGTCATTTTCAAACATTTTCATGTCAAAGACCCCCAAAAATATATGTAATTGGCCGCCGACCCCCATCTGAAAATATGTAGTTCTGTTCCAGGGACCTCCCAGAAGCAAAGGTATGAGTTAAAACCGTTCACTGTGAAAGGAAGGAAATTCAAAGATTCGCGCCATATTTTCACGATTTTTCAAAAATAGCAGACGAGTGGCACGCTACGAGCTTGTAGATCTGCTATTTTTCAATAGCTAAAGCATAACATAATGCTTTAAACACCAAAAAAGGTTCCCGCCCAAAATGGATTAAGCTGAGCTGGAGAATCCCCATATCGCCTTGTGGCCCATCGTGGACAGGATTCTGGTGGCACTTGGAGGGAAATGGAATACAAGGCTTTGTTCTTCCAGTTTGCCACCGTCTGCCTGTCAAGGCCAGTAGGTATAGCTGTGTGTAAACAATGTTGGAGCAGCATCTGCGTCTTGTGTTTGGTGGCAGCCAGTGGGAATCTGCCTGTCCTGCCTTCGCTGTAACAGGTGACATGATCCAGCTTCTGCTGTTCACACAGGGAGAACTAACATTAACATTAAAGGTATATTCAGTGATTTCACTTAATTCAAATATCACTTATTTTTTCTTATTTTTTGGATAATCCTCCCTACTATATAGTGTGCTGACCATATAAGGAGTTCCTCCCTGTCCCCAGTGAGCCCCTGGGGTCAAAAAACCCTAGTTTCGGTTTGGGCTTTGGGTGGCAAAGCCTTCATCCAATCAGGATGAGAGGGGCCTTCCTCCAATCATGATCGAGTGGGGCGGGCATTGGTGCGCGTGCTGTTGGTCTGTTGTACTTCCCCCACTGTAGAGCGTGTGCATGTGCACATCTTGTTACCGGGTGGACCGTTTTTTTCCCAAATCACCCAAATCACTGAATGCCCCTTTAACATTTGTGTTAACATTAACACTAACTTTCGTCATTTCTGTCATCAAAGAAATCAGAATTTTAGGCTAACAAATGTCTTAAAATGTCTTTCATAATCCACATTGAATGGATTATGAAGGTACTTCTTCTATAATGTACGCGGGCTGCAAAGATTATATTAATTGAACAGTCTTGCGGTCCAACATACGGTCGTATATTGGTCCCATGTTGTAGTTTTCTGTTCTCCCTCAACAATTCGTATTTTAATTTTCCAACTCTCCTAAATGAGGCAACAGGGATTTTTTAGGAGGTAAATGTACATGTTTGCGAATGTAGAAATACTTTGTTTACAAGTAATAGTCTGGTACTCAAAATTGAATTGAGTAAATGTACAAAAGTATTGGTATCAAAATGTACCAAAAGTAGAAAGTACTCATTATGCAAAATGTCCCATATTTCAAGTTTCCAAATGTATACAAATCTTTTGAAAATAGCAGATCCACAAGCTTGTAGATATGCTATTTTCAAATGGCCGAAATGTATATACCGGTAGGCCTGAATTGGGTAAGGTATGTTTTGTAATGATAATGTAGTAACCAACTAGTAACTAAAGTTTCCAAATAATTGTAGTGGAGTAAAAGTACAATATTTGTCTCTGAGATCTAGCGGAGTTGAAGTAAAAAGTATAGAAATAGAATTAGAAATACTCCAGTATAGTAAAAGTACCTCAAAATTGTACAGTACTTACGTAAAATGTACATTAGTTGGTTTCCACCACTGCTGTTCAGTAGCTGCCCACTGCTCCTAATGGGCAGGCTGGGTGAAGGCCAAATTATACTTGTCCACCAAATTACACATGTCCGCATAAGCCGCATCCGCATAGCAAGCAGCATCATATCATATTGAGTTTGACTACAGCCTGTGTTTGCTGTTGCTCTTGAATACGTGCGTGTCTGCGACACAAATTGTAGTATAATCACAACAACCACGTTGTCTCGTCCACTGTCTGCAGACCCTCACAGAACTATAATCAACTGGCCATTAAATGCAAGACAAATATATGTCATGTTTTATTGCCTCCACCAGGCCGAAGGCATGGGGAGAGAGTATGTTTTGCACTCCGTCCGTTTGTGTGTGTGTGAGTCCGTGTGTTCGTCCGTCCGTCCGTCCGTCCGTCCATCCGTCTTACTTCCTGGACTACATCAAGGACTGTCTAAAGAGGACGAGACGCGAAGACCGTACGGGCGACGCCATGTTGCTCCATGGTCCTCCATGGAAGGAAAGAAACATGCGCAGTTGAGACCAAGGAAGCTGAACGCGGAAGTGTTGGCTGCATATAGCCCATTGCGCATGTTTCTTTCCTTCCATGGAGCACCATGGAGCAACATGGCGTCGCCCGTACGGTCTTCGCGTCTCGTCCTCTTTAGACAGTCCTTAGACTACATGTTGTCTCAGTAAGACAGCCCTCCCCCTATCCACAAGGAGGGGCAGTGCACCAAAGCATTATGGGAATTGTAGTCCAGGAAGGAAGTGAGCCCAGTGTCCATGACATCAGAGACACTGGGCTCACTGCTCAAATCTAAAATATCTAAAAAACACATATTACACACAAAGACCCCCAGGAAAGTGTTCTAAATCTTCTAAACGTCATTAACATATATTTTTTAGCAAAAAGGGTGAAGTTTCCCTTTAAGTAGAGGGAAGGGGGAAAAAACGTACAAGACCCGTGCGGCCCGGGGCTTGTAATGAAAACAAGCGCTCCCCTTCCCTCGTTAAGCTACAGATACGCTGGATCACTGTAGAAGCAACTAACGCACCTGTGATTGATAAACCGACCTAGAAGTACATTATAGTGTCTTGTTTTTATCACGTCTACTAGATGGAAACTAGAAACCAGGTTTGGGGCTATGATCCGTTTTACAAAAATAGATTATGAGTTGAGTCGAGTTGTGACTTCTCTCGAAGCTGTGTTGCTGTCACCCATAGTGCTGCACAATCAATCGAAAAAAGATTGCAATCTAGATTCAGAATTTCAGACACCTATGCGATAAATTTGAGCAAGAATCGTGCAGCACTAGTTGGCTGACCAAAGTGGCCAGTCGAGCTCCACAGAAAAAAATAGGTGTAACGCAGTGGCCTGTAGAATGATACCATAGTGTTACCATAGGTGCAGACAGAAAAAAGACAGAAAAAGAATCGTGTGAGAATCGTGATCTCAATTCTTGCGGACTAGTCACCCAGCAACTCTATTTTAGTTTTTCCCCTTCCTTGTTTGCCTCCTCTGTCCAACTCCTCCAAGGTTATGTTACTTGGAGGACTCGCCGTACAATGATATGTGTCTATCCTGTGTTGAATGCCATTGTTTATTCTCTGACTAAACACAAAGCTGCTTCTTTCCTGTCCTTGGAGCGCTCCAGTGAGTCAATACAGCTCTTTGTCTGCATGGTGTCAGTGAAGGAACATGTGCACAGTTGGTATGCCACTAAAAAACAATGCCAGCCGTCATCTGATGGCACCTTGGAAACATACTTACTGAGTCAGATAACGGCTAGCCTCGCGTAGCCAGACTATGGAAACTATTCCACAATCTCCGAATGCTATATAGTCTGGAAACTACACCTCCCGAAATCCGAGTAAGGAAGCTGCCATTTCCGTTCACAGAAATATATTTTAAAATATCTTTTTACATTTTTTTTTATTTTTTTTCCTTTTCAGCTAAGCAACAAGCTTATATGCTTAGATGATTTCTATTTCTATTAGGATAAATGTGTGTGACTGTCTGTACTGTCGCTTACTCATGATGGAGTTTCCGTTGCTCCATGACGGAAGCATTTGAAAATTGCGAGAGGCAACAGTCTGGCAAAGCGAGACTAGATAACAGCAAAGACCCCATTTTGTGCATCACACTTGCGTGAAGTGAGGGGCGCAGCGAGGGCAGTATTTATATCAGCCAGATGATGTTTTATGTTGTCATTTACAGCCCAACAAACATTAGAGTCTTACTCTTGGCTGGCAAACGAATGACATTATTTTTTTATTTTTTTGTCATCAAAGTTTTTTAATGATTTTACAATAAAGCATACAAAATACACATGACTTAAAAAAAAAAATACGAATGACATACCATTAAAGTCCATAGACTTGGCCTACCACATGACGCAGTTTCAGAAAGCCATGCATTGGAGGGGATGTATCCCCACCAGCCTGCAAAATTAGAGTTGTAGTGATGACTAGCCAGTGTTTTATTTGTGCAAAACTTTGTACCTCACAAATAGTGCACAGCATTTCTATTCATGCTCGGTTCAGCCAGGTGAATCCAGGTGAAATTTAAAGATCTTTTGTTGATTTCATCTATAGAGCCACTTCATTCATAAAGGCCAAAGCCACAGGATTTCAGAAGGGTGAGAGCTCTGGTGGTGTTCTTAGACATTCTAGAATGTTCACCTCAACTGAATCCCGAAGCCCGACATCTGCATGTATATTTATATTTAGTCTCGGCGTATGGAAGTGGACTCCGTCCTGGCCTCTCATCAATACGGTCTCCCTGGACGTCCGCCCGGGATTATGTCAGCTGCAGACAATATGCTGGAAGAATGGGCTTCTGGTGCTGCTGATTTACACAGAAACGTAATACTTTGGGGTGGGAGACTGCACTTTTCGAGTGTGCGCCGTAATTTCTTTCACGACTTGTTTTTCTAGCATTTAGTATATGCGGCCTCATCGGCATTTTCATGCTGGCCCCAAGGCTGGCCGTCTGCCTGCCATGTGGTGGAGTCAGTGTATGTAGGTTTTCAGGGAGAGGAATTCACCTCACATATTCGGTCGATGCCCCGTTGCCGGGTCCCTCCCTGCTCCACTCCTGGTTCTACATGCAAGTCTGCCCCAGGTTGTTGGTAAAGTACACCCCAACCCACCCCTTAGCAGCACATGAAGTCTTTCTTGCACTCTTTGTATCTGTTTAAACAGCAGGTCTACACACACAGGGTAACATGGAAGTGTGCGTGCGTGCGTGTGTGCATGCAGGTTTTTGGGATGAATGCCTCAGGATAACTCAAGGACATTTCTCTCCGTTCGTCCAGGAGTGTTGGCCAGCTATATTTGGGCTTGTGTTTGTGTGCACTCAACCATGACCCAAATCCCTGAAGATTTATAGCCGCTGAAGGTGTTTGTGTGTGTGTGTGTTTTGTGCCAGCTTGCATGTGTATAAAAATACTACTTCAACATTTGTTTTTGCAAACCCCTGCCAGGCGAGGCGCGTGCACGTGTTTGCACTGCTTGTTTGGGTCCTCCGGGCTGTTCATCATTGTGCATTTCAAAATATAAAGGTGGAGGAAAAATTATTTAAGCAAACCTTCTTGGAGAAACATTGAGACTTCCCAGATTAGGAGCTGATGTCATGTCTGAAACGCAGATGGGGGGGAAAAAGAAAACAGAGCCGTTATTTATGTATCGATTCCATTATTTTTGCGAAACAATGTTTTTTCAGTCCCGACTCCATTATCCTGAATTATCCACATCCTTATAATCATAATTTTGTGAACACTAATCGTTCGTCTCAATCAAGCATCAGTGTATTAATAGTCATATCGACTGGACAAGATCCTCCAGAAACTATTTCAGTTTTTCCCCTGGAATATTGTGTTAATCTATGCCAGTGGTTTTCCACCTTTTTCATTTCAAGGCCCATTATTAATTCAGCATTTGAGCCATGGACCACCGTTTGATGAGATTTAGGGCTCCATTTTCGTCACCGTTAAACCCCTTATCCCTAAACTTCTTTGCATTTTTTTACTATTTTGCAAAACATTTTCGAATAGTTAAAATGGCCAGTCTACAAGCTCACAACTTGTCAATGTAGATTGGCTAGTTGAACTATTCAAAAATGTTTTGCAAAATAGTAAAAAAGGCAAAGAAGTTTAGGGATAAGGGGTTTAGCGGAGACGAAAATGGAGCCCTTAGTCTCTCAGACCCAAAACTAAAGAATATTTTGTTATCATTGGATAATACTTTTTCCACAATTCCATGCTGTATTGATGTTGGTACCATAGGAGAGACATGGGCAAACGTTTATCAAAATAATAATTCTTCGTCTACATTCTCTAGTTGTGTAGACAACTTACCGTAAATCCATTTGGTTTCAATTTACCAGATCTAATAAGGGCCGATTTTGTTACCAACTCTCCATCATTTATCCGGGGAATTACCCCTGGAACCCCCTCAAGGACCACTGGTTGAAAACCACTGCTGACCGCTCCGAGCCCATCTAACTCTGGCAGCAGCCAGAGTTTTAACTAGAACTAAGATGAGAGAACATATTACTCCAGTTTTGGCTTCACTGCACTGGCTACCGGTTGTTTTTAGGATTGATTTTCAAATTATTTTACTTGTTTATAAAGCTCTCAATGGTCTCGCTACCTACCTTCCTACCTACATGACTGGCTGCCTAAATATGTCCCAAACCGCCCCCTAAGGTCTTCCACTGCTGGCCTGCTCGCTTTGCCTAAAAAAATGGCAACTAAAAAATATGGGGAAGCAGCGTTTTGCTTCTACGGGCCGACGGCGTGGAACAAACTCCCACTGTACCTTCGACAGGCAGCCTCTGTAGACATTTTTAAAGCGCAGCTCAAGACCCACTTCTACACTCTTGCTTTTAATTGATCTTTTAATTTTTTTTTTGTTATTCATGTCCTCACTGTATTGCATTACTGCTCTTGTTTTTTTAATGTTTATGCCTTGCTTTTCTTTTTTTTCTCCATTGCTCTGTAAAGCACTTTGAGCTGCATTTCATGTCATGAAAGGTGCTATACAAATAAAGTTTTATTATTATTATTATTATTATTATTATTATTATTATTATTAACCAGGCTGTGCTTGTTGTTTTTGCTTTGCTCTCACTGCAGCCGCACTGCCCTTCATCGTCATGAACATCATCTTCAGGCCATACCAGAGAGGGGTGTACTGCGATGACGAGAGCATCATGTACCCCCTGAAGTCTGACACCATCACCCACGGCCTGCTGGCCGCCGTCACCATCTCCTGCACCGTGATCATTGTAAGTCGGCGGGGTCTGGGGGTGGCAGTGGCTCAGGGGTAGAGTTGCCAACCGGAAGGTTCCCAGTTCGATCCCGGGCTCCCCCAGAGTTAGTGTCGTAGTGTCCTTGAACAAGACTCTGAACCCCCTAACCAGTCCACTTTTCACAGTCAGTCAGTTTGCACTCTTCAGACACAGGCAGACACAGAGATCTCCATGTGGGACACAGACAGACAGTTAAAATGGGTGCTATGACAACGGGTATTATTAGGTTCCCAAGTTGCATCTTTCCCAAGTACTGTAAGCCGGTGGCCGACAGGCACGTACAGGTCTAGTGGAAAAAATGACAATCGCATGAGAAATCGAGGTTCACATTTGAGCAAGAATCGTGCAGCACTACACCCATTACTACTCTCCCTGGGGTCTCAACCAATATCGTACAAAAAACAAGCCCAAAATGACAGTCATATTTCACCAGCTGCACACATATATGTGTGCGTGCGTGCGCGCGCGCACACACACACACACACGTCTGCCTGTGTCTGAAGAGTCCAAACTGACTGTGAAAAGTGGAGTGGTTACGTAATCAATTTGCAGGTGTGGGGTTGCCATGGCAATCAATTGGCTGAGGCAGAGGCTGGAAATTGCACAGGTGGCTGCGGGTGTGTGGAACACATGTGTCGAATTTGAAGTCGGTGGGGCAAACGGTTCTCGAGTTACGTGCATTACAACCGTACACACACACACACACACACATACACACACACACACACACACACACACACACAGAGACGTGGCTCATTTATTGTAGGATGGGTTGTTGCTGGCTGCAATGCTGTCCCATTGGCTTAGAGCAGGCGTTCTCAACGTTTTTGGCTGGGGACCCCCGGAAATGCTTTGGTCATGTCTCGCGATCCCGAGGGATCACGACCCACGGGTTGAGAACCCCTGGCTTAGAGGTCGGCTAGAGGCAAATAGCCTAGAGACAAGTCAGCCAATCAGGACGATAGGTCGTCACTACGGCAGCCAACCCGAGAGAAAATAGACCAGCATGCTTTCCAAGCAGCTGGTAAAAACATATTTCATATCAATACATACCATTCATACAACACAACAGTACAACACAAAACATTATGTCATAACTTGTCTAATACGTTAATACAATTTAATCTTCAACGTAATTGATGTCAAAATACATATTGCAGTGGGATGTCGAGCTCGTATCCCCTTCATATCTCTTGTGTGAACAAAACAATTTAAACCTTTTGTTCTCTTATGGGAGAAATATTCATCCTCGCTGCTCTTTGTCATGTTTGGCATGCTTGTTGTAACCTATTTTCTAAAATCAACTGCTAAAATGATGTGGACTGGACTTTGTTTACTATATTTAATAGAACTGAAAGAATATTCCAGTGACACACACAGGATATGAAACAGTTTAACCCATTCAGCCTGACCTCGAAATTTAAAAAAAATCTTCTAAATCCTCCAGTTTTCTGAAATAAATATTTTCACGATTTTTAAAAAATAGCAGACCTACAAGCTCGTAGCGCGCCACTCGGTGGCGCGCTATGAGCTTGTAGATCTGCTATTTTTCAATAGCTAAATTATAACATAATGTTTAAAACACCAAAAGGGGTTCCCGCCCAAAATGGGTTAAATAGCTTCAGGATATTTAATCTTCTCAAACTGCAATAATGAAAACGTCTGAATAATATGATCTCTGTCTTCTCCTTTCTCTCTCTTATTCCCCCAGGTCTCGTCTGGAGAGGCCTATTTGGTCTACAGCAAGAGAGTCTACTCCAACTCCGACTTCAACCAGTATGTGGCTGCTCTCTACAAGGTACTGGGCACCTTCCTGTTCGGGGCAGCCGTCAGCCAGTCGCTAACGGACCTCGCCAAGTTCACCATTGGCCGACCGAGGCCCAATTTCATGGCCGTTTGCGCCCCCAAGGTCTGCAAGGGCTACGCGCTGGAGATTAACTGCACTGGCATGCCTCGAGACGTCACAGAGTCCAGGTGGGAGGCTAGAGCATTTTCCTTTATAGTTAATTGTCTGTGCAAACTGCTCTACACCAGGGGTTCTCAACGTTTTTGGCCGGGGACCCCCGGAAATGCTTTGGCATTTTGGCCCCGCCCCCTCCCGACCCCCAATATAAATTGACTGCTACAATAACCTTAAACCATTTTGGGCGGGAACCCCTTTTGGTGTTTTAAGCATTGTTATAATTTAGCTATTGAAAAATAGCAGACCTACAAGCTCGTAGCGCGCCACTGAGTGGCGCGCTACGAGCTTGTAGGTCTGCTATTTTTGAAAAATCGTGAAAATAAATTTTTTTTAAATAATTTGGGGACCCCCTAAAATAATTTGGCGACCCCCCCGAGGGGTCGCGACCCACGGGTTGAGAACCCCTGCTCTACACTACTTAAAACACAAGGGGTTCCCGTCCTGAATGGGTTCAAGAAGGCGGGGGACATTGACTTGAGGGACGCCTTAATTTGACTTAATGTTAACACTCCCATCGTCCAGGACGAAGTTCTTTGTCCTTTCTATTAGTAACGCCCGACGCCCAGGACGAAGTAATGTCCAAAAGACAAAGTTTATTGATATGAGAACGGATCGCATGGCTCTATAGCCCAGGAGCGCCTGTTGGGCAATCCTCGGTGACGCGCAAGAGTGAGACGTCATCGAAAAACTCCCTCCCCTGTTTAGCTGATGAAAACTAAAATCTTAAAACGTTCGTAACTCTAAATCATCCCGTCTAATTATGAAAAAAGATCCTGTGTTAGACGGCGCTCCGCGGTCCAGTCGCTAGTCGCGATAGATTTATTCTTGTCTCCCGTTGTTGTCGATCGACTCTAGAGTGGTGTGGCTATTGTTAGCTGCTACACACACATCAACAACTTCCGCCGGTCCGTCCGGAAAAGGGGTCTGTCTGTGTTTATAAATCGACTGGGCGATATAATGTAATGGATTAAATAACACCGGGAAATTAAAGTGTTAACAATGTCATTCTGGTGCCGTGTTTGAGCTGCGCTGGGGTTACTCATGACGTTTCTTTGTATTGTTGTTGTTCTCCAGGTTATCCTTCTATTCCGGTCACTCTTCGTTTGGAATGTACTGCATGCTCTTCCTAGCGGTAAGTAGAACAAAAAGCCTTCTATCCGCTGAGCGGACTCCCATGTGAACACATTTCACATCATGAACATTTCGTCTCATGAGAGCCCGGATGGAATCATCTGATGTCATGTTTCTGTTTTTAGATCGGTACTGAAGGACTGATTGTGTTGTGTCGTGTTGTGCTGGGAGTATTTCATAGAGACAGTGCCTGTGGACATATAGGGGAAGTTCAGTTGGAAGAATGTAGACACTCAGACAAATGAGCTGAAGGGACATGCTGCCGTTTCTCAGAGCCGATGATGAAGGCAACACCAGGACGGTTCTCTGACCCCCTTTGTCTGTCCAGTTCACTGCCCCTTGGCGGCCTTGGGTCTGTCTGTGGGTTCACTGCCCTTTGGCGGCCTTGGGTCTGTCTGTGGGAAGGGCCAGGCGCTGCTTGCTGCTAGACGTCGGTGTGCTTCGAGGGGCCAAGCAAAGCACTTTGTCATCCTCTCTAAAACCTTGTTTGGCAATAGCAGTTGAAATAAGAGACTGAAATGTCACTACTACTAGCTAGAATCGGTAAAGCCTGTAAAACGCGGCGCTACGTATTTTGGTTATTGGCTCCAAGCAAACGGAGCTAAGCTCGCAGATGTCCAGCTTATATACTGTCTAGTGTATTAGCGTACAAGCGCCCTGCAGTGTTCGGTGCTGAGTTTGAGTGGCTGGATGGCAGGGGGGCTCTGCCGTAGTGCCAACATCCACCACCACTCCAGCTTGTGGATCCCCAGGAATCTGTGTGCCTTTTGCCAGTTTCTTATTTTTCTTCTTCCTCCTCCTTTTTTAAAAAAGGAGTTTCAGTTCATAGTAGGGGATATTTAAAATTATATTCATTTTTCCAGTTTAGTCACAAATGTTACCGCTTACCTACTATAAGTCAACTGGTTTTCTTTGACTTAGACGAGGTGGCAGTGCATGCGAGTTATTGCCTCTTATTTTATTGCTGGGATCTGGACTGGACGGAGCCGGCCTGATAATGTATGCCATATAGTTTACCGAGAAAATATTGAAAGTGCAAGGTCCAAGAAATGTTTAAAGCTGCATTACCTCACCCCTTCGTCAGCAACTTCGACAACATTTGATAACATTTGACAAATGCCAACCCAATGCAAATAGATGCTCGCGCCAGACCGCCAGTCATAATAGCTTCTCTTTCTCCGAATCATGTTACCTTGTTTGGTCAGATGACATTTTAGAAGGCCAGAAGAACCAAAGCAAGCTTTGTGAAATAACGGAAAGGAATGCTTAAATAAATAAACATGCTCTTTCTCACTGTGCCCTTGACTTCCCCCCTCTCTCTCTCTCTCTCTCTCTCTCTCTCTCTCTTGTTCCCTTCCCTGGTCTGTGTCTCCTTGCCCTTTCATCATCACCCTCTATCTCTCTCTCTCTCTCTCTCTCTCTCTCTCTCTCTCTCTCTCTCTCTTGTTCCCTTCCCTGGTCTGTGTCTCCTTGCCCTTTCATCATCACCCTCTCTCTCTCTCTCTCTCTCTCTCTCTCTCCCTACAACCACTACCATCCATCAATCTTTACTCTCCGTCCCCTTCTCTCTCTCCCTCTCCCTCCTCCTCCATGCAGCTGTACGTCCAGGCGAGGTTGGTGGCCAAGTGGGCAAGGCTCCTCCGGCCCACCATCCAGTTCTTCCTGGTGGCCTTTGCGGTGTACGTGGGTTACACCCGAGTCTCTGATTACAAGCACCACTGGAGTGACGTGCTGGTGGGCCTGCTGCAGGGAGCGCTCATCGCCGTGCTCAACGTGAGTGCTGCTTCTGCACAGCTGCTCTTCCATCACTGTTGATTTCCTCCACTTGTCTTTTTTTTTATGTTTTATCCCACAATTTTGTAACCCATTTTTTTCACCCAGTGTCAATTATCTAATGTAACTACACTTCCTCTGCCAACCTGGGGGGGCAGCGGACTGACCTCATGCTTCCTTCTATGCATGAGGAGTCCAAGCTGAGGAGACCAGGATTACGGCATGTTTTTGTGAGGGTACAGGGAGAACATGCAAACTCCACACAGAAAGGTTCCTCGACTTGTCTTAACCCTCTGCTCTGAAAAGAATATATATGCGCCACATTTTCACGATTTAAAAAAAATAGCAGATCTACAAGCTCGTAGCGCGGCAACTTAAATAGTATTTTCCGTATTTTAAGAATATGTGACCAGATTTGACTGAGAGCCTGCCATCGCGCACATTCCAGCTTTTCACCAGAGGAGAAAAACTTTTTTTTCTTTCTTTTTTTCCCAAAATGAGTTAATAGCACAGGCAGACTCTTCACATACTAGTAACTAGAGCATGTCTGAAATAAGTGTCAGAGCTGAAATCGACATGTAAATATGAAATAAATGCTTAAACATGTAGCTAGGTGTAATGTTAGAGACCACAGAAGTGAACCTTTCAAGCCTGTTTTCTCAACTCGCTGTTTTCTGCAAGACATTACTCTATAAGCCATATCTCCAAAACTGGTGGGCCAAACTGAACAACCAATATGTCAATTTGAAGCTATGATTCCCTGCTTTCATATGACATAAAAAAACGAAAATTAAAAAAAAATCCAATGGCAGTCCCTCAGTCAAATTTAGTCACATATTTCAAAAAGCTTATTCTGCATTTACAAGTTAAACGCTGGGGATGCTGTGTGCATGTTCTTCCCTCCGCGTCATCAGCGCCCATACACCCAACAAAAGGGCCTTTCTGTGTGGAGTTTGCATGTTCTCCTCGTGTCCCCTAGGGTAGGTACCCTCACAAATAACACGCAGTAATCCTGCTGGTCTCTATACTACCTACTCCTGGTCAAGGACTATTAAATGAGGACAGGAAGTGAAGACCTCCCTGGAAGGAAAGAAACATGCGCAATTGAGACCAAGGAAGCTGAACGTGGAAGTGTCTGCTGCATATAGCCCATTGCACATGTTTCTTTCCTTCCAGGGAGCAACATGGAGTCCACCAACATGGTCTTTGCTTCCAGTCCTCTTTTACTAGTCCTTGCTCCTGGTCAGCCCGGGCGCCTGATGGAGGGGAAAGGAACTGGTTGGAATACCGTGTACCTTCCACGCGCTACGTCCAACCAGGGAAACTCCCTGCTGTCGGGTGATAAGAAACGGCCTGCTCACTCGTGCATTGAAGGAAGCATGAGCTCAGTTCGGAGCTCTCCCCAGGTAGACAGAAGGAGAGTAGCACCCAGGATTACAGGTGAAAACAATGGGTTACAAATATCGTGGGACAAACATTTAAAGAGAAAATTTTAAAGTAATTTTCTGCTCACTGTGAGATTCCTCCACCAGGCAGGTCTCCAGGCAACAGTTGTTTGGCCCTCTGAAGCGCGTCATCCAGCTGGCTGTTTTTATTGTTTGACCACTTCCCTGTTCTGATTGAAGTGCTGTCAGAATGACTTGTGGAATTCCTGGAGGTGTATGTGCGTGTGTGCGCCTGTGTGTGCGTGCAAGTGATTCATATTGGAAAGTGAGACTGAGACTGGGCATTCAGACTGCTGTTTGAGACCCTCCTGGGCACAATATTTTATGGTTTCTAGAGGCTGAACGGACCTCGTGTCTCCCTGTGTGTTCCCCTCAGACGTATGTGTGTGTGTGTGTGTGAGTGTGCACGCACATGTGTGAGTGTGCACGCACATGTATGCGTGCATAGAGCAGCTGGTGCAATGAACAGGTCCTTCCAGACATGTGCAATCACACTTTCCACCCCAGCCCTCGCATGCTTTACATCCCTATACATCCCGCGTACTTCTCCCTGGGAATAGATTACTCTCCAGCTGAACAGCACCAACCCTCTTCTCTCCATCTGTAGGTTCACTTTGTGTCCGACTTCTTTAAGAAACGCCCGCCGCGCTGCACCACCAGCCCGGAGACCGAGAGCGACGAGCCGGAGAGGAAGCCCAGCCTGCAGATCGCAGACGCCGAGCAAAACAACCATTACAACTACCACCATCACAACACGGGGCCCGTGTGACCCGGGCCTGCTGCGCTGCATGCGGGGGTCCTTGGGCTGCATGCAGGGGTCCTTGGGCTGCACGCTGCTACCCCAACAAGCACATGTACGAGGGCCCAACCAGAGGGCTGCAACCTTCGTTTTGTTTCATAGAGTATGTAGCTCTGTATGAGAGGGTGGACCGTGACCCCAGTTTGCTGTCTGTGTTCCACAGCATGCCGACTTGCAATCTTCCACGAGACGACCCCGTTCTAGTGCCTCAATATGGATTCTTCATTCCGCAGCGTACAATATGTAGCCGTTTGACCCCGGGGGTCAACCTAATAGCCTCAGTCAGTCGACAGCTTACAGCCTCGCAGCAGCTCCAGATGTGTCAACCACTTACACACTGCACCTACCCCCCCCCTTCAAACCACTGGATTGACTGAGGGGACTGTGCCCTGTTCCCGGGCGCCCGAGCTCCCTCTCAAAAGATGACCTCCTCTCCTCCCAATGGAGAGAGGAGCTTAATGATTTTTAAGCATCGTTGCTGATGCCGAAGTGTATATTATCCTTTTTATGTGAGTTTCCGTTTTTAATGGCCTTTTGTGTACAGAATCAACTTAGCTGGCAGTGACAAAGGCACTATAATACGGACAGAAAGACGATAAGAGGGTTCAATATTGTTGAAAGTATAATCATGGCTAGGTTGATCCCATTTTAGAGCACCTTAACCTGGCCACATGCTAGAAGAATCAAAGAATCAAAGAAAAGGCTGTGGTTGCTGACATTCCTCCAACAATAGATAGACACCTTGAAGTTTCGACTCACGTTCTGAGTTGATGAAAGGATCACACAGATCTGTCTTTAAGTCTTAAGTTGTAACAAATACCGCCAATAACAGCCGACATGCAGCCACGCAGCCAGGAGTGAAGAGTGAAGTAGCAATAGCCAACAGTAATCATATGGTCATCAAATGAGATACAGTATCTCATTTGATGACATTTCAGACAACTTGCTGAGCTGTTACCTGACTTGTTTGTTCAGTTGTACATGGGGCTTACATAGTTCATCAGACTTAACAAGGCAAATCAGACGGATACAGTGTATATTAACAAGTCATTTTAAGGCCAGTGTACGCTACTAGCCATCATTTTGAGATGTGTTGTGTCAACCGAATATTCCAATCATCGTGTCACCGCTCACCTCGTTCTACAGGTGTCCCCCGAGATCTGCCCACATTAGTGTCAAAATGTGGCCACTAATGGGAGCAGCTCTGACTAGTTAGTCTGCTAGCAGACGGCGGAGGGATTGAGTCGTAAACGCGTTCACACCACCAGATCACCAGGTCTGACCTCTAATGCCCATAACAGTTCCAATAGATCTCCAGACCGTGACAGAGTCACTAGCCTGTGGCCAGCGTTACTTATTTTTCCAAAAGTGATCTGAACAATATTGATTGAATCGTTTTGTGAAATGGACTGCAGAGTGGTAGTATACAATGGACTGCAGAGTGGTAGTAGAAATGGACTGCAGAGTGGTAGTATACATTGGACTGCAGAGTGGTAGTATACATTGGACTGCAGAGTGGTAGTATACATTGGACTGCAGAGTGGTAGTATACATTGGACTGCAGAGTGGTAGTATACATTGGACTGCAGAGTGGTAGTATACATTGACGTGGATAGCTTGTCTTAGATTTTTTTAACAGTGACATACCACTACTAGAGTGTAAAGAAATCACTGCCTTTTAAAAGACCATGGACATTTTCCTTTAATCCTTACCCTTTCTTTCTTTTTTGCTTTATTTTAAATTAGTTCTTGTTACATTGTGTTCTGTTATTATTATACAAGGAGAGAACGAGAGGGCCATTTTGATAATGGCGTTAATTTATTTGAAATACGAGACGTGTTTTTATTTACTCGTGGAAGGATGGAAAAAGATTCTCCATGCCAGCGCTGTTTAGGTTTTGTGCAATCACCCTCCTGCTTGCCACTACGAGCCACTAATACCATATCTGTCTGCTAATACCGTGAGATGCGTTTCATGTTCAATTAAGTCTATAATATGTACACATATATATACTGTATATGCATGTATGTTTTTGCTCTACGTGTAGGGCATGTCATGTACAGAGCAATCTGGCCCGTGACTAAACCAAAGCCTTCTCAGACTATAGTGCCTTTTGGAGTTGCCACACAAAAGGATCCAATTCCAGGTCTAAACATGAACCAGATGCCTTGGCAGGGGCTTTTTAAGGACTGTTGTAACGATAAAAGGCTCTGTGCCAAACGCCAAACCTCTGTGCTGTAAGCTGGTAACACTGCCCCTTTCCCCACTTCAAAAGATCTCACTGTGTTCGTTCCCCCTTACCCCGTGCCATGTGCGTGGATGGGGATAATTTGCGAATAAGGGCTCCTGTACAGTTCTTGTACAGCCCGCGGTGGACTGGTGACGTTTCAGACAGACCCGATTAAAAGAAAAAAGGGGAAAAAACCCAACAAAAAAGAGTGAGGGGGATGGATTCTCACCTGGTAGTGATTGTGCGGGCTCCGGAGATGACCTGGGACTGTGGAAAGCCACGATGGCACCAGAGAGGTGGAGACTGGAGAGCTAGGGGCCCCTTGTGGTGAGCCATGGTCCCATGAGACATCTCCTTTTTTTTAAAGGACTTGCCTTTGAATTCCAGAGAATGAGAGCCACCTGGAATGGATTTCAGTGAAGTGTTTTTGTCGTGCAAGCTGCCCCCCCTATCCTCTCTCACCTGTGCATTCCTACACAACCACCACCCATCTATCCATCCATCCAGCACAGCCCAGGTTACACAGTAGCCTGGAAACCAGACAAATCTACCACAGGACAAGAAAAAATATCCCTGGGCCTCAGTTTGAATTACATTTTGCTCACCCCAGAGTTGTGGGTGACCAATCAGAGCCCGCTATTCAAAGTGAGGAGACTTTTTTTTTTTCTTTGCTGTGACGTTGGAATCCGTTTGCAACCGCCACTTGGAAATGAATCTTCCACAGCCAAGTTCCAGACTAATATCTATGCAGTGACATCAGTCTGGCCACGCCAGGCCAACGTTACACTGCACAAAAGTGGATAGAGATGTAAAAACGTCATGGTCTTTGATTTTGCTCCAGCTTCTCCTTGTTGTAACTAGACTCTGCTGGGTCTTTCTCTGGTTGACGTGGCTCTGCTGGGTCTTTCTCTGGTTGACGTGGCTCTGCTGGGTCTTTCTCTGGTTGACGTGGCTCTGCTGGGTCTTTCTCTGGTTGACGTGGCTCTGCTGGGTCTTTGTCTGGTTGACGTGGCTCTGCTGGGTCTTTCTCTGGTTGACGAGGCTCTGCTGGGTCTTTCTCTGGTTGACGTGGCTCTGCTGGGTCTTTCTCTGGTTGACGTGGCTCTGCTGGGTCTTTCTCTGGTTGACGTGGCTCTGCTGGGTCTTTCTCTGGTTGACGTGGCTCTGCTGGGTCTTTCTCTGGTTGACGTGGCTCTGCTGGGTCTTTCTCTGGTTGACGTGGCTCTGCTGGGTCTTTCTCTGGTTGACGTGGCTCTGTATCTTTTTACATTTTCCTCTTGGTGTTTCAGTGCCTTCGACAAGGTCTTTTCTGGCCATTCTTCTGTGTGTCAAATATAATGTGTTTACTTTTGTACATTGACTCATCTGTAGATTGTCTGTGTGTAAAACATAGAATTTTAAATAAAGAAAACCTATCTACAGTGTCGGTATGTGATATTTTATTGGAGTTTTCTATTATATTTTATTTTTTTCACCTTTTAATTTTTTATTTTATTTTAATCTATTTTTACAAGGGAGACGTGGCCAAGACGGCAGCACAAAATGTTTTGTATAAAATAAACATGTAACGGAATCCATTAAAAAAAAAAAAAAACATAACCGTACAAATTAGCAGTGTTCAGTAACAGGACACGTGCAGAACCGTGGTCCTTTATTCTAGTTAAAGTCCTCCGTACGGTACTGCCATGGTACTGCACCTCTCAAGTGACTGCTGTATTAATGCCCCACGATTTATAACACTGAAGACAAACTGGGGTGGCTCGTTCATTGTGGATCTGCTTGAACCAAACCCTGCTCCACTTATCCATAATTTCAACATGGCTAATTAGAACCAAGTCGCAAGGATTTGGGGGAGATTTAGGCAAGGATCCCCTCCCCTGCCATCTCAGTGAGCACAGCCCAGAGATTTAGGCAAGGCTCCCCTCCCCTGCCCTCTCAGTGAGCTCCCCTCCCCTGCCATCTCAGTGAGCACGGCCCGGAGAGCCGACCTCTCCCCCAGAATATGCTCCCCTCCCCTGCCATCTCAGTGAGCACGGCCCGGAGAGCCGACCTCTCCCCCAGAATATGCTCCCCTCCCCTGCCATCTCAGTGAGCACGGCCCGGAGCGGACCTCTCCCCCAGAATATGCGCCCCTCCCCTGCCATCTCAGTGAGCACGGCCCGGAGAGCCGACCTCTCCCCCAGAATAAACACATGTATTTATTTTATTTCGAAATAAACACTGGACCCGTGTGGGGGGATGTGTAGGCGTGGCATTGGCAGCTATATTGAAAACCTACGTCACCATTCATTTAAACCAATAATAGTCATTTGTTGCAAAAGCCCTGCACATGTGCTAAACTCATGTTCTATATTATATCAATCTGTATTGTCAAGACATATTTTGAAAAAGGAAAAAAAGCTCTACTCCAAAGTGAGAGTAAATAAGAATACTAGAAATGAGGTTTGGTCTATGTTTTTGAGTCAGTGGTGCTAGCCCCTCCCCCAGTGGTGCTAGCCCCTCCCCCAGTGGTGCTAGCCCCTCCAATTCGTCTATGTTTTTGAGTCCGTGGTGCTAGCCCCTCCAATTCGTCTATGTTTTTGAGTCCGTGGTGCTAGCCCCTCCAATTCGTCTATGTTTTTGAGTCAGTGGTGCTAGCCCCTCCAATTCGTCTATGTTTTTGAGTCCGTGGTGCTAGCCCCTCCAATTCGTCTATGTTTTTGAGTCAGTGGTGCTAGCCCCTCCAATTCGTCTATGTTTTTGAGTCAGTGGTGCTAGCCCCTCCAATTCCTGGCTTTTGAAATTACGTCATATGGCAACCAAGTCTATGGACTTGTAATGCTTGTTTAGACACTTAACAAAAACAAATGGCAGCCAGGTCTATGGACTCTTAATGTTTGTTTAGGGTTGAGACGTCATGTGGCTAATATAAATACTGTACATCTTGTGACTGATTTTTGAGGGGCGCTAGGCTCTAGCCCCTCCTATATTCAGTTATTAATATACATTTTCGTCTTACACAAACATTAATTTCCCATTGACAATGAATGGAGAATTTTACATCATATTGTCTGAGCAAATAGGCAGTGTCTATTTTACATCATGATGATGTACGATGATAAGAGCGCCCCTCACTTCACATGTGATTTTGTTCAATACAATAACACTGCATTCATGTCTTGTAACGTATTTGGCAGTGAATCTGCAATGAATGAAAGTGACTGCCACATATGTGCAGGCTTCTAAAATTAAAAATCACACCTGTGTGAACTGTGAAGTGAGGGGTGCTCTTATCGTACATCATCATGCATCATCTCATACTGGCCAATCAGAATGCCTGTTGCCTGTGATTGGTTAGCTCATTTGCTCGTTTACATATGTTGTACATTTTCCCTTCAATGTCAATGTTTTGATGTTTAATTTACGTCATAAAAAGCGGAAAAACTTGAGACGGGCGGGGACAAAATTTAGCGGACATTAGAATTCTCTTACCGTGGTCAATGGCAAATCTTCAGCCGTGTGGGCCGTGAGGACAAAAGCTGTTTATAGAAGGGGCTAGCGCCCTTCACTCGTGTGAAGTGAGTGACACTCTTATCATCACATTCCGGCCAATCAGTTTTGGTGTCCTCACTTTTTAAGCCCTCAGTCAATCAAATCATCACTATGAGTTAGGCCTACTCAGACATACAAAGCTGGGAATAGGAGGGGCTAAAATGCTGCTTAATTTCAACATTACGAGATGCCCCTCACTTCACATGAGTGCGATTTTTTTAAATCTGTGGCAAATGTGGTTTATTGAGAGGTCCGTGGTCCCTATATTAACTATGATTTCTGAGCGTATCCGACCACATATATACGGTACGTCTGCCTGTGATTATGAAAAGATGGGAAAGATGCCGCCTGTCTCTTCTTGACTCTTATATCATACACTGTAGAATCATGAGAGTTCATTTCTACACTGACACTCGTGAAGTTAAATTCAAACCCAGGATTTTACAGTGTATATCCAGAGCATATCTGCCATCTGCTGGGGGATAATGAGCTATGGATTAAAATCATTGATTCCAAATGTCATCTTTAATATTAGCAAGACATCAAAGTGGGATATGGATCCCACTTTGACCTTGGGGTTGTGAATGCGTACCACCATGCGTCTGAAAGCCTGGTGACGCATTATGTCAAAAACCTGTTGAGAACCGTCGAGAAAATAGCCTCTCTGCCATTTTCTATACGTTTGTGTGACTCTCTTGTTGTTTTAACTAAGCATTATGTTATACTTTAGCTATTGAAAAAAAGCAGATCTACAAGCTCATAGCGCGCCACCGAGTGGCACGCTACGAGCTTGTAGGTCTGTTATTTTTGAAAAATCGTAAAAATGCGGCACAAATCTTTGAATATATATTCTTTCAGAGCGTTTATTTTATTGCCTAAATGGGTTAATGTATGTACAAGGTTTCCACCTGACAGCAACGTTTGTAAATACATCAAAGATGCAATAATAATTAATAATCCATTTCTAATGGATGAAGCCTTGGCCTGGAGGAGAGGTCATCAGGTGGTCCCCAACCTTCTAATAATCCATTTCTAATAGATGAAGCCTTGGCCTGGATGAGAGGTCATCAGGTGGTCCCCAACCTTCTAATAATCCATTTCTAATGGATGAAGCCTTGGCCTGGATGAGAGGTCATCAGGTGGTCCCCAACCTTCTAATAATCCATTTCTAATAGATGAAGCCTTGGCCTGGATGAGAGGTCATCAGGTGGTCCCCAACCTTCTAATAATCCATTTCTAATGGATGAAGCCTTGGCCTGGATGAGAGGTCATCAGGTGGTCCCCAACCTTCTAATAATCCATTTCTAATGGATGAAGCCTTGGCCTGGATGAGAGGTCATCAGGTGGTCCCCAACCTTCTAATAATCCATTTCTAATGGATGAAGCCTTGGCCTGGATGAGAGGTCATCAGGTGGTCCCCAACCTTCTTAGAGTGTTTCGACACTTAACCACTACACTCTCCAGTTGACGTGTCAGCAGTGACAATATGTGAAGCACATGGCCTGACACAGTGGACAACATTGTATTTTTTCGCCCCTTATTCCTAAACTTTTCTTTTTACTATTTTGAAAAACATTTTTGAACAGTTAAAATAGCTCTCTACAAGCTCACAATGTGTCAATATAGATCAGCTAGTTGAACACATTTTAAATGTTTTTCAAAATAGTAAAAAAAGGCAAAGAAGTTTGGGGATAAGGGTAAGGCACTGGCAGAAATACCAGCTCAGTGGCCTTGTGGTTAGAGTGTCCGCCCTGAGACTGGGAGGTCGGGGTTCAATCCCTGGCCAGGTCATACCAAAGACTGCCGTAGCCACAATAGGACTGCATCACATACACACGTATTGTACATTCAATTTTATATTTACTTTAAACTTTATAGTTATACAGCATCGGTATTATAATGATTTACTTTATGACTTTATTACTTTTCTTTTATACTTCATAAAGTTCTCTTCCACACTTTCGTAGTTGGCTCCTCCTGTCTACATGTCGAAGTGTCCTTGGGCAAGACACTGAACCCCAAATTGCTCCCGATGTGCTGGTTGGTACCTTGCATGGCTTCTGCCACAATCGGTGTATGAATGTGTGTGTGAATGGGTGAATGTAATGAACAATCTATGTAAAGCGCCTTGGATAAAGGCACTATATAAATGCACCATTTACCATTTACACAGGGTGTGTGGCTATATTGCATTTCTCAAATGAAAATGTGAAATCTGATGACAAGTATGGTAACCACTCGAATAAACGGACAGCTTATACATCATTCCTTAGAAACCATCAGAAATCATGAATGGTTCTGGAACAGAGGTTGGAATTCTGTGAATGACCTCGAGCCTGGTGAAAAGGCCTCTCATTCTGTGAATGACCTCGATCCTGGTGGTGAAAGGGTTCTGTGAATGACCTCGATCCTGGTGGTGAAAGGGTTCTGTGAATGACCTCGATCCTGGTGGTGAAAGGGTTCTGTGAATGACCTCGAGCCTGGTGGTGAAAGGGTTCTGTGAATGACCTCGAGCCTGGTGGTGAAAGGGTTCTGTGAATGACCTCGATCCTGGTGGTGAAAGGGTTCTGTGAATGACCTCGATCCTGGTGGTGAAAGGGTTCTGTGAATGACCTCGAGCCTGGTGGTGAAAGGCGGCCCCTGAAATGAAATGAGTGGTTTCAGAAAACCTCAGCAGTGGAAGCAGTAAAAGCAAAGACAGAATAGACTCGTTTTCCTGTGTGTTTTCATGCTGTGAGAGACGGATTCGGTTCACTGGGACCGTTTCGGGATGACCCAGTTTGGTCGGTCGACTCGGTCCCCCCCCAGTAGGTGACGGTTTGTGCGGTCCCAGACTGGAATGCCTGAACCCAAAACACTGGAGGAGAATGAATGTCAGATAGATGGCTGACGCGCATTGTTTCTCTTCGCCTTGGTGTAACTTGTTATTTTGCGGCTTCCACTGGGCTGGATCTTGGCTTCGCGTCGCTGATTCCTCCACTTAAAGAGAAAAAACTGCTTCAGAGAAAGTCGTGAGAGCTACACCCATATACCCACATAGGCCTGCTTACATACCCACTCAATCACACGCATACACATATAGGCTACTGTGAGTCTGTGAACACACGCTAACAACACTGGAGCCTGACTGAGTATCTTGCCAGTTGTGGTCATACAGCAGGAAGTATTTTGATCAATAAACAAAAGGCAAAGGAAACAGTAGGGCCTATATTGACTGTACGGTCACAAGACTTGCAGATGTCTGCAAACCTTCTTTTGTTTCTTCTTGATTGAAAATGGGGTATCCAAGTACTGTTTGAGTTTTTGAGTGGTGCAACCTCTCCTAGCTATGTGTGTGGCTGTGTCCCTGGGTCTGTCCCTGTGTCCGAGCACGAATATAGCAGTATAGCGTTTGTTCATCACCAAGTGTCACGTTGCACAGCCTAACACACAGACCCAGACACACACAGGCCAGGGAGGAGGGCCAGTACAGTACAGTACAGTACAGTACAGTACAGTACAGTACAGTACAGTACAGTACAGTACCACTCACTTCAGACGGGTCTGATTTTTCATTTTCATTTTCATTTGAAACCCTCCAAAACACATTTACTCAATCACAACTTGTCTTTGGCTCATGGATTGTGCTAGTTCCAATGTTCCATAATATATCCTTACCATTTCCCAAGTGTGTCTGAAGAGGAGTATCATTTATCAGGAGTATCAGCCACTTTAATTAACCCATTTTTACCTGAGATCAGATTCTAAAAATGTCTTCTACATCCTGAAAGTTTTCTGAAAAAGCTATGTTTCTATGTCAGTCGTTCTTCGATTTTTCAAAAATAGCAGACCTACAAGCTCGTAGCGCGCCACTCGGTGGCGCGCTATGAGCTTGTAGATCTGCTATTTTTCAATAGCAACACCAAAAGGAAAACCAAAAGGGGTTCCCCCCAAAATGGGTTAAAGGCATTTAACATTGAACATATAAATGTCAATAATACAGTCTCGATTTTCTGCTGAGAAGCAGATCATATTTTTTTGATTCATGATAAAAGTCAGGACTTTACAGTAGGTGTCACACGTACGAACAGTGAGTCATTCTGTACTCTCCCATGCTGAAGGCCAACGCAGACGTTTTTAGCTTGGCAATGTATTCCAGCAATTAAAATGCCTGCCGAAAACGAGCCGCCAGTCACTGTTGTTTTTCTCCTCTTATTATAGACGGCTTCTTGTCTTGGTGCAGACTGCCTACATGGACAACACCACTCTTTATTATAGACGGCTTCTTGTCTTGGTGCAGACTGCCTACATGATGGACAACACCACTCTTTATTATAGACGGCTTCTTGTCTTGGTGCAGACTGCCTACATGGACAACACCACTCTTTATTATAGACGGCTTCTTGTCTTGGTGCAGACTGCCTACATGGACAACACCACTCTTTCCTCCTATTATAGACGGCTTCTTGTCTTGGTGCAGACTGCCTACATGATGGACAACACCACTCTTTATTATAGACGGCTTCTTGTCTTGGTGCAGACTGCCTACATGATGGACAACACCACTCTTTATTATAGACGGCTTCTTGTCTTGGTGCAGACTGCCTACATGATGGACAACACCACTCTTTATTATAGACGGCTTCTTGTCTTGGTGCAGACTGCCTACATGATGGACAACACCACTCTTTATTATAGACGGCTTCTTGTCTTGGTGCAGACTGCCTACATGGACAACACCACTCTTTATTATAGACGGCTTCTTGTCTTGGTGCAGACTGCCTACATGATGGACAACACCACTCTTTATTATAGACGGCTTCTTGTCTTGGTGCAGACTGCCTACATGATGGACAACACCACTCTTTATTATAGACGGCTTCTTGTCTTGGTGCAGACTGCCTACATGATGGACAACACCACTCTTTATTATAGACGGCTTCTTGTCTTGGTGCAGACTGCCTACATGGACAACACCACTCTTTATTATAGACGGCTTCTTGTCTTGGTGCAGACTGCCTACATGGACAACACCACTCTTTATTATAGACGGCTTCTTGTCTTGGTGCAGACTGCCTACATGGACAACACCACTCTTTATTATAGACGGCTTCTTGTCTTGGTGCAGACTGCCTACATGATGGACAACACCACTCTTTCTGCAGTGAGAAACATCCCTCATTAATGCAGATTCTTAAAGGGGAAAACCACCCATTTTCAACATTTTACTATGTCATTAATGTACCTTAGAGCTGTTGTGTGGAAATAATAAAAAGTCCCCCCATTTTGTGTTTCCTAGAACTGTAATTATGGAAAAAATCATTAACATGGTGAAACACATCTTGATGACATCATCAAGATGTGTTTCACCATGTTAAGGATTTTTTCAGACCTCCAGTTCTAGGAAACACAGAATGGGGGGACTTATTCCCACACAACAGCTCTAAGGTACATTAATGACATAGTAAAATGTTGAAAATGAGTGGAATGCCCCTTTAAGACATTGGACCAGCACTGTGTAACTGGGAATTGAATTTCATGTTCCACATTTAGAACGGCAAGAGTGTGAAGTCTTTGAGATGTCCTGTGAGTACGTACGGCATATTGGGTATAACATTTACGTCATCCTTTTCGGGCAGTTTGACAAATTTCACGTATATAGCCATCATGACCATAAAATGTCAAGACAGTTGCCTTGGCGTCGTCGCCTGTCAAACTGTAAAACTGACGGCTCCAAATGTCCAAACCTCAGTGGGAGGTGTCTGTCCACCCAGGCAGTTATAGATCAAATTATACATGTTTATTGTGAGGGAGTGTCATCCTTCAAAATAGACATTATATGGACTGCCTCCAATCTTTCCGTAGTTACAGCAGCCATTCCACTGTTTACTTTGCAATTGGACCAGAGAATGTAAGCAATATCCTGTCTCCATTTTCTGTGTTGTTTTCTGTATACAGTAAGGTTTTCACAACAACACTCATTGTTCAAGATGCACTTGCCACCTTACTTAACCTCTTGCACAAACACCTTGAAGGTAGTAAAACCCATGCCAGGCTGCTCTTTATTGATTTTTCCTCAGCATTGAATACCATACAGCCCCATGTCTTGGTTGATAAACTGGTTAACTCCTTTGGTATAGATCCTTGTCTGGCGGGCTGGATTCTTGACTTCTTAACTAACAGATCTCAACGTGTAAGGGTTAACGAGATACTGTCTAGCTTCCTGACATCTTCTACTGGCTCGCCCCAGGGTTGTGTTTTATCTGCCTTTCTTTACATTCTTTATACCAACGATTGTGTTAGCCATTTCCACAACAGATTCATCATTAAGTACGCTGACGACTCGGTCATCGTCAGCCTGCTTGATAACGATGAGAACTGTCACGGGCAAGTGGTAGACGACTTTCTATCCTGGTGTGACAATGCCTTCTTGCAGCTTAATGTCTCTAAAACAAAAGAGCTATGCATAGATTTTAGACGTTCCCCACAATCCCCCCAGAAGAGTGTTGTCAATGAACAGACTGTAGATATTGTACCCAGTTACAAATATCTAGGCACAAGCTGAAATTTGACCTAAATACTGATGTAATGTATAAAAAAGGTCAACAACGCCTGTACTGTCTAAGAAAATTGGCTAAGTTCAATGTCGACAAGACTCTGATGAAACTGTTCTACAGTGCCTACATCGAGTCCGTCATTTCTTTCTCGATTATCTGTTGGTATGGTAATCTCTGCATCAGAGACAAGAACTCCCTAGGGAAAATTGTAAAAGTTGCCTCTAAAATAATTGGCTCACAAATGAACAGCCTAGACCAGATCTTTAAGAAACAGGTGCTTAACAAAGCCCTGTGTATCCGATCTGATGCTGCTCACCCACTACACGGAGAGTACATCCTTCTCCCATCCGGCCTTCGCTTGTGAGCCCCCTGTGCCACAGAAAACAGGCACAAACATTCCTTTGTCCCTGTCTCTATTTGCACACTAAATGCTGCTGTGGGTAGATCTAGGAGATAACCTTATGATAAGCACTTTTTACTTACTTACTTACATACTTTTTACTTACTTTATTGTCTCGTGCCTAATGCCTATGCACACACACTTTTTATGACTATCGCATAGCACTTTAACCAGTGGCGTGCACAGATAGACACTAGGGGGTGCTAGAGCACCCCCTGCCCTTTTGGCAATGTGCCCTTTTGAAAAAAAATAAAAATAAAAACATTTGTTTTCCTTTTTTTTTTTGATTTTTCAAAAATAGCAGACCTACAAGCTCATAGCTGTAGATCTGCTATTTTTCAATAGCTAAAGCATAACATAATGCTAACACCAAAAGGGGTTCCCGCCCAAAATAGATTAAGGCAACCGGCCGGTTCCACGCGCTGCACAAGGTGCCCTTTTCTTAACTTGAGCACCTGCCCCTCTAAATGTCTGTGCACGCCACTGACTTTAACGCCTGCACTTCCTTTGTACTTTGGTATCTGCTATGTGAACTGTTTGTTTATGTGTACTGTCTCATTGTTTAATGTACTGTCTATGCTGCAACCCAATTTGCCCTTCGGGGACACTAAATAAACTTGAACCTTGAACCTTGATTTAACAGTTTGCAGAATTACAGTACATTTCCAGGACAACTCAATACAAAGACTGTTAACTGTGAGTGGACGACCCAATAAAGCATTACACTTGATTACAAGAGGGTCCACCTTGTTCAATCATCAAAACAGTGAAGTCTTCAGGGCTGTTTGCAAAGAGGGGTTTAGGGGGGAGATGAGGAGGAAGTCACAAATTGAATAGGAAAATATAATTTATGTTATAGCATACAAGAAATTGTTGGCTGAAGAAGATAGTGTCTGACGAGAGCTCCTTTAATTACCACCTTCTATAACATTTTCTTATTAAGGTCCCCCTAATGTATTTGTATTATGCCACAGGCCGGTAGTTTGTAGAATGGGTACAGTTCAACGGAAGTACAGGTCAATGCCAAATCTGCTAAGAGTATAAAACCAGAAAAAGCACTAAGACCTGTTTACATAAGGGACGGGTCCTCCATTTTCAATTCATCAGAATGAGATATTTTGTTGATGTCTTCCTCATTAGTAACAATGCATTGAGAGAGCTGGTTCCTAAAACCCTGTAGCATATGAGGAGGTATACATGCCGTCTGCCGTCCATAATATGCTATCTGGGCCTGTGACTGTTAACTTAGACAGTAGCAGTGCATTCAGAGGCCTGGCTGCAGTGTTAATTTTGTTGACTCATTCATTGGCATCCGTCAGTCTCGAGAGACTATGGAGTTGCTCTCTGGATAGGGGTTCTTCTGCTTTTGGTGCAGCGTTCAGTGTGTCTGAGTAGACCAATGCAGGATTCACACTCCCTTCCGCACTTCACACAGGGAAAGACTGATGCAGGTCTGTCTGGTTGGTTTTGGGCCTTATTCTTTCGCCTCAGTCTCTTTGCCACGGACTGCTGGGCGAGCGTTTCTTCAAACCTGGAGAGACCGTCCTCGATGATCTGTCTCCAAGCAGTGCGATCGGATGCTGCAGCTTCCCAGGTATCCAGATCGATGTCCAAGGCCTTCAGGTCTCGCTTGCAAATGTCTTTGTAGCGCAGTTTTGGTCTGCCTACAGGACGTTTTCCGTTAACTAGTTCTCCATGGAGGAGATCCTTGGGAATCTAATAACCCTATCACCAGATGACTAAACAGGACTACAACCAAATGGTGTATTCAAAAGACTAAAAGACTTAATCAGAATTTGCTTTCAAAATTAAAACTCAAAGACTAGACTTACTTGAAGATAAGTCTCAATTGGACTAAAACTAAATGGTGTGTTATTCAAAAGACTGAGACTAAATCAGAATTTGCTGTCAAAATTAACACTAACTGGACAATGCTGCACTTCTTCCAGGTAGCCGAGAGAGAGAGAGAGAGAGAGAGAGAGAGAGAGAGAGAGAGAAGCACCCCTGGTGTCTGGCTACCAGCCATCCCCCAGCACCACCACTGACCCTGGTGATTGATTTATATATTTACACACACGCACGCACGCACGCACACACACACACACACGCACACACGCACTACCGCATACACACACACACACACGACACACCGCTTTTGGCACCGCGTGTCGTTCCCTGCAACCTCATAAGTCATCCCGAGTCTTTATAGATTTACGGTCCAGGGTAGAGTTTGTCCCAGCTGTTGAATAATGACTACATGGAGGAGTAAACAAAACCTTCAGTACCTGAGGTGTGCCACAAGGGGACCATGCCGGCTGACAGGGCTTCTGTTGTGGCCTTGTTTCAGGGTGAAAAGTATGTCATTCTGCTGCTCTGAAAATGTAACATGGATTCAAAAAGCTATGTGGATGACTGTCTACAACAGTGGTTCCCAAACTTTTTCATGTCAAGGACCCCGAAATCAACATTTATTAGGCCACGGACCCCCCATTAGAAAACATATGCCAGTGACCCCGATAAGGGAGGATTCTCACGGCTCTAGCAGTGATTCCGAAACATATTAATTTCATGGACCCCCCAGTTTCACACGCATTATACTACGGACCCCCGGTTTAATGGCATTTCTATCTCTGGTACCCCAATTTATATTGTAAAACCACTGTTAATTTAACTCTGAGAGTGTACAAATGGAACCAAATGGACCCATTAGGGTCCATTTGGTTCCATTTGTACACTCTCTGAGTTACAGACCCATAAGGGTCCATTTGGTTCCTAACTATCTCTAATTGAGCTAGGTACCCCCTGGAACTCCCTCAAGTACCCCTAGGGGTCCCCGGACCCCACTTTTGGAACCACTGGTCTACAATACAAGCCACGGCTATTGATTCACTGGAATGATCAAGTCTGCATGTCCCTCTGTTTATATGAGACGGAATTACACAAACAGAACAGTTTGACATTCTGTGGAGACCACCATCCCCATCGGGGTGAGAGGGAGGAGAGACCACCCATCTCATATCACCCAAGCGTTGATATGTGTTTCTGCCAAATTAAGCCAGTAGAGTATTTATGCCAGGGCATTTTTATAACACTACTATGTTATCTTTAAGTAGCTATATTTAGACTGGGGGAGAGTTATGTATTTTATCTTATGGAGTTGCAGTCAGACAACATATAGGCCTATTAGTACAACAACATGCATGTGTGGATTTAAACATCAGCTGGTTCAGCAGCACCCGTCATTTAAACCCACTAACTCAGCACTTCGCTCAATGTAGCTTAATGTAACGACAGAAATTCCCTAAAGACCAACAGGTTTTCTTAAGTGACACATTAACAGTCCTCCTCCGGAGCCGTGTGGTCGGGTCTGACGAGTTACTAAATCACTTAGGACTGCATGCTTAGTCTCTCAATCCCAACGGACTGTGAAGGCGTTGTGCATGCAAAGCCCCTGAATACTGTATGTCCATAGCAACACCAGGACTAGACCAGAGTGAGGCTCTGATCATAACGGTGCAACATACATTATTATATACATTATTGCATTATGTGCACACAATAATAGCAACTGTACAAAATCACATCTGTAAGCCAAGTGTTGTGCCTGTGCTGCTCTATTCACTGAACACAACCAACCTCACCTGTAGCAGTGGCTCAGGGGTATAGAGTGGCCGGATGGGAACTGTGATGTTCCCAGTTCGATTCCGGGCTCCCCCAGAGTCAGTGTCAAAGTGTCCTTGAGCAAGACAATGAATGCCTAATTTTGCTCCGGATGTGCAGGTTTGGTGCCTTGCATGGTTTCCTCCACTATCGGTGTATGAATCTTATGCACAATCTAGGTAAAGCGCTTTGGATAGAAGTGCTATAAATGCACCATTTACTATAGAGATAATAAATAGATAGACACAATAGATAGAATAATTTGTGGGTGGATTAAATCTACCATTGACAAAAGATTGACTTTTAGCATTTTTTCTCATTTCCCTTTTTCAAATTAGTTCTCTTTTTTTCTTCTCCTTTTTCAAATGAGTTGGGGGGCGAAAAATGGAATGTGACATCTATATTCTATTCCGCTTGTGTGCTTCTGGCTTCTGTCTGTGTGTATATTTATTTCCCATGTAACTGCAGCAGAGCGGGAGAAGGACCACAGGGGGAAACGGGAGGCCTGGGTCTGCTGCCTGTAGTGTACTGTCTGTAAGGCCAGCTGCATGGGCTCCCCTGGAAAATACAAGGTCCCTTCCTGTGCCAGAAATCTGTGGAGAGACGAGAGAGAGAGAGAGAGAGAGAGAGAGAGAGAGAGAGAGAGAGAGAGAGAGAGAGAGAGAGAGAGAGAGAGAGAGAATTAATGAAACTGGGAAAATGTGAGCATTGCATGCTGCTGGCCAAGAAGGAGCAGAGAAGAGAGCAGTGCGATTTATTTCAGCCAAAAATCCAATGCTGAGGTTGTGAGTTCGAGCCCCACCTGGAGCAGAGTTCTTATGGCTGTGTATTCAATTCCCAATCAAGTCAGTCATGCTCTAGTCTAAAGCGTGCACCCAGTCGAGGGAGCGTTAGTTTCCCACGGCTTGGAGGATGTACAGTGTGTCCCAGGGCGAGAGATGTCAGTGTGGAGTGATTCTTGCTCCTCCACCATACTCTGAGCTCAGCTGACAAGTAGCTGGTAAGATTCTAGATGTGTGTGTGTGTGTGTGTGTGTGTGTGTGTGTGTGTGTGTGTGTGTGTGCGCGCATAGTACAACCATCCATTTTTCTTTTTTAGACAAATCAGTTTGAAATCTCTCTCTCTCTCTCTCTCTCTCTCTCTCTCTCTCTCTCTCTCTCTCTCTGGAAGCTTGCACAAAATCATGATTTGACATTAAAGACAGGGAATGGGGCTTCTCCAAAGCATCTGATTAAGATACTTGAAATGGTGGAGCAGCATTATAGAATAGCATTATTATAATATCCTAATCAATGGAACAAAATGGACCCATCGTAAATGAACACTGACGTTTTTACAGTGTAGAAACCGATGGCAGATCAACTGGAATGAGTTGTAAATTGAAGAACCCCTCAGGTCTCTCTCTCTCTCTCTCTCTCTCTGATTATATTTTATATTCAGGGCTTGATTTGCTATGGGGATGAATGGGGGGGGATCCATTCCTAATTGCCTATGCTTTCGATATCCCCCCTTAATTACATGTATGCATTTCATTATGGCAAATGTATGTATGTATATGTAATGTATGTAGACTGTCTGATATCTTTAATAGTTATGTTTGATAATATCACAGTTCAACAATGTAACTAGAAAAGTGATCCTCCGGAGCCGTGTGGTCTCTTGTGTCAGTTGTGGGTGTAGCCATCAGGTCACAAGGAAGCTGTGAGGGGAAACACAGTGGCCTATATATTAAAGACAGTGCAACTGTTCACGTTTGTGGCAGCCACTATGGGCAGAATTGAAAGCACTTTTGGAGTTGCGCTGTTTAGAGTCCCCTCAACATGCGATTCCATCCTATTTGGGGATGTTAGAATGTTACTGTATGTAGTTTTTTTGTAAGAAAAAACATATGGAGCATCAAACCCCTTTTTGACGGTCATTGTAAAATGGTGCATTTTAACCTCAGCTTCCCCGGCAAGATAATATTAATGCAGGCAGGTTCATTGGGAACACATTGTTGTTGATTCTGGATTGAAGAAAGTCCCAATTTTGAAAACCGTAGGCCTATTTGAAGACCTTGGCACAAATGTCTTTGTGCCTGGCTGGACTGCTTTCCACGGAACAGGATCTGAAGGTCCAGAGGAGGGAACCTGCCTGGAATGCCCTGCACAGGATGAGGGAGAGTTTGAAGATCTGACATGGACCCACGACGTTCACAGCAGTACAGGAAAAGGTGCTGGATGGCGTCTACACAAGAATCCAATTACGAATGACACTTGGTGTCACATGGGCAGAGCTAATCAGAAACGTGGACCTCTACGGGGGCCTCCGACTGGTCACAGACAACAAGGTCAGAGAAATAACTAGTGCCAACTGCCAAGCAAACACGACACTATGGGAGCCAACCCAAGGTGTAGCTCTGAAGGGAAAGAGGCTCACCACCTACGTAGACAGACACAGTGCGGCACGACAGCAGAGCTGTCACCACTGGTAGAATGTGTATACAGTATACATATTGCGACCGTAGGTCCGTCACACCAAAATATATGGCCGTCAGTCCGTCATGCCTCGTGACACGCTCCATGGCCGTCTCCATGGCCGATGATCATCAGTGTTCATCACCTAGATTTGCATATGTGGAGCCGGCCAGCAACTCTACATCTGACCTCAAATCTCTGACCTGTTCTTACATTCCATATGTTGATCCTTCCCCAGCCGTCCTTCCTCTTCGATGTTTCCCTTTTTACTGATACCTGTCCATTCGAACTCTAGACGGGCCCGTCCCAAAGTTACTAGGGACTTTAAGCAACGACTGTTTTCAGGACGGCTCCGCTAGGCGGAAGTATGGCGGCTGTTGTGACGCAATCGCCGTAGCTGTCAAAATCGTTAAGCAAACAGCCGTCGGCGACGGTGACATTGGTTCCCATGGTGACCAGCATGTGTCAAACAAACACTTTTTTTTAAAACACCCAGTTGCGCGTCAGCTAACTTGCCGATATTGCTTAATTATTACATGCGCTGGACATGATCAGCAGTGGAAAGAGGAATGTGTTGGAGCAATCTGTGTTATTCTAAAACCGTTTTAATAAACATGGTTAATATGACATGGTAGCCTATTAGTGTTATTTCTTCATTCAGAGCATGCCAAGTTGCCAACACATTACACAGCATAAGAGAGGTGATGGAGCAATCGGTATAAATGTATGACAGCTATAATTTCAATAAACATGACATGGTTATGACATGGCGTTGTAGACACTACGTGTTGTAAGTGTAGGTTCTGCCATAGTAGAAAGGGCTGCGACGGAGAGCAGGTTTATGTATCGAGCACCGATTCATTTCCGGTTGCCGGAGCCGACTGCCGTAGCCGTCGTTGCTTAAAGGGATAGTTCAGATTTTTTTAACTTAATATAGTGGTTGCAACTGTATTAATTGATTGCCCGAGTCCTGTGGTGGGAGTTCTGCTCTGGTTTTGGTGAATATTAAGTAGTTCCAGTCATTTTGTGGGGGACACTGGGGCCACGCAGTAAAAGTAAATTAATCCACAAAACGAACGTAATTTGTATTGTTGACCTATTTCTAAAATATTAGCACGACTTCCGTTCAACTTTGACCCCTCCATCAAATGGAACTATTTTTTGGGCGTAGTGATATGGACACAAAAAACATAGTTCTGTGTGATAGAGGGGTAAAAAAAGAACGAAAGTTGCACTAATATATTAGAAATAGGTCAACAATACAAATGTTAGTTTTGTGGATTAATTTACTTTTACTGCGTGGCCCCCAGTGCCCCCCACAAAATGACCGGAACTACTTGATATTTCACCAAAACCAGAGCAGAACTCCCACCACGGGACTCTGGCAATCAATTAATACAGTTGCAACCACTATATGAATGGTAAGTATTTCATACAACTTAAGTTCAAAAAATCTGAACTATCCCTTTAAAGTCGCTATTAGCGCAGCCACAGCCGAAAATTAAGGATTAACTGGACTGGCCCGAGGCCCCGCCTGGCCTTACTAATAACTAGCACAGTGTGTGTGTGTGTGTGTGTGTGTGTGTGTGTGTGTGTGTGTGTGTGTGTGTGTGTGTGTGTGTGTGTGTGTGTGTGTGTGTGTGTGTGTGTGTGTGTGTGTGTGTGTGTGTGTGTGTGTGTGTGTATTACACGCGCACGTGTAATATTCTGTTTGCATTCATGAAATGTAATACTGGGTTTGATCCTGGTTCAGGATGACATTATATTGATGTGCTTATCGCCTCACCTGGTGCACTGTATTGTGTTCTTACGGCCCGGCCCAGGCCAAGCTGGGCCAACTGCTGCTGAAAATGTTATAGGACCTATATGCCTATTCTATTGTGTTTGAACTTCTATTGTGTTCGGGGACCTTCGTAAAAATGATCTGCAGAGGGGACCTCGTGGGGGTTTAATCCGTCCCTGAATACTGTAAATTGTGAGACAAAATGAGCTGGATATTTAAAATTATCCATAAAATAGGCTATGGTCTAAATTCAGTGTCTGAGTGACATTTTATCCGCAGGCATACAGGGCACGGGTACCAGCCAGGCAGTGAAGGTGCAAGCCATGGCTTAATTCTATTTTGGCAGTAACCCGTAATAATAGCAAAATTATAATTATTTTAGAAAATCCCTTTGAGCAAATCCAGGCCATCCAGTAGTAATGTTCATGAAAAAAAAAGGATTAAATCATATGCTCAGAAATAATTGCTCCACCATGTGAAAAAAATGAAAGTTCATGGAAATATTCACTCGTGTGGTTAATCTCTCTCTCTCTCTCTCTCTCTCTCTCTCTCTCTCTCTCTCTTTCTCTCTCTCTCTCTCATACACGTCGACGTGAATTCATTTATTTTCACTTTCTTTCACTTATAAAATAGCCTTCGTTTAGCCTACAGTAAACTAGCGACATCATGTGGTGAAAATGTATACTCGCTGCCAGAAAGCATTCTGTCGGTGTCAAATAATCTCAAAGTAGGCTACGATTTCCTCTTTTCGTCTGAAGGTAAGTAAGTAAGTAAAGTAAGCACGCTGTTTACCTTGACCATGGCAACTATCTGAAACAAAAGCCAAAGCCTTATAAAGGCCAACTGGGTACGCATATAAACCTGACTGTAACGACTACATTATACAGCAGAGCCAAACATTCTCGGCTTTTCCTCACTCCTGTGTCGTTTATTTGAAGTTTACCACGTAATCCATCAAATCCACAAACTATTTTTATGATCTCTACCAAAGCGCTAACTCAAAACTAGGTTCTACCGAGATTTGAACTCGGATCGCTGGATTCAAAGTCCAAAGTGCTAACCATTACACCATAGAACCACACATTGTCTTGTTCAATGCCTAAAAGAAAACTATTGATAACTAATGTGAACGATTAATTCTCAGATGTTTGGTATTGTATGCGCGTGATTATACCGTAATTGATATAGCCTACACCTTTTATTAATTATTATCAGCTGATAAGCATGAAATGTTAAAATTAAAGCAAATGCAGTACTTCGTATGAACAGAGGGGGGCAATATAACACAGTCCTCCAGCCACTCTTGCATGGTTCAAGACAAGTCAAGATGACAATGGATAGACTGATTTGCATACGTGGGCTCTCAAACGTCATTTATTTATTTTATTTCTTCTTTTTGTAACCTGCTACACAGCAATAAATATGCTGTCTTCGAAAAAATATTTTAGCAATGCATGTGAATTGCATCAGGCTCAGGCAGCCATATGCCATTCTGCATGGGGGTTGGGAATGGATAGAGTTGCAAAACAAAAAACAAAAAAAGTTGGTGAGTTACCGTATTTGATGTCTTCTATGCTTTACGGCAAACGCTGGATGTTTACGCTGGATGTTTACTACCACACTCCACCTAGTCCACCCGTCTCCAACTCCGTCTTGCCTCATCTGGCCTGCCTCGGAGTCGGAGTGCCTCCTTCTAGGCTCTATGCTCCTAGGCCTAGGAACTGGAAAACAGTGAGAACCGCTGCCTAAAAAAAGCACATGGTTTGTTGAACTTCGACGGCTCGACGCTGTCCAACTGTTGTCTGCTTATTAGTCTAGTAGCCAGCTCATAGAGCCCCATTGTGAACCCGGACATGTTGAGTACACCAAGGTTTTATGTCGTTCATTTGAAGTTTACCACTGACGTAATCCAGCAAATCCACTAACTATTTTTATGATTTCTGCCAAAGCGCTAACTCAAAACTAGGTTCTACCGAGATTTGAACTCGGATCGCTGGATTCAAAGTCCAAAGTGCTAACCATTACACCATAGAGCCCCATTGTGAACCCGGACATGTTGAGTACACCAAGGTTTTATGTTAGACATATGGCTCCCCAGCATGTAGAAACTGCCGGATGCTAACTTGCATATGTTGAGCAATTTTTATAATTGGCATTGATTGATTGATTGAAAATTTTATTAACAGTTTGCAGAATTACAGTACATTTCAAGCACAAACTCAATACAAAGGCTGTTAACTGTGAGTGGACGACCCAATTAAGCATTACACTTGTTTACAACAGGGTCCACCATGTTCAAATCATCAAAACATTTAGAGACGTACAAATAGACACTTCTATATAGACAAAGAACAGTACAGGGATTCATCATAATGGAGGTAAAAAGGGAAAAGAAATATATTCAGTGAGGGGAATAGGGGGGGGGAGGGGGGGGGGGGCGGGTGGGGGGGGATTCAGATTTTACGGGGGCCAGTTTCGAATTGCAGCCATCCGTAGGTGCCCTTTGAGAGCGGTTTTGAAGGAGTCAAGGGATTCGCATGTCTTAATGACTGTTGGTAGGGCGTTCCACATTTTGGTGGCATAGGAGCGAAAAGAATTTAGTCCCTTGTTTGTGCCGAATCTGGGTTGAACATGATTCGTTGCACTCCCTCTGGTGTTGTGGGTGTGGACTTCGTTAACATTAAGGAAGTATCTACACAGGTACATGGGTATCTTGGTGGAGTATCGAATCTTGTGGACCAGACCCATTGCAAGATGCTGTACTCTGTCGCCGACCCTAAGCCATGCCAGTCTGTCAAAGTGGGCAGGGGTGAGGTGGGTTCGGGGGGTGAGGCCAAGTAGGAGCCTGACCAGTTTGTTTTGGGAGGTCTGGAGCCTAGTTTTAAGGGCCTTTGAGGTGCTGTGGTACCAGGAGGTGCATGCATAGTCAAAGAAGCCTTGTACAAGGGCTCCTGTTAAGGTCTTCAAGGTGTTTTTGTCGACCAGTGAGGAGATCCTGTAAAGGAATCTTGTTCTTTGGTTGACTTTTTTTATTACGTTGGTGGCCATTTTATCACCGGAAAGATTAGCCTCCAGGATGGAACCTAGGTAGGTAATTTCATCTTTACGTGTGATAACATGTGATAGCATAATATGTGACCATACCATTAACAACTTATAGAAGGCAAAATATTCAAAATGTCATCATGGTAAATGGTGGTAAATGGTGCATTTATATAGCGCCTTTATCCAAGGCGCTTTATGTATTGTGTGTTTTTATCATGCTTTATGTAGCATGTGATGTGTCAAACTAGGGGGTTTTCATGATGCTGAATCCATTTCAAACATTAGTTTTGCAAAAAAAACACTCATTGGGCTAAAAACGGCCAATGCCGTCATCACAAATGTGATGATGTCAGCACAGTTTTTGCAAAACTAATGCTTGGAATCGATTCAGCATCATGAAAAACCCCTAGTTTGACACATCACATGCTAGATAAAGCATGATGAAATTTTGAATATTTTGCCTTCTATAGGTTGTTAATGGTATGGTCACATATTATGCCAATTATGAAAATTGCTCAACATATGCAAGTTAGCATCCGGCAGTTTCTACATGCTGGGGACCCATACTAAACATTTCTAACATAAAACCTTGGTGTACTCAACATGTCCGGGTTCACATTCTGGCTACTAGACTATATTGTAAGCCTGGCGCCCATGCATGGACCAGAGCTAGCCTATACTCGTATGATTCTGATTCTCTGTATCTGTCTATCTGACAACCTGTGAATCTACTGCTCGCTTTCTCGGCCTGTGTGTGTGTGTGTGCGTGCGTGCGTGCGTGCGTGCGTGCGTGCGAGCGAGAGAGACTGCGTGTGCAGGATGGGGAGTGGCGGCATTTGCAAGTCAATGCTCAGATTTAACCTCCCGTGTCATGAATTCCAAAATCATACAGGTTCCTTTTTGCTCTTGAAATGATGGACGCAGACAGAGTGTGCAAATCATTGCTATACTGACCTTGTCTGATTCAGCAGGAGTGTAGATAATTATGTTTGGGAGAGTAAGTGAAAGGTTTCTCTTTGAATTTCCCCATTCTAATACAATATCTAATACCTATGTGATCTTACAGTGCAACCTCACAATCTCAAGGCCAAATTTCTCCGTTGCTTCATCAAAGCTCTTTCATAGATATATGTGGGAAGTTAAAAACAGATCATATTCCCCCTCACTGTGGTGGTGGTGGTGCATGGTGGTGGTGAGGAGAGACAAATCTTTCCATTGTTCTGCTATACAAAGACAAATTTCTTATGAAAAGGAGAGGTGGAATTTCCCTCTTCCATGGTTTACAATGGGGAAAGGTTACAACTTGAATATTGTGAAAAGAAAAGAAAAAAAAGGGGGGGGGGGGGGGGGATCCTTGCCACTTAAGTTGCCAGTATGGTAGAATCCAGTGGTGGAAAGTAACATTACTAAATGTAAAGTACATTTACTTAAGTACTGTACTTGAGTATAGGCCTACAATTTTGAGGTATTTCTACTTTATACTTGAGTATTTCCAATTTCCAATACTTTTACTTCTACTCCACTACATCTCAGATCCAAATGTTGTACTTTTACTCCACTTATACATTTGAAGACTTTACTAGTTACTTTGTAGATTTTGACTAAACTTTAACATTAAACGTGGCGCTGAAGGAGATTTGTATTATTACAAAACATAAGACTGCATTATCCACTTCAGCCCTATTAGATTTCGTCCATTTGAAAATAGCCGATCGATGCGACGCATTGTGAGCTTGTAGATCGGCTAATTTTTTTTAATTCATTTGAATAGGCCTACTTGAAATGGCACATTCTGCACAATGCCTATATATATATACTTTTACTTTTGGTATTAAGTACTACATTTTGATGCCTATATACTTTAGTGTACTTTTGCTCAAGTACATTTTTGAATTCCAGGAATTAAAGTAAAACATTTGAGTACTTTCTCCAGCACTGGTAGAATGCGTGCATCATGTGAGATGTAGTAGCATGGTGCTATAGCCTATTGATCTCCAGTATGGTAGAAAGCGTGCATGTGAGATGCAGCATGGTGAGCTATAGTATAGTATAGTATAGCCTATTGATCTCCTCTGTATCAGAGATGGGTTCCAGGAAGGGGGCAGAACACACAACATCAAGCGCTGGAATTCCTCTCAGTTCCCACATACACATGCCTTGGGGCGTGATGTGTGTGCTTGAGTGTGTGTGTGTGTGTGTGTGTGTGTGTGTGTGTGTGTGTGTGTGTGCGTGTGCGTGCGTGCGTGTGTGCGTGCGTGTGTGTCTGTGTGAGAGAGGAAAAGAGAGGAAGTGTGTGTGCTATTGTGCACGTGTGTGTGTGTGTGTCTCTGTGTGTGTGTGTGTGTGTGTGCGTGTGCGTGCGTCCGTGTGTGCGTGTGCGTGCGTGTGTGTGTGTGTGTGTGTGAGGAAAAGAGAGAGGAAGTGTGTGTGCTATTGTGCATGAGTGTGTGTCTGTGTGTGTGTGTGTGTGTGTGTGTGTGTGTGTGTGTGTGTGTGTGTGTGTGTGTGTGTGTGTGTGTGTGTGTGTGTGTGTGTGTGTGCGCGCGTTTTGTGTACACACATGCGTGAGCATGCGTGTGAGCAAGCATAGCCGCTGCTGATGTGGGTCATTACCCCTTCTTTCCCCCAAGGGGCCATGCAGCCGGAGTAGGAGGGGGGGGATGGGGGGGGCTGAGGGGCCAGAGTGGGTGATGGGAGGAATAGGGGGGGGGGGGGGGGGGGGGCAGAGCAGGAGGGAGGGGGGTTCCCAGGGGAGCAGAGACTAATAAATCACCTTGCCGTCTCTGCGCTGACACCAGGCTTGTCTGCTTTGAGGGGGGATGGCGGGGATGGTGGGGGTGGCATTAGTGGGAGGCAGAGAGGCGTTTGTGTGTGTGTGTGTGTGTGTGTGTGTGTGTGTGTGTGTGTGTGTGTGTGTGTGTGTGTGTGTGTGTGTGTGTGTGTGTGTGTGTGTGTGTGTGTGTGTGTGTGTGTGTGTGTGTGTGTGTGTGTGTGTGTGCGTATGGGGGGAGGAGGGGGCTACACTGTGACAACACTGTGGCCTTGTCTCTCTGTCACTCAGGCCCATGCCGTGCAGGAGACATCCCCATCTCCATCTCGGAGACAGTGGGGTGTGTGTGTGTGTGTGTGTGTGTGTGTGTGTGTGTGGGGTGAAGGGGGGGGGGGAGAGGTTGGGGGTAGGAGGGTTCCAGCCCACCACACACACCCTTACTTACCCCCTCCCTCCCTCCCTCCCTCTTTCCCCTTGTTACCTTGAGTGCGAAGCAACTTTGTGGCAATTCTGGCAAAGTATTCTATTATGCTTTGTGGTTTGCAGTTAAGACCGTTGCTGTCTATCAAGACCTACGAACAAGTTATTTGATCGCCCCCACCTGTAGTGAAATCCTCGCTGTCCATTTAACACTGAGGACCCTATTTTCGTCAGTGCTAAACCCCTTATCCCTAAACTTCTTTGACTTTTTTTTTTACTATTTTGAAAAACATTTTTCAAATAGCCGATCTACAAGCTCACAACGTGAGAACAATTCTAATATGTTTTTCAAATTAGTAAAGAAAAATAAAAGGCAAAGACGTTTATAGGGATAAGGGGTGTAGCACTGACCTGACCTGTGACTTTGACACGCTCAAGGTTAAATTAACTTATTCCTTATTGTTCAAACATGAACTAGCATTTATATTTAAGCTTTTTAAACTGTTTTTTCAAGACCTCACCTGCCTTGGGTTTTTCAACCTATTTGACTTTCTGAATCTAAATCAGAATCAACTTTGTTGTCACATCACATGTTGAAATTAGATATTTTTTGCAAGCTCCATCGTTTTTGTTATTTCCAGCCCTCCTCTTTTGCTTTTTTACTTTGATACAATTGCGCAAGTGTTTGTCATAATATGCGAAAGAGACAGACGAGTCAAAACATATTCATCGATTAAAAACAAAGCACCAAAGTCTATTTGTGAATTGCGTGAACTTCTATTTAACAACATAAAGAGAGGCGATGAGGGACGTGTTGAAAAGTTGTGCCGTATGGCGGCGGCATGGACCCAAATTCTAACCAAATTCGATGAATAATGGTGACAGTGATTTGGCCTCTAATTCTGCCTGGGAAAGGCGTACAGCCGAATTATAAAAAATCTGAATTTGTTTTGTTTGTTTTTTCCTTAAACGGACGGCCTGGTTCGGCCTGGACTGGACTGGACCGGCCAATTCGGGAGGAGTTGACCCACACTTGGCAGTGGTCAGCACGTCTCTTCTCAAGGACTGTCGCCCGGGTAGACGTGGCGACCCACAGCCCTCCTATATGAGAACCGTGCAGTGTCTCAAACATTGCCAGTGGCGACCCACAGAAGGAACGAACCAGTTGATTATGAAGTTTCATGTGAAGCAAACTTGTTTTAATCGCCTCATTTGTAACCACTCCCTCTCTGTGTTTCTCAGCTTCTGTGTGGGTTTAAGCAGCGGTTTGGCGATTTCCAGTGCTGCTCCTTTCCGTGTGATTATACACACAGTAAAGTCCTCCGTCTTAATTCATCCATTTGTAACTCTGGGAGGAGGCAAATGTAACCAAAACGGACCCGGAAGAGACAGTCTTATACCCCCTCTCAGAGTTATATTAACAAGACATGCTGGTGCTCCAGGCCCATCCCAATGCCTTGCCCTTTGAGAGCGGGACGCATGCATCAGGCATGTGTGTATGTGCGCACGCGCGTGCCTTTGTGTTTTGGGTGTGTTGACTTATTACACCCTGTGTGTTTGACAGGATAGCCTTTCTTTACAGCGTCACGTGACTTGAGCTAAAAACAAAAGGCAGTGTAACGTTACGCCCAGTGTCCTCTGCCATATGTGGACACTCTTTGAAGTGCCGCTGGGCCTCGGATGCACACGCACACACGCACACGCACGCGCGCACTCGCGCACAGTTAAAGTGAACTTCCAAACCCAGAAACTATTTATTGCCATATGTAGCATTATACTGTACAGTTCTGGTTCAGAATTTAAGGTGCCAACTGCAATTATAACGATAGCAATTCACAAGACAGTAACAGGACATTCATCAGATGACTCACAGTGTGCAAAGACAATTTCAGCCTTCAATATCCTTCAGTATCAGTCATGGAAATGCATACACACACACACACACACACACACACACACACACACACACACACACACACACATGCGAGCACTTACGCTTGCGCTCATGCATGTACGCGCGCACACACACACACACACACACGTCACACGCACGCACGCACGCACGCACGCGCACGCACACACACACACACACACACACACACACACACACACACACACACACACACACACACACACACACACACACACACACACACACACACACACCTCCATCTGACCTGCCAATAGCAATAATATGCGTCCTTCACTTATCATCTTCTATCATCTATATAATATTATCATGCCCCCCCAGTACAACGCAGCTCAGCCTCATACATCCTGTGCTGTGCCCTGCTGACCCCGCCCCCCCCCCCCCCCAACTTGAAACAGCTAGCAGCGGGCTGCAAAGCACCGCATTCCTCAGGAGTTTTTTTCTCTTCTTTTTCTAATAAATGTGATCCCAGAATCCAAGGAGGGAGACCAGCACTGTGCATTAAAATTCATGGGAAAAAATGGCAATAAAAATCTCTCTCTCCCTCTCTCTCTCTCTCTCTCTCTCTCTCTCTCTCTCTCCCTCTCTCTCTCTCTCCCTCTCTCTCTCTCTCTCTCTCTGTCTCTCTCTCTCTCTCTCTCTCTCTCTCTCTCTCTGTCTCTCTCTCTGTCTCTCTCTCTCTCTTTCACTCTTTTGCTCTTCACTCTCCTGACTTTTTCCTTCACTGTGCGTGTGTGTGTGTGTGTGTGTGTGTGTGTGTGTGTGTGTGTGTGTGTGTGTGTGTGTGTGTGTGTGTGTGTGTGCGTGTGTGTGTGTGTGTGTGTGTGTGTGTGTGTGTGCGTGCGCGCGTGCGTGTGCGTGTGTTCACGCGGGCGCCCGCATGTCTCTCTTTTTTTATTCCTTCACTTGCCTTGCTTGACACACACACACACCCACATAAACACGCATATACATTAAACACACAAACGTGCACAGGCTCCGCGTGAGCACGCATCCATGTATGTACACACATAATGTACACGCACGCACGCACGCATGCACGCACACACACACACACACACATAAGCCATGCATTATGTACAAGTCTCCCTCCCTCTCTCTAACGCACACACGCACACACGCACATACACACACACACACACAAACACACATACACACACACGCACACTCTCTCGTTCAATCTCCAACCCTCCCACCGGCTCGTCTTTCTCAGCATCCCCCCCGCTGTCCTTCATCCTTTATTCCACTCCTCCCTTCCTCCATCCATCCCTCCCTCCCCCTCTCCCTTTTCACACATGCACACGCGCACACACGCGCACACACACACACACACACACACACACACACACACACACACACACACACACACACACACACACACACATGCTCCAGTCCTCTCTATATTTTCCAAACTCCACCTCTGGCAGGTTGTGATTTCCACTGTCAGAAATTGCTTTTTCAATATCTCTCTCTCTAATTATGAGCCCAGCTAAAGGGGTCATGCCACCAGAATACCAATTTTTTTCCTTCCACCATTTCTCCAGAATATTTCGTTTTTTTCCAGGTGACAAACAACAACCACCACAGCACAGTCAATACACCACCATCTCATCTGTGTGGCAGGATCATTTCTATCATATTGTAGGCCTATGTGTGGCTTCTTTGACATTGTTGATGTCATTCTTACCAAGTTGTCGTATTGCATTAATTCGACTATAGCATTTATTTTATCTATTCTATATTCATGCGAGTTTAAGTCACTGCCCAAATCTGAATCATATTTTCTTTGTAACATTTTGAAATGAACAGGTTGGTATGGAATTGAGGTCTGCTAAATCAATATTTTTGTCCATATTGGGGGAAGATACTTTTGGAGAGATTTAAGGTTTTTTGAACGCACTGACAGTTCGGGGGGAGAAGAGGAAAACCACTGAATTTTGATACACCTACCACAAACTCCTTGCATTCTCAATCACTTACTGTGCTCCTTAAGGGTTAACTTTTTTCACAGAGCAGTCTTGGTGTGTTTGATTGACGTGCAGAGCCCCGAGCTACCAGCATCCTCCAATCAGCGAACGGTTAGTGCACCCCACGTGGGTGTTCTGAATGCCCATTGGCTTTCCTCGCCAGTGTTTACTGTGCCGAGGCAGAGCCCCACGTGGAGATTTCATTCAATCATTGAACAATTCCACTGCACCCTCCACTTTCTATTGAAAATGTTGTACTGTTTATGAAATTAACCTTAACCTAAATATGTGAAGAACATTTCCAAGTTATGTTTTGTTAATTATAAGGCTACACAGTCATATGAACCTAATTAGAGTTCAAAACTAACTGAGAAGGAAATCAAGAAAGATTTCTGTACAAATATCGCTAGGCTATTTGAAGAAGAAGAAGGAGAAGATTGTAATTGTTCGATTTGCAATAATATTTAAAACTTTTAAGGGGAGCCTGGGCTACGCATGATACCACTATTTGGCAATGGCAAGCATTTGTAGCCTATTTCTGAACCTGGAAAACAACGCAAGCGTTTACAATACCCCCCCCCCCCCCCCCCCTCTCTCTTTTAAACCAAGAAATTGCAATAAGGTAGCCGTCGTGCCTTTGGGTTCTCTCCATCAACAAAGTCTCATGTTGTGTCCCACTGAGGATCAAGCACTGAAGCAGGGATCCGAAAAGGGGGGAAGGGAAGGGAAGGGAGGGGGGGTGAGACTGAGAGAGAGAAGTGAGGGACTGGAGGGAGTGTTGTGAGTGTGAAAGGAGTGTAGGGCAAACCAGCCCCAGCGAGACAAAAGAGAGGCTGCGGCTGCGTTGAATGTGGTGGTGGTGGTGTGTCCGTCTCAGGAAGCCACAAGCAAAACCACGTTTCCCTTTGCGCTAGAGAGAGAGAGAGAGAGAGACGGCGAGAATACGTCGGGGAGGGGACACTTTAGCGCCAGAAAAAAAACCCAACAACAACGGCGATATTCCAATTGTTGGAAGTGCGAAGTTGTGGACTTGAACCATCTTGGACGGACCGGGGGAGGGAGTGCATCTTTTCTGTTCCCTTATACCCTACCGCGTAGTGCAGTAGTAGTGCAGTCAGTGTGGGTTGGAGAGATAGACCAGAACAAAGGAGTCTTCAGCGAGGAATGAGCGAGCTGAGACTAGCTTTGCCATTACCGCCTTTGAAACCAGGCCAGATGCCTCTCTGAGAAGCAACACGAGCACGAAGATCGTCGTCTCCCGTTTCCCAGCGAACCTTTTTTGCTCCAAAGAGAGAAAAGAAAAATAAGAGAAACGCAACACAAGTCAGGCGGCTACGATGTTTCCTCAAAACCGGCCACCGGTAAGTAGACTATATACGCTACTATGTAACAACAGTCGGCAAATATGGTTCGCCTCGCCTCGAATTAATGGGTGTATGTATGTCTTTCATAGCGTGAATAAACACACAATGCCCGCAACAGTGAGGTTATTATTTTTTTGTATTTTTTTTTAAACAAATTGGGTTTGAATTCACTCCAGCAAATGTGATCCCTAGCTGGAATCGGTACAGTGATAGGTCTTTGTCATCCCTTGCCAGTTGTTTCCGGGAATTAATTTGTGGTAAACAACAACACAATAAATAAATACATTTCAGATTGAATGCCTAGTATACGTTGTGTATAGTTTGTATAGTTATGATCAAGTGCAAGGTTGTTGTTTTTTTTTAACTTGCCAAAGGTCAGATATGTTTCCTGCCCCTATCCTATAACCTGGGGGCTGGGCTTTTGGGGAAGGAAAAAGGTTTATATAAACAACAACAAAACACAACTTTAATTGAGTGTCTTTGTGTGCAAAGTAAACCCCGTGTCCTTGGTGTTGGTGCTGCTCACCGTCATCTGCCTAGAACATGGAGCCCTCTGTATAATCTATAGTAGTGTAGTAGTGTATATGGAGGAGTTGACCTAGATGGTGAAGTGTCTATGTTTGTCCTTTCGACACAGGGTGAGGGAGTGAGTGAGTCAGCTTGCCTTGGCTTGTTGACACACACACACACACACACACACACACACACACACGCGCACATACTCTTCAATGATCTGCCCAGTGAAGTGCTACTCATTAAAAAAAACCCAAATGTTTTTCATTTTTTTATAATCATATAAAAGATGAATCGATATTTCTTATTTGCTAAATGTCAGTCAAAGTAAGCTTTATGTATTGTGCTTATGAGGCCTATACCACTATTGCCACTGCCAGGAAACCCACTATAGGTGTGTAATACATTCATTTTGCTCCCAATGGCCTGGGGGGTAAAATGAAAGGGAAAGTCGGCATGATATCTATCTCTGTTTTCAGGATAGGTCTCGGCACGGTTCTGGGTGCAGGAATGGATTGGATACCATGTGGCTTCAGTTTATTTATTTATTTATTTTAGTTATTAGGTAGAGAGCCTTTGAGCTGTCTGAAACAAACGATAACACAAGTCCTCTCTGGTTATGTGAAGTATCAATTAGATTAGCTCATTTGCATACCCCCCCCCCCCATCTATACCCCCTCCACCATGCCCTCCACCCCCCCCACCAATTAGAGTCCTATGCAGTGAGGCCAGGTAAAGTGTGTGTGTGTGTGTGTGCGTGTGTGTGTGTGTGTACTGTGTGGGCATATTGGTATTCATCATTATGTAGGTTTAATGTAAATTAACATCCAACTAGGTGAAAATCAATGTAATCCAGGACAACATACATCAGTGGGTTTCAACCAGTGGTCCCTGAGGGGGTTCCAGGTGGTCTACACTGCAGCTATACATGATGGAGAGTTGGTAACCAAATGGACCCTTATAGATCTTTAACTTTTGAGAGCGTAAAACGAAACCAACCATTTGGCTTCATTTGACGCTCTCAAGAGTTAAATTATTGTTAAACATCCGCATTACTTAATTTATAAGTGTACACAATTAGAGAATGTAGAAGAATTGCTATATTGATCTGACCAACGTTTTTGTGGACAGCATTTTACCCAACGACAACATATTCTAAGCTTTGGGTCTGAGAGGCTAAATCCCATTAAATGGGCTCAAAAGGCAAAAAAAGAATGGGCCTTGATATGAAAAGGGTTGATGTTTTTGTTTTTGGTGTGTACGTTCACAGGAAAATCCTGTATGTTCATTTAACTCTGCGAGTGTAAACATTTACAGTTTTACCAAACACTGTAAATGGCTAGTTACACTAATGCCACAAATGTAGTAGTAGTCATACAGTGTCCTGTCTGAAATTGAACTAGACCAATGCTGTCTTATGGCTGTGGTTCCCAAACCGTTTTTAGACCCCAAAAAGAAATTAGATGTTTGTCCGGAATCCAAACTAGTGAAAATAGCAGATCTACAAGTTTCTAGAGCGGCTATTTTAATAAAAAATGTGTCTGTGACCCACTGTCTTATGGTCACACAGTGAGAAAGGGGAACTCATAAGCTTGCCAGGCTCACAAACGCATATTAGCACTATGAGCTGTGTACACTAGCGTAGCAGTGTAGCTGGCTGGAGGCAGGCAGGCTGTGAGGGAGGCAGACTGTGTGGGTCTGTGGTTTGCACTCTAAAACCCAATCCCTCTCATCCAGCCTCTCCTCGCTGTGTTCCCTGTGAGCGTTCCCGACCACATCTTAATGTATGGCCGGGCGTCCCGCGGAGAGAGGCGCAGACTGTGGTAGGCCTGGGTGGAACGCTTAGACCAGCAGCTCTGTTTCATTTCAGCACACCACAGACCTTCACAGCATCATCAAAATGTGCCTGCCTGTCCCTTGCTAGTCCTTGGTGGTGGTGATTAGGGCCCTGTTTGCTGCAGCTCAGGCTACATCCACACACTAAGATGTTTTCGTTGTGTTGCCAACTCCCGTGAAAGAAATACGCCAACCCACCTCCAAAAACAAGCCAAATCTTGCGAGAGAAAAACAAGCCAAAACAAGCCCAATAATATGGCAGTATATCCCTGCTAAAATAAACTAAATCAGATGCATATATCATTATAATTACTATGTAGGTGTATAATAATGTTTGGGTTATTTATCATAACATTACACGCATACTTAGGGATTAATATGTAGAGACACCAGAACGATTCCGTCACTCAATGTGATTCACACTCCCCCAAACCTATGGGGAATTCTAGTCAAAGAAATGATGGCTTGTTAGATTTGCCAAAGAACCCACAGCAATTTTTAAAACGAGCCCCCAAAAAAACACAACCCACAACTCGCCACTTTTTGCCTCAACTCTGGGAAAAAATTGTTATCTTCATCATCATACATCACATTCCGTGCTCAGCCAATCAAATCACTATGAGTGTTTGTGTGTACCAACACTGGCCAACCAAATCATCACAAATGTGGTTCACACAAAGCTGGCCATAGGAGAGGTTGGCGCCCCTCAAAAACAAGCCAGAAGTTGTGGGAAATAAGCCAACATCATGGCAACACTGATTGTAAAATGGCGTTTTAAAATGAAGACCATGATCTCCATGCCTGAAAACACATATCACTCATGGACACTGGGCATGCGTGTCTGTTGGCGACAGGGCACATCACGTTTTTGACAGCCGTTTGACGACAACATCCATGAATCGATATAAGTCTACTTATAACTAGTCACACAATGCTTGTTGTACATTCAAAGAATGTTTCCACTTTCTGTTGATGTAATCTGTGAATTTAGCTACCACGGGGGTATGAAACAAATTTTAGGTTACACAATAGTTTTTGTTTGTGTGTGCGCGTCTGCTGAGAAAAGAGAAATGCACAAATGCTGTCATAGTATTCAGTCACAAAGCATGATGGGTAACATTTGGCTACTGATTTGAGGATTAGAACTAAACAGGAATGTGTATGGTATATATAATTTATGTCAGAAGCTTTCTGTCTGCAGTGTCCAGAGGCCTTTCTTCAGCGCGCCTGGTACGAACCGTGAGTTCGGAGTGACTGTGCACGACTGCACGTGGTGCTGTTAATATGGTTATAAATCACAACTTAAGCATGATTATCTACAAACGCACTGAAACTTTTTTCCCCCCTTCTTTTCCCCATTTGAGGTTTGGCACTCTGCACCACTATTGATTTTGCTCAAAGAATGGGACCATAGTGTACCCATATGTAGGGCCATGTCAGCGTAATAATACCATCATCGCAGTTCGCACATGTTTTTCTAAACATAGGTTTTAATTGTACCAAAGAACAAATTCAGATTAGAAAATAAATTACGAATGCCAGCCACCACTATGTTAGTGGAAACGTTCTTAAACTGGCTACACTTAAAAGATGAAATCCTATAGCACTCATGTTTCGTGAATGAGGTTGTATGTGTGGGCATTGTAACTCCGTTCATTAGTTCTCCCCAATTCTTCTGTAGTGACTGTTTTTAGCCTCGTATGTAGCGGTTAATCACTGTATCCAACTTTGAAACTCCATTAAATCCATAATTTTGAGGGATCTCCTCAGTCGAGGTGACCGCGGGCACCCGTGAAAGTGCTGGGAGAACAGAGTGGCCATTTGCACTCAGCTTCACTACATGCGTACGTAGTTTCACCAGTTAAGTGTTGCTATGTAATTATAAGTAATAAGGGCAAAAGTCATCCGAATTGGTACTCTGTACCGATGAGTACCGGCCCTATTCAAGCACCGTCTGTAAAAACAACAATGCTGTTCTTGAGTGTAAGTACATCCACGCGGGTGCCCTCGGTCTAAAAGCTTGCCCCCTGTTCCTACTCCACGTAGGCACCAGTAGCATTATAAAACACCCAATATAACTGTAGAACAGCTGCTAGCATAGACAACAAGGTCAGTAACACTTGTAATTCGTTATCCATGTTCCGCATAGGTGAGCTCTCTCACCTTTGAGGCCAGTTGGACCCATAGAGTCTTGACAGAGGGGTATTCTAATGAACCTTAGAGGGCCTATACAGAGTATAGAGAAGAGACATAGCCATGTAGAACAAGGTTTATCGAATAGTTATGAACAAATATTGCTAACATGATTTTGCGATGGAATATATTAATTTGGATATGGGGAAGGTTAGGCCAGGACCTTGAGCAGAGACGATCCACCTTCAGAGCACATTAGCGAAGCCTTCCCTTCCGGGCCGACTCACAGCATGTCGTAGCTCCTTACTTACCCTGACTCGTCCTGTGGAGAGAGCCACACTATTGATTGGCAGCGTGCCTTCCACTTGCTAATGATTGGAGAGAGAGGGGGGGGCGAGGTTGTAGTAGATGTAGAAAAAAGCAAGCGATCTCAGGTGTACAGTAACAGGCTGTTGTGGAGATGGATGCATCTCTGAGAAGGGAAGAACACGAGAAGAACGGGTTGAAGGGGTTTACCTAACGAAGGAAGGCACCTCCAGCAATTAAGCCAGCTGACAGCCAAACTGTTGATGCTCCGCTAATGTGGGCTGACAGCAGGGACATTTGAATAACGAGGCTTGAAGGAGTGAGGGAGGGAGGGTTAAGTGAGGATGAATTGAGGGAGGGAGGTAAAAAAAAAAAAAGTAGAAGCGGGACAGAAAGGGAAGATGTGTTGCTAATGAAACGGGTGCCTAGCTATCCCTCTACTCCCACCTAAGTGAGGGAATCATTGAGCGATTACAGAGACGTTTCTCTTGCAGGGTTGAGCCCAGGAGATTGCTTTCTTCTTGGGGTATAAGGGAGGGTCAATGGACCCGCATCACGTGCTGTTTTAAAGGGATATTCACTTTCCAAACATTGTTTTGGGGTCATCTCATCATCTACTCGTGACTGTGAGCTACTTATGTGAACACCCCAGACAGTTTTTTTTAGTTGCTCGATTAAGTATTCAGATTCGCCCCCTTCCCATGCAAACCTGTCGCAACTTCAAACTCCATTTTAACCATGTTAGATTCATTGAAAACACCCGTCCTTGGTTCTGGTGACTGTCCTTCTAATATGTGTTCTTTCAATTACTTTTTTCAAGTCACTTCCTCAAACTGCATATGAACGAATGTGTAATATATAATGTATCAGGTTGAGCCACTAGGGTACCCCAGTATATCGCAATGTTTTTTGTGTGTGTATGTGTGTTGGTGGTGGAGGGGAAGGGTGTCGTGCAGAGATGGACAGAGCGACGGCCTGACAAACATTCAGACAGTGAAAAATGGAGAGAGAGTCCATGATGCTATTCTGGGTGAGCCCCACTGTCACTGTGTCCTTGGTGGAGGTGGTAGGCAACCAAGAGGAAGAGAGTCAGTGTACCCAGACTGTCGCGGCAAGAGGTCGGCAAGATCCTTGCGCGCAGCTGCAATGCGTTTTGTTGGTTCTTTTGCCGACGCGTCAAGTTGCAGCCGCGCGCAAGCGTCATTTGCTGACGCGGCAAGTTGCAGCCGCACGCGTCATTTGCCAACACGTCAAGTTGCAGCCGCGCGCGAGCGTCATTTGCCGACGCGTGAAGTTGCAGCCGTGTGTGAGCGTCATTTGCTGACGCGTCAAGTTGCAGCCGCACGTGAGCGTCATTTCCAGCCGCGAGTGAGCGTCATTTCCAGCCGCCAGCTGTTTAAAAACCCGGAAGAGATGCCTGCTCTTGGCGGCATCTTGCCGCTACTGTCTGGGTACACTGACAGAGACCGTGGTGGAGGTGGTACTGTCTGGGTACACTGACAGAGACCGTGGTGGAGGTGGTGGTACTACTGTCTGGGTATACTGACAGAGACCGTGGTGGAGGTGGTACTATTGTCTGGGTACACTGACAGAGACAGTGGTGGAGGTGGTACTACTGTCTGGGTACACTGACAGACCGTGGTGGAGGTGGTACTACTGTCTGGGTACACTGACAGAGACCGTGGTGGAGGTGGTACTACTGTCTGGGTACACTGACAGAGACCGTGGTGGAGGTGGTACTACTGTCTGGGTACACTGACAGAGACCGTGGTGGAGGTGGTACTACTGTCTGGGTACACTGACAGACCGTGGTGGAGGTGGTACTACTGTCTGGGTACACTGACAGAGACCGTGGTGGAGGTGGTACTACTGTCTGGGTACACTGACAGAGACCGTGGTGGAGGTGGTACTACTGTCTGGGTACACTGACAGAGACCGTGGTGGAGGTGGTACTACTGTCTGGGTACACTGACAGACCGTGGTGGAGGTGGTACTACTGTCTGGGTACACTGACAGAGACCGTGGTGGAGGTGGTACTACTGTCTGGGTACACTGACAGAGACCGTGGTGGAGGTGGTACTACTGTCTGGGTACACTGACAGAGACCGTGGTGGTGGAGGTGGTACTACTGTCTGGGCACACTGACAGACCGTGGTGGAGGTGGTACTACTGTCTGGGTACACTGACAGAGACCGTGGTGGAGGTGGTACTACTGTCTGGGTACACTGACAGACCGTGGTGGAGGTGGTACTACTGTCTGGGTACACTGACAGAGACCGTGGTGGAGGTGGTACTACTGTCTGGGTACACTGACAGAGACCGAGGTGGAGGTGGTACTACTGTCTGGGTACACTGACAGAGACCGTGGTGGAGGTGGTACTACTGTCTGGGTACACTGACAGAGACCGAGGTGGAGGTGGTACTACTGTCTGGGTACACTGACAGAGACCGAGGTGGAGGTGGTACTACTGTCTGGGTACACTGACAGAGACCGTGGTGGAGGTGGTACTACTGTCTGGGTACACTGACAGAGACCGTGGTGGAGGTGGTACTACTGTCTGGGTACACTGACAGAGACCGTGGTGGAGGTGGTACTACTGTCTGGGTACACTGACAGACCGTGGTGGAGGTGGTACTACTGTCTGGGTACACTGACAGAGACCGTGGTGGAGGTGGTACTACTGTCTGGGTACACTGACAGAGACCAAGGTGGAGGTGGTACTACTGTCTGGGTACACTGACAGAGACCGAGGTGGAGGTGGTACTACTGTCTGGGTACACTGACAGAGACCGTGGTGGAGGTGGTACTACTGTCTGGGTACACTGACAGAGACCGTGGTGGAGGTGGTACTACTGTCTGGGTACACTGACCGAGACCGTGGTGGAGGTGGTACTACTGTCTGGGTACACTGACAAAGACCGTGGTGGAGGTGGTACTACTGTCTGGGTACACTGACAGTGACCGAGGTGGAGGTGGTACTACTGTCTGGGTACACTGACAGAGACCAAGGTGGAGGTGGTACTACTGTCTGGGTACACTGACAGAGACCAAGGTGGAGGTGGTACTACTGTCTGGGTACACTGACAGAGACCGTGGTGGAGGTGGTACTACTGTCTGGGTACACTGACAGAGACCGTGGTGGAGGTGGTACTACTGTCTGGGTACACTGACAGAGACCAAGGTGGAGGTGGTACTACTGTCTGGGTACACTGACAGAGACCGTGGTGGAGGTGGTACTACTGTCTGGGTACACTGACAGAGACCGAGGTGGAGGTGGTACTACTGTCTGGGTACACTGACAGAGACCGTGGTGGTATAGGCAACCAAGAGGAAGAGAGAGAGACCATGGTAGATGTTTACTCTTTAACGACTGACTCTGTGAGTAAGCAGTGTAATTAGCAGCTCGGCTAATGGGGCCAAGCGAGAGGGGCAGCTACATGATGGCACCCTACGTGACTATAGAGAGAGATGAGAGCTTCTATTTATACACAACAGGAAAACCTATGATTTGGGCCTGGCTCTCGTTACAACCCCCTGATACATAATCGCTGAGCAACACCGTCGTACGGAGGAGTATAAATGAAGCATTGCAGTATGCTTACTATATTGTCTCTTCCACGGAGTATGAAATGAATGCACGCCCGGCCACTGTTGGCTAGCATGAGGCCTTCAATGTACGGTACAGGGCAAAATAATTTGGTTATTATTTAACATAACCGTGGTTCTCTGAAAACATAATGAAATAGCATTTTAAAGATGGAGTGCCATGATTTCTTTCCACCCTAAAACATGATCATCAGTTATTATTATTATAATGAGGAAGATTATTACAGTATTTGTTTAAATGTCATCTTTATGTGGACACGCCCACCAGTTCATTCAGGGCGCGTTCGGAAATGGCGCACTGTGTGCACTGTGCAATGCAAACTAATAGGCGAGTGCGCTCCGGTGCGGTATTTCCGAACGCGCCCTAAGTATGCCTGGTTTGCCTGGTGGGTGGTGATCCACCTGAACTCTTGAAGCTGCACCCACAGCTGTTGTTGTATGATAAAGGGGGAGGGGTTAGGAGAGGGGATGATATTGTGATGTCACTATATCGCTGTTTTTTTCATTGACTGTCAAGGTTTCAGCCTCCAGGAAGATACCCTAAATACGAAGGAAAGACATCATTGCACATATAACAATCACACCAAGGGGTCTAATGAAGTAATGTCACCTCATAAACATATGAAAAACTGGAAAACATTTAAAAAACGGCACTATTCATATTCAATCTTTGAATAATAAAAACGTTGTTTTTTATTAAACCACACACAACGTCAAAACAGCAATTGCCTTGAACCCAAATGATTACAAATGATCCAATGTGACTGTCCGGGTGACTAGGGCTTTGAATCCTTGAATCATCTTGGTCAGTTGCTCCCCGGGCGTGGAGGGAGGGGAGGGGAGGGGGGGGCATCTCTCTGTTGCTGCAAGAGTTATAGCGTGCTCCTCTGGGAATGAAAGTGCTAAAGAAATAAAGTACTTCTGGGAGATACAAGATCAGTGTGTGAACTGCCCTCCTTCTCCTCTGGGGAAACTCCTCGCTGGCTGGTGATTAAGAAAAGACGCGGATAATTGTAAAGGGTCAAGTGTACCAGAGGAGGCACGTGGTCGTCTACACACCCTCTCTAACAAACCAACCAGTGGGTCAGCAGTGACTAGAGTATCTACACACCCTCTCTAACAAACCAACCAGTGGGGTCAGCAGTGACTAGAGTATCTACACACCCTCTCTAACAAACCAACCAGTGGGGTCAGCAGTGACTAGAGTATCTACACACCCTCTCTAACAAACCAACCAGTGGGGTCAGCAGTGACTAGAGTATCTACACACCCTCTCTAACAAACCAACCAGTGGGTCAGCAGTGACTAGAGTATCTACACACCCTCTCTAACAAACCAACCAGTGGGGTCAGCAGTGACTAGAGTATCTACACACCCTCTCTAACAAACCAACCAGTGGGTCAGCAGTGACTAGAGTATCTACACACCCTCTCTAACAAACCAACCAGTGGGGTCAGCAGTGACTAGAGTATCTACACACCCTCTCTAACAAACCAACCAGTGGGGTCAGCAGTGACTAGAGTATCTACACACCCTCTCTAACAAACCAACCAGTGGGGTCAGCAGTGACTAGAGTATCTACACACCCTCTCTAACAAACCAACCAGTGGGGTCAGCAGTGACTAGAGTATCTACACACCCTCTCTAACAAACCAACCAGTGGGTCAGCAGTGACTAGAGTATCTACACACCCTCTCTAACAAACCAACCAGTGGGGTCAGCAGTGACTAGAGTATCTACACACCCTCTCTAACAAACCAACCAGTGGGGTCAGCAGTGACTAGAGTATCTACACACCCTCTCTAACAAACCAACCAGTGGGGTCAGCAGTGACTAGAGTATCTACACACCCTCTCTAACAAACCAACCAGTGGGTCAGCAGTGACTAGAGTATCTACACACCCTCTCTAACAAACCAACCAGTGGGGTCAGCAGTGACTAGAGTATCTACACACCCTCTCTAACAAACCAACCAGTGGGGTCAGCAGTGACTAGAGTATCTACACACCCTCTCTAACAAACCAACCAGTGGGGTCAGCAGTGACTAGAGTATCTACACACCCTCTCTAACAAACCAACCAGTGGGGTCAGCAGTGACTAGAGTATCTACACACCCTCTCTAACAAACCAACCAGTGGGGTCAGCAGTGACTAGAGTATCTACACACCCTCTCTAACAAACCAACCAGTGGGGTCAGCAGTGACTAGAGTATCTACACACCCTCTCTAACAAACCAACCAGTGGGGTCAGCAGTGACTAGAGTATCTACACACCCTCTCTAACAAACCAACCAGTGGGGTCAGCAGTGACTAGAGTATCTACACACCCTCTCTAACAAACCAACCAGTGGGGTCAGCAGTGACTAGAGTATCTACACACCCTCTCTAACAAACCAACCAGTGGGTCAGCAGTGACTAGAGTATCTACACACCCTCTCTAACAAACCAACCAGTGGGGTCAGCAGTGACTAGAGTATCTACACACCCTCTCTAACAAACCAACCAGTGAGGTCAGCAGTGACTAGAGTATCTACACACCCTCTCTAACAAACCAACCAGTGGGGTCAGCAGTGACTAGAGTATCTACACACCCTCTCTAACAAACCAACCAGTGGGGTCAGCAGTGACTAGAGTATCTACACACCCTCTCTAACAAACCAACCAGTGGGGTCAGCAGTGACTAGAGTATCTACACACCCTCTCTAACAAACCAACCAGTGGGGTCAGCAGTGACTAGAGTATCTACACACCCTCTCTAACAAACCAACCAGTGGGGTCAGCAGTGACTAGAGTATCTACACACCCTCTCTAACAAACCAACCAGTGGGGTCAGCAGTGACTAGAGTATCTACACACCCTCTCTAACAAACCAACCAGTGGGTCAGCAGTGACTAGAGTATCTACACACCCTCTCTAACAAACCAACCAGTGGGTCAGCAGTGACTAGAGGACACAGTGGGATTGTCATTTGAGTAATCCATTTAGGCCTGACGTCGAAATAAGAAAAACGTTCGCTCTGAAAGAATATATATTCAAAGATTTGGCCGCATTTTTACGATTTTTCAAAAATAGCAGACCTACAAGCTCGTAGCGCGCCACTCGGTGGCGCGCTATGAGCTTGTAGATCTGCTATTTTTCAATAGCTAAAGTATAACATAATGCTTAGTTAAAACACCAAAAGGGGTTCCTGTCCAAAAAAAGGCGCTATCATTGTGTGATACAATTTTCACAGTTTTAAGTGGAATGGAAAAGAGACAAATCTCCATAGACATACCATTAGATGTGTTATGTTCCAATGCGAACATCCCAATTTAATGAGTAGAATTATGTAAATATGTCACAGTCTGATCTCATATTACAATGTCCTGGTTTTTGGCGTAAATTGGTGGATGAGTCCAGACAGGGTCATATGGCGTATACGTGACTGGTAATGAAAACACGACTACAACATTGTATGGCGACTGTGACTGTCAGACATTTATAACTATTTCTGTTCGCTGTACCCATTTAGTCTGTCATTAAATTTGTCCTACTAGAGCGGTCCCATTTTATGCCCATATATGGAGCTCTTTGTCAGGCATGCCGATGTCAGAAGTCGGTAGGACGAACCCGTATACGGAGTTCTTTGTCAGGCATGCCCAAATATGGAGTCTATGCAGTGATGCATGTCAGCTATGTCCCCCTTGTATTCCCATATATGGGATTCTTTGTCAGGCATGCCCAAATATGGAGTCTATGCAGTGATGCATGTCAGCTATGTCCCCCTTGTATTCCCATATATGGGATTCTTTGTCAGGCATGGCCAAATATGGAGTCTGGCCCGGGCAGAGGCCTTTTGTTGGCGGTTCTGGACAACCGTGGATCCGACCGACTCGTCACTGCACTCCCTGTGGGGGTGTGGAACGCGTGTGTCGAATCTGAAGTCGGTGAAGTCGGCGAACGGCTCTCGAGTTACATGGATTTCAGACGTACACAGGTACAGTACACAGACTTGTGTGGGTGCATTTATAGATGTAAAACAAAAATCACATTTGTGTGAAGCGAGGGGCGCCCACTGTATCGGTCACATGACGTCTAACGTCGTTATTTAGTGCCCTAAACAAACAAAGTCCATAGCCTGGCAAACGATACACGTCATAAGTGCTCTAAACAAACATTGTAACGTGATAACATCCTGGCTCAAAGTCCATAGACTTGGCTGGCAAACGATTTACGTCATATAAACAAACCATAGACTTGGCTGCCATATGACGTAATCTTCGAAAGCCATGCATTGGATTGGAGGGGATAGCGGCCCTCAAAAAAAACACACACATACACACACACACACACACACACACACATGTAATGGAATAGTGGATGGAGCTAGCCAACTAGCTAGGAGTATTTCCAATTTCAGTACTTTTACTTCTACTCCACTACATCTCAGAGGCAAATATTGTACTTTAACGTCTTTAGGTTTTCAAATAATTGTATTAGAGTAAGTTACTAGTTAGATTTTGATTATCACAAAACATACATTAACCACTTCTACAATCTACAAGTGAGCTTATAGATCAGCTATTTTCCAAAGATTTCATAAGTTTTGAAAACTTGAAATTGGACATTTTGAATGAGTAGGCCTACTTTCAGGCCCGGATTAACAATGGAATTTCGTCTCTCTGTGACGTGTGTCCCCTTAGGGACGGCGTCTCTCTGTGACGTGTGTCCCCTTAGGGACGGCGTCTCTCTGTGACGTGTGTCCTCTGAGGGACGGCGTCTCTCTGTGACGTGTGTCCCCTTAGGGACGGTGTCTCTCTGTGACGTGTGTCCTCTGAGGGACGGCGTCTCTCTGTGACGTGTGTCCTCTCTGTGACGTGTGTCCTCTGTGACGTGTGTCCTCTGAGGGACGGCGTCTCTCTGTGACGTGTGTCCTCTGAGGGAAGGCGTCTCTCTGTGATGTGTGTCCTCTCTGTGACGTGTGTCCTCTGTGACGTGTGTCCTCTGAGGGACGGTGTCTCTCTGTGACGTGTGTCCTCTGTGACGTGTGTCCTCTGAGGGACGGTGTCTCTCTGTGACGTGTGTCCTCTGAGGGACGGCGTCTCTCTGTGACGTGTGTCCTCTGAGGGACGGTGTCTCTCTGACGTGTGTCCTCTGAGGGACGGTGTCTCTCTGTGACGTGTGTCCTCTGAGGGACGGCGTCTCTCTGTGACGCGTGTCCTCTGAGGGACGGTGTCTCTCTGTGACGCGTGTCCTCTGAGGGACGGTGTCTCTCTGTGACGTGTGTCCTCTGAGGGACGGTGTCTCTCTGTGACGTGTGTCCTCTGAGGGACGGTGTCTCTCTGTGACGCGTGTCCTCTGAGGGACGGTGTCTCTCTGTGACGTGTGTCCTCTGAGGGACGGTGTCTCTCTGTGACGTGTGTCCTCTGAGGGACGGCGTCTCTCTGTGACGTGTGTCCTCTGAGGGACGGTGTCTCTCTGTGACGTGTGTCCTCTGAGGGACGGCGTCTCTCTGTGACGTGTGTCATCTGAGAGACACACACACACACACACACACACACACACACACACACACACACACACACACACACACACACACACACACACACACATGTAATGGAATAGTGGATGGAGCTAGCCAAGGAAGTAAGGAACACTGTGGCAGAGCGTGGATCTGCAACGCTATATAGAGAACTAGAAAAAGTGCCCTTCCGGGCACAGGTCTCCACCAGGAGGATAGGAGTGTGTGTGATGTTTGGCAAAATGTTTAGGAGGATGTTTTTTTTAATTTGTTTTTGCAACAATTTTCTTCATTTTGTTGAGGAAATGCAGAGCCAGATCACTCATAGCATCTCTAAGGATAGAATTCTGGATGAGCAGGACATGTGCAGCATTTTGTACAAAACGGGCCACTCCTGAAAACTTTGGAAGGCAATCTTAGCCAATCAGTGTACAATCTGAGAAATCCAACAGACTCGTCTTGATCACATGACTACAGAGATCATGTGTACCGTTTGCCATTTCTTCATACGCCTTTGATGGCAATTGGATGATTTGAGGCATTTTGTTCCAAAAATGTGTTTTGCAAAAATCAACCTGTTGGTGGCGCTATAACAGGCCAATGTGAAAAGGGTGGGATATATTCCTCAGCCTAGTAAGAAAATGTGTGAAAGATTTCACGTAAATTGCATGCTGCGTTCATGATTTGAGGCTTTTGTTCAAAACGGGGCAATCTTGCAAACTGTGAAAGCCAATTATAACCAATTAGGATGGAATATGAAATATGGGACAGATCCAACTTGAGCACATGACCATAGAGATACTGTGTAACGATTTGTGAGATTTTTTAACAGAATCTGGAGGAGTAATATCAAAAAATGTGTTTTACAAAAGTCGGCCTCCTGGTGGCGCTATAAAAGGCAGATGCGGAAAATGCAGGTCAAAGGTTTGTCCTCGGCCTCTGGGGAGTGTGCATGCAACGTTTCACGCAGATCGGTGCAGTTTTAGGTAACAAATGTGAAAAGCTGCCTCATGGTGGCGCTATAACAGGCCGTTCTGGAAAATGTGGGGCAGAGGTTCATCGTTGGCATCCAGGGAGTGTGTGTGTGCAAAGTTTGGCATCGACCGGGTTAACGGTGCCGGAGATTAGCTGTTCACAGACGGACGGAAGGACGGAAGGAAGGACGGACACACGGACGGAGTGCAAAACATACTCTCTCCCCATGCCTTCGGCCTGGTGGAGACAACCAGGCGAGTAAGTTTGCAGTCTCTATACACACCGCCTGTATCTGATGTGCGCTCTGACTATGACCAGTTGTTATGGCCTTGGGTTAACATTCCCAGAAACATCTGATCGTGATTATTGAGGATATCTAGCAGGTTAATTTGGCCGTAGCTAGCAGATGCAATGCCAACAATGATAGGATAACTAAACTGTGTCTACCATCTTACCCGGCTCGGATAAAGATGGTAGTAAGATGGGTATTGTTGTCTACAATTTTGTCATGCGGGCAGCAATATAATGTTGTGCCTGTGCAGCCACTGCAGCGGCTGGCTAGTTGTTTACTAAAAGGACCAGAGAGGCCAGGGATGCTGAGATTGCTTTCCACATGCCAGTTGTGTCGTTCATTTTAGTACCGGATTCAGATAAGATGGCTGCCGATATGATGCCATTTTGGAATTGAGATTCCAAATGACAGTCAGACAGTGACACGTCGCCTCTATGGTTTTATGATTATCCCTCCACTGAGCCTAATATTCACACAACCACCTGTGAAGATCACACCACAGTATCCTTAATATTCAACTGCAAATGTCAATATTTGTGGTGTGTGTGTGCGCGTACGTGCAACGTGCATGTGTGCAAAATGGTCGGTGGTGCCTGGTGCGCAATCTGTCTCCAGAGTTTGTGTGTTTGTGGGCTGCAGCGGGGATATGAGGTCATATGTGGTTAGCTGCTTGTGGTGTAATTAGAGAGAACTCAAATGAAAACAACATTGATTGCATTCAAGGAATGCCACATTCTCAACCAACCCTTTACTGTGTGTGTGTGTGTGTGTGTGTGTGTGTGTGTGTGTGTGTGTGTGTGTGTGTGTGTGTGTGTGTGTGTGTGTGTGTGTGTGTGTGTGTGTGTGTGTGTGTGTGTGTGTGTGTGTGTGTGTGTGTGTTTCCTTTACTGCGTGTGTGTGTGTGTGTGTGTGTGTGTTTCCTTTACTGCGTGTGTGTGTGTGTGTGTGTCCTTTACTGCGCGTGTGTGCGTGCGCGCGCCCCCTTTTTAATCATGGCCAGATCTGTTATAAAGCGGCCTTCATTTCCAGCATACAGCCCAGTACAGTACTGGGTTTCTGGTCTGGACTAGAGAGAGACGAAAGCCTTTAAAAGCCCATCGAAGAAACCTTGGGCCTGATTAAAATCATTAACACACACACACACACACACACTTGGCAGGGCCTCATTTAATCACTGCAATTGACTTAGGCCATTCTTGGCTACAGGACAGCCAGAGGAACAGATTAGTGTGTGTATGTGTGTGTGTGTGTGTGTTGGACACACACACACACGCACATGCACATGCACGTACACACACACACTGTATAATAGTCAGAGCAGAGGATGTGATAAGGTCATATACGGGACATCTTGTGAATTCTTGTGCAAGAGTAACAGTTGACCACAAAAGCGCCGTCACTTCAGACATTTGGTTTTGTGAACCGGGACAGATCAGATCAGTCCTGGACGTGACGCCGCGTACGGTAGGTGTTCAGTCCCTGTCAATTTAACTAACTACAGAGGATTCATTAACACTGAACCCGAGTTGCTCGAGTTAATTGACCGTAGAACACTTTCCCTCCCGTTCGCGAGTTGCTCGAGTTGTGTTTTCATTGTTTAATCCGTGTTTTTAATCAGTTTTAAGTCATACGGGCATTCGACCGGACAGAGTGGGATAGGTGACGCGTTTTGATGACGCCATCGCAAAAAGGTCTAACGTGCAAAGGGTTATGGGATATGAGTCCCTATTCATTACAATGGCGACGGTGCCACGCAAGCACGCGCCTTCCTCGTCCGCTCTGTTGTTGCGATCGCCACTTTGGAATATTTTTGAAGACTACGACAAGCGAATACACCGTTTTAAAGTGGATTTTCATGACAAGCAACTCGGCGGTCAGCGCAGTGGCTGTTCAAAGGTAACTTAAAACCCGGCAGTGAAACCTGAAACACGATTGTTTTAATCCCGGCAAAGAAAACCTGTTAATTAATGGGATGATCACCAGCAATGTATACAACCACAGTCTAAAAGCTATATGTAGTCATCACCCCGCCCCCACTGTTACAGAACCTCACGCAACAACACAACGTTGTGTGATTGTTAGGCCACGTATTGTGAGCGCGGTCGGCAGTGGCGTGCACAGATAGACACTAGGGGGTGCTAGAGCACCCCCTGCCCTTTTGGCAATGTGCCCTTTTGAAAAAAAAAAGAAGAAAAAAAACATTGTTTTCTCTTTTTTTTTTTGATTTTTCAAAAATAGCAGACCTACAAGCTCATAGCGCGCCACTCGGTGGCGCGCTATGAGCTTGTAGATCTGCTATTTTTCAATAGCTAAAGCATAACATAATGCTAACACCAAAAGGGGTTCCCGCCCAAAATGGATTAAGGCAACCGGCCGGTTCCACGCGCTGCACAAGGTGCCCTTTTTTAACTTGAGCACCTGCCCCTCTAAATGTCTGTGCACGCCACTGGCGGTCGGTCTTACATGACGGTTGGATGTTGTTCAGTCCACGTGAGCCATTTTATTTTCCAAGGGCATGATGATGTTCCTCGTCTCCTGCTTGCTGCTGAGCTGTGGAGTGAGTGACCGTGACCGGAGGAGCATTGTCGGATGTCTGTCCTCATGCATTACATTATATACACAATACAGGATGGGTCAATATGGGCTCTATATTATGCTGTGCTTTGGTTGACCCCTAACCAATGTGGGGTCATCTGAAAGCAGTGTGGTGCCTATTCAGTGGTGTCTGGCAAGTAACTAAATACATGTATTTACTACTACTTAAGTACTGCAATTTTGTGGTACTACAATTTTGAGGTTATTATTTTTTACTGTGTCAGTACTTTTACTTCTAGTCCACTACATCTCAGAGGCAAATATTGTACTTTTACTCTATTACAATTATTTGAAAACCTAAAAACGTTAGTTACTTTGCAGATTTTGATTATCACGAAACATTAACCACTTCTACAATCTACAAGTGAGCTTATAGATCAGCTATTTTCCAAAGATTTTATACGTATGAAAATAATGAGTAGGCCTACTTTCAGGCCCGGATTAACAATGGAATTTAGTGGCGCTTAAGCTTAAACAGTCTTAACCCATTCTGGTCGGGAACCCCTTTTGGTGTTTTAAGCATTATGTTATACTTTGGCTATTGAAAAATAGCAGATCTACAAGCGCTATGAGCTTGTAGATATGCTATTTTTTTTAAATCGTGGAAAATGTGCAAATCTATGAATATATATTATTTCAGAGCGAACGTTTTTTAACTAAAATCTTTGCTTCTGGGTCGGCGGCTACATACAGATAATTCTGGGTGTCCTTGACATGAAAAAGGTTGAGCACCACTGACATAGAAACAGGTGTTTCAGAAAACTTTTAGTCTAAATGGGTTAAATACATTTTGATGCCAATAATATGTACTTTTACTCGAGTACATTTTAAATTCCGGACTTTTACTTGCAACAGAGTATTTGTATTGCACTATTGATACTTTTAGTTAGTTAGTTTCATTCATTGTCCACGTGTGGAAATTCGTCTTCGGTCTCAACAACAGCAAAAACAAAACTTACTTAAACAAAAAAAAGAATTGGGTTCTTTTCCACCACCGGTGCCTCTTTGTGACGGCGTCTCTCTGTGACATGTGTCCTCTGAGGGACGGCGTCTCTCTGTGACGTGTGTCCTCTGAGGGACGGTGTCTCTCTGTGACGTGTGTCCCCTCAGGGACGGCGTCTCTCTGTGATGTGTGTCCTCTGAATGACGGCGTCTCTCTGATGTGTGTCCTCTGAGGGACAGTGTCTCTCTGTGATGTGTGTCCTCTGAGGGACGGCGTCTCTCTGTGACGTGTGTCCTCTCTGTGATGTGTGTCCTCTGAGGGACGGCGTCTCTCTGTGACGTGTGTCCTCTCAGGGACGGCGTCTCTCTGTGACGTGTCCTCTCAGGGACGGCGTCTCTCTGTGACGTGTGTCCTCTGAGGGACGGCGTCTCTCTGTGACGTGTGTCCTCTGAGGGACGGCGTCTCTCTGTGACGTGTGTCCTCTCAGGGACGGCGTCTCTCTGCGACGTGTGTCCTCTGAGGGACGGCGTCTCTCTGTGACGTGTGTCCTCTGAGGGACGGCGTCTCTCTGTGACGTGTGTCCTCTGAGGGACGGCGCCTCTCTGTGACGTGTGTCCTCTCTGTGACGTGTGTCCTCTCTGTGACGTGTGTCCTCTGAGGGACGGTGTCCTCTCTGTGACGTGTGTCCTCTGAGGGACGGCGTCTCTCTGTGACGTGTGTCCTCTGAGGGACGGCGTCTCTCTGTGACGTGTGTCCTCTCAGGGGACGGCGTCTCTCTTTGACGTGTGTCCTCTCTGTGACGTGTGTCCGGTCCAACTCTGAATCATCACAATAACAGCCCTGACCGGAGGAGCCATGCGTCAGACCCCCTGAATGGCTGACCCAGCAGAGGCCAGCGGAGAGCGGAGAGCGGCCAAGCACTTTTTACCACGTCTTAATAAATCTTTTCACTTCTCCCCTTCGAGCACACTCAAAAAAGAAAGTCTCTCTCTCTCTCTCTCTCTCGCACCACGTCCACGGTCCACCCCCTGCTCTGCCTCCCCAGTGTCAGGGCAGCCGTCGCCGCCCCGCACCACGTCCACGGTCCACCCCCTGCTCTGCCTCCCCAGTGTCAGGGCAGCCGTCGCCGCCCACGGTCCACCCCCTGCTCTGCCTCCCCAGTGTCAGGGCAGCCGTCGCCGCCCACTGCCTGCTCTGCCTCCCCAGTGTCAGGGCAGGCGTCGCCGCCCACCCCCTGCTCTGCCTCCCCAGTGTCAGGGCAGGCGTCGCCGCCCACCCCCTGCTCTGCCTCCCCAGTGTCAGGGCAGCCGTCGCCGCCCACTGCCTGCTCTACCTCCCCAGTGTCAGGGCAGCCGTCGCCGCCCACTGCCTCCCCAGTGTCAGGGCAGCCGTCGCCGCCCTCTGCCTCCCCAGTGTCAGGGCAGCCGTCGCCGCCCACTGCCTGCTCTGCCTCCCCAGTGTCAGGGCAGCCGTCGCCGCCCACCCCCTGCTCTGCCTCCCCAGTGTCAGGGCAGCCGTCGCCGCCCACTGCCTGCTCTGCCTCCCCAGTGTCAGGGCAGGCGTCGCCGCCCACCCCCTGCTCTGCCTCCCCAGTGTCAGGGCAGGCGTCGCCGCCCACCCCCTGCTCTGCCTCCCCAGTGTCAGGGCAGCCGTCGCCGCCCACTGCCTGCTCTACCTCCCCAGTGTCAGGGCAGCCGTCGCCGCCCACTGCCTCCCCAGTGTCAGGGCAGCCGTCGCCGCCCTCTGCCTCCCCAGTGTCAGGGCAGCCGTCGCCGCCCACTGCCTGCTCTGCCTCCCCAGTGTCAGGGCAGCCGTCGCCGCCCACCCCCTGCTCTGCCTCCCCAGTGTCAGGGCAGCCGTCGCCGCCCACCCCCTGCTCTGCCTCCCCAGTGTCAGGGCAGCCGTCGCCGCCCACTGCTAGCCTCTTCACGTCCACGGTCCACCCCCTGCTCTGCCTCCCCAGTGTCAGGGCAGCCGTCGCCGCCCCCTGCTCTGCCTCCCCAGTGTCAGGGCAGCCGTCGCCGCCCACTGCCTCCCCAGTGTCAGGGCAGCCGTCGCCGCCCTCTGCCTCCCCAGTGTCAGGGCAGCCGTCGCCGCCCACTGCCTGCTCTGCCTCCCCAGTGTCAGGGCAGCCGTCGCCGCCCACCCCCTGCTCTGCCTCCCCAGTGTCAGGGCAGCCGTCGCCGCCCACTGCTAGCCTCTTCACGTCCACGGTCCACCCCCTGCTCTGCCTCCCCAGTGTCAGGGCAGCCGTCGCCGCCCCCTGCTCTGCCTCCCCAGTGTCAGGGCAGCCGTCGCCGCCCCCTGCTCTGCCTCCCCAGTGTCAGGGCAGCCGTCGCCGCCCACTGCCTCCCCAGTGTCAGGGCAGCCGTCGCCGCCCTCTGCCTCCCCAGTGTCAGGGCAGCTGTCGCCGCCCACTGCCTGCTCTGCCTCCCCAGTGTCAGGGCAGCCGTCGCCGCCCACCCCCTGCTCTGCCTCCCCAGTGTCAGGGCAGCCGTCGCCGCCCACTGCTAGCCTCTTCACGTCCACGGTCCACCCCCTGCTCTGCCTCCCCAGTGTCAGGGCAGCCGTCGCCGCCCCCTGCTCTGCCTCCCCAGTGTCAGGGCAGCCGTCACCGCCCACTGCTAGCCTCTTCTCCGCCTTCATTTGTGTGCAAGACTCTGCCTCTCTCTCTTTGCACCTGTCCTAGTCTGGAGCACACGGCTCGCTGGAGAAAAAAGCAAAAGAGGGGAAAGGTGGAGAGATAAAAGGAGAGAGAGAGAGGGGGAGGGGGGGAGAGATAGAGAAGGGCACCCCCCCCGCCCTTTTCCTTCAACAAAATGGCCTTGGTGCTCTTGTTCCTGAGGAGCCTTTCCCCCTGTGAAGAGTAATTGCTGTGTATGTGTGTGCGTGCGCGGGCGTATATGTGCATTAGTGTGTGTGCGCGTAATTGTGGGTATGTGTGCACAGGAGAAGGGGAGGGTGTATGTAGGCCTAAGCAAGATTGACAATGTCCTTGTGTGTGTGTGTGTGTGTGTGTGTGTGTGTGTGTGGTATAGTGGGTTTGTGTGTAAAGGACTGTGTGTGACTGTGTGCACGCCAGACTGACGGAAGTGTATAAAACGTAGCCTACACAAGTAATTTTGGGTGAGCACAAGAGACGGTGTGTGTGCACGTGCGCGCACACATGCATGCATGAGTTCTACTGTGCATATGAGTGTGTGTGTTTCTGAGAGGGGGATCTGGCCGACAGATTGAGAGCAGCTTGTTAGAGAGAGGAACAATGAGGCCACAGCCCCTCTCTTCTCCTCTCCTCTCCTCTCACACCCTCTCCTCTCCTCTCACACCCTCTCCTCTCCTCTCCTCTCCTCTCACACCCTCTCCTCTTCTACCCTCTCTTCTCCTCTCCCACCCTCTCCTCTTCCACCCCCTCCTCTCCTCTCCTCTCACACCCTCTCCTCTCCTCTCCTCTCACACCCTCTCCTCTCCTCTCCTCTCTTCTCCTCTCCCACCCTCTCCTCTTCCACCCTCTCCTCTCCTCTCCCACCCCCTCCTCTCCTCTCCTCTCACACCCTCTCCTCTCCTCTCCTCTCCTCTCCTCTCCTCTCCTCTCCTCTCCTCTCCTCTCCTCTCCTCTCCTCTCCTCTCCTCTCCTCTCCTCACACCCTCTCCTCTCCTCTCCTCTCCTCTCCTCTCCTCTCCTCTCCTCTCACACCCTCTCCTCTTCCACCCTCTCCTCTCCTCTCCTCTCCCACCCTCTCCTCTCCTCTCCTCTCCCACCCTCTCCTCTCCTCTCCTCTCCTCTCCTCTCCTCTCCTCTCCTCTCCCAACCTCTCCTCTCCCACCCTCTCCTCTCCCCCTCTCCTCTCCCACCCTCTCCTCTCCTCTCCTCTCCTCTCCCAACCTCTCCTCTCCCACCCTCTCCTCTCCCCCTCTCCTCTCCCACCCTCTCCTCTCCTCTCCTCTCCTCTCCCAACCTCTCCTCTCCCACCCTCTCCTCTCCCACCCTCTCCTCTCCCCCTCTCCTCTCCCACCCTCTCCTCTCCCACCCTCTCCTCTCCCCCTCTCCTCTCCCACCCTCTCCTCTCCTCTCCTCTCCTCTCCCAACCTCTCCTCTCCCACCCTCTCCTCTCCCACCCTCTCCTCTCCCCCTCTCCTCTCCCACCCTCTCCTCCTCTCCTATTCTCCCACATTTTTACCCGTTGCTTACCTTCCTTTCTCTTTCCCCCCTCCTTCCCCTTTCCTCCCCAACCTCTTTCCTGTTACTCTGTTCACCTCTCCTCCCTTTTTATTCTCTGGAACTGTATTTCCTTTCGTCTCCAAGATAATATTTGACCTTCCAAAATAGACCTCGCCCCACAGACGCACTCTCTCGTATCTCAGTTTTGTTTCTCTTTCTACAGACACACACGTACGCACTCACTCACTCACACACACACACACACACACACACACACACACACACACACACACACACACACACACACACACACACACGTGCAATAACAAGCCAATTTTTTTTTGTTTAAGAGTCAAAGATATGACTACGTAAAGAAACAAGTCGAGTCAAAACAAAATACATATATTTTCACCCCCTCCCCCTTTATCTCTCCTCCACTTCCTCAGGGAGCGTCTTTAAGTGTGCTGCTGGTGGTGTGAAGCATCTGTCCCTGCCCTGGCAGTCTGGCACACATCAGCTTTAGCTTGAGCTTGACAGAGAGCCAGACAGACAGACAGACCCCCCACCCCAGACCAGCTTTTGCTCGCTTTTGTCTGCCTGTCCCGCAGCATTACCCCTCCAACCGAGGTCTCCTAATTGCTCTGGACCCTGCAGAGAAGGGGAGATGAGGGGCGGAGGGGTCTCTCCAGCAAACGATGGAGACCCCTCCTCTCTCTACTTTCTCTCTGTCTCGCTTCCAGCCTGACTTGCCATTAAACAAGTATGTTCATTTGGCTGTGAAGCTCGATGTGTGGCAATCTCCAATGGTCCAAGTCGTGGCACATCTAGGCAGGTGGGAAGTCACAATGTATCAGCAGTGGACAATCCCTTGCAGTTCTTGCATACTAGAGCTTGACTGCAAACTCTTGAAATTAAACATGAAAATAGATACAAAATAAACGCAACAGAAATGTATTTTATTTATATATTTTTTACTAATCAGTGCCTTGTTGCAAGTGCACCATGTTGCATGTTGAGCTTGTAGAGCTTATTGTTAAATGTTTGCCTATATAATGACTTGCCCGATGCATAATTGTCGATATACCGATAAAATACAAATGTAAACCGAAAGTATGACATACTGTATGGACCAGACCTACCTATGTACAGTATATGTCTCTACATGGCCATCTATATCTATCTATATAGATTCATAGATGATACACACACACACACACACACACACAAACACACAGATTCAGGCTCGTAATTAGAAAAGGCAGTTGGGAACTTGGTAGACTGTATATATGAGATGTCTTCCCTGCGTTGGCTGATCTGAGTGCGTGGGAGGTGTTGTAGGATTCGATGGCTTCCCTGCGTTGGCTGATCTGAGTGCGTGGGGAGGTGTTGTAGGATTCGATCAGACTTGCAAGATATGGGGGGGTGCCATACCTTTGGTTGCTTTTGAATGCCAGCATCAGAGTTTTGTATTCTGTGCGGGCAGCGACCGGGAGCCAATGGAGGCAATGCATGAGGAGTGAGCAGGCCGCTTCTCATCACTTGACGGGGGGAGTTTCTCCGGTAGCGTGTGGAAGGAACGCGTTATTCCAACCAGTTCCTTTCCCCTCCATCAGGTACCCCGGCTGACCAGGGGGAGGCAGTATGCATGTTTTTTGTGAGGGTACCTACCTTGTCTTAGGGGACACGGGGAGAACATGAAAACTCCACACAGAAAGACACTTTTGCCAAGGTGAAAATTGTGAAAACGAATATCGATATCTTTACTCTACAAAATGTGAAATGATGCATCTAAAATGATCTCTGAGTGAATCCCAAATCAATGTCTCGTTCCGCTTCCACGGGAAAACTGATGATTCTTAAATCCTAACTTGGCTGTTTTTTTTTTTTCCTCAGGCACCTCTGCAGCAGCCACCCCCGGGGACCTCGGCCTCGGCGGTGGCACTGGCGGTGGCAGCCGCGGCAGGTACCCCACAGTCGCTGAAACTCACCTACCCAGAAACCTTAGACCGCATCAAAGAGGAGTTCCAGTTCCTTCAGACCCAGTACCACAGGTATTTTGTAGTTTCACTGTGTGTGTGCTTGTGTGTCAGTGCAGCGCACGTTCACTGTCCTAGCCTCATTGGTCATTGGTGCTCAATGCGGGGTCCAAGCCGGTGCCTTGGGGGTTGGATCCAGGGAGGGTCCCCAGCAAAATTATTGATGAACCAAATGGACCCTCAACGGCTACGGGTCTGTAACCCGTTGCCGTGTACAAATGGAACCAAGGGGACACTTATGGGTCCATTTGGTTCCCATTTGTACACTCTTGAGTTAACCCATTTTGGGGCGGGAACCCCTTTTGGTGTTCGCATTATGTTATGCTTTAGCTATTGAAAAATAGCAGATCTACAAGCTCATAGTGCACCATCGAGTGGCACGCTACGATCTTGTAGGTCTGCTATTTTTGAAAAATCGAAGAACGACTGACATAGAAACATAGCTTTTTCAGAAAACTGTCAGGATGTAGAAGACATTTTTAGAATCTGATCTCAGGTCAAAATGGGTTAAATGAACACGGAGTGGTTTAGGGGAACATGCCTCAAAGTCCCCGGTTTGATTCCCGACCAGCTGAACCATGTGCTTCATGTCACTTCCCTGCTCTCTGTGTTGTCACGTGGCTCTCAACCACCAAATAAATACTTGAAAATGCCCCAACATAATAAATAAATAACGCAGAGGATTTTACTATTTAATGTGAAACTGGAGGTCCTTGATATAAAAAGGTTGAAATTCACTGTCAATACATCCTTTATAAATGCTTTAGATGCACATTGCAGAATACACACACACGCACGAACGCACACACGGACGTGCTTCTGTACACTATCTTGTCATACTCAACACTCTTTTGAGTCCACTCATATTAGTTGTCATTACTCATATTACTCATTACTCAAGTGGTCATACTCATATTAACAGACCACACTACAAGACGAGCTTAGAGAAAGGTTCAAAGAAAGCAAGAAATACGTGACGAAACGGAGACATGAACACAACAACAGTGTAACATTTGTATACTCGCAGAGTTCCAGGTGCAGTTGAATGAACACCGAGTGACGGATTGGCACGTGGCTCTAGTCCAGATGTCACCGTTTTGTTCTCACAGGGGTTTGTAACCCTTTTCATATCTCAAGGCCAATCATGCGTTCGGCATTTTGGTGAGATTTAGCCTCTCAGACCCCAAAACTTTGAACATTTTGTTGTCGTTGGATACGATTTTGTTCACAATTCCACGCTGTGTTGATGTGATGCCATGGGAGAGAACAGGCAGACGTTGATCAAACATAATAATTGTGTGGACTTGAGAGAGTAAAATGAAACCAAATGGACCCATTTATTTTCATTTTACTCTCTCAATAAGGGTCCATGTGGTTACCAACTCTCCATGGTTTAGCTGGGGACCACCTGGAAACCCCTCAGGGACCACCACGGCTTTAGAACAGTGTGATCCAGGCCTTTCCTGGGCATTATTATCAAGGCTTTAGCTTTAGTGCTGTGCTGCGTATGCGTACAAATAGCAGACCTACAAGCTCGTAGTGCGGCACCATGCTATGAGCTTGTAGATCTGCTATTTTTCAATAGCTAAAGTATACCATGAGATACTGTTGCTCAGCGGACACATTTTCCTGGCAAGGTTTGCTGGACATTGGCAGTTTTCTTTTTGTAAAAAAAAACCACACACACAACGGCTGGTGTATGCAAATATATATAGTGGGCAAATAGGAATGTGTGTGTGTGTGTGTGTGTGTGTGTGTGTGTGTGTGTGTGTGTGTGTGTGTGTGTGTGTGTGTGTGTGTGTGTGTGTGTGTGTGTGTGTGTGTGTGTGTGTGTGTGTGTGTGTGTGTGTGTGTGTGTGTGTGTGTGTGTGTGTGTGTGTGTGTGTGTGTGTGTGTGTGTGTGTGTGTGTGTGTTGTGCAGAAATGTCTGCTGCAGACTGGCTTTCAGTGTTGTGCTGGTGAGTGGCGACCCATGCCCCCCCCCCCCCCTCCTTCCTCTTGGCACACCTTCACAGGGTCCCCTCCCTTTCTTTCCATCCCTCTGTATTTTTCCTCTCTCTCCTCACCCAGCGTTCTGCTTTGATTCATCGGGCCAGGATCCCCCTTCCCCCTCCTCTCTGTCTCCCTCGCAACTCCTATTGTACAACCCCAAACCTCCAGCCCCTCCGCACTACACACACGCACACACACCCTGGTGTGTGTGTGTGTGTGTGTATGTGTGTGTACGCGCGTCCTGTCCAGTTCTTTTCGGCCCCCAAGCTCAAAGGCTTCCAGTCCAAACAATATGGAGACTTGGCCGAGCCTGTCTGATTCCATGCATACCTCTGGATAGCCCCATCACCGCCACCATCATTATCGCTTTCATTTGCACACAGCAGCAGCAGCAGCAGCAGCAGCACAGATTAGCTCCCCGGTCCCAGCAGTGCTCATGACACAATGCGTGTGTGTGTGTGTGTGTGTGTGTGTGTGTGTGTGTGTGTGTGGGGGGGGGGGGATACTTACAGCATGCTGGCTCGCTCCTACTTCAAAACCCATCCTGATGGTACATTTTTGATGTCCCTTTATTATAGGTGCTGTCTGGGGCTCGGCTGGCTTTCCTCTTCCGTGTGACTTTGGCATGCATTCTAGCCAGTTGCTCTACTTTGTTGTTTGCTTTTATCAGTGCTTCCAAATGTGTGCATCTGCCAACTATGATCCATCTCTATTGGCGAGATTAGCTGCTTTGGATACAGTACTGAAATGGTCGGCATCAGTCCACCGATTCATCACTTTTTAGACTGTTTAATTGAACATTTTCATGTAACCCTTAAAGATGGAGTGCCACAATTTTTGTATTTTTCCAGTTTTTCATGTGTCTATGAGGTACTTCATTAGACACCCTGGAGTCGTTTTTATGTGCAATGATGTATTCCCTTTGTAATACATGACCCCCTAAAACATGATCATCAGGTACTATGATTATACCAGGAGGACGATTCTTTTCAAAAAAAAGTGTACAGAAAGAGTTAAAATCATGTTTTTATGTTGCCTCACCCACCAGTTCATTAAGTAGTGGTGGGTGGTGATCCACCTGAACTGAAGCCGCACCCACAGCTGTATGATAAAGGGGGAGGGGATGATATTTGTGATGTCACTATCACTGTCATTTCGATTGGGCCTTTTGACTCAAAGGCTTTCAGCTTTCAGGAAGAAACTAAAAATACACAGGGAAGACATATTTCAATATTCTAACAACCACACCTGTGGGTCTAGAGTAATGTTAACGCCACAGACGCATACAAAACAGAAAAGTAAAAATCACACCCGTGTGAACTGAGTGGTGCAAGGTCTTATATAGTCTGATCAGCTATGTCAGTGACGTCACACGCTAACCATAGCAACCATGCTCGTTTTTTTGGTACGAACAAACAAACACGGGTACAAAGCCAGTTGTTGGAGTGGTTTGCACCACTCAAAAATAATAATCACGGCGCTCTATCTTTAACCCATTTTGGGCGGAACCCCTTTTGGTGTTAGCATTATGTTATGCTTTAGCTATTGAAAAATAGCAGATCTACAAGCTCATAGCGCGCCACCGAGTGGCGTGCTACGAGCTTGTTAGGTCTGCTATTTTTGAAAAATCGAACGACTGACATAGAAACATAGCTTTTTCAGAAAACTGTCAGGATGTAGAAGACATTTTTAGAATCTGATCTCAGGTCAAAATGGGTTAAGTGTGACTGACTAGGCTGGCAGTATGTGTGTGTGCACACTTTGGACTGTACCGAGGTTGACAGAACCCATGGCCCTCCACTCCACTGCCCCCCCAACCTCCCTATAGTCCTACCCACTATACTAGCTAGGATGTTGTGTTGGTATATCTTGGAGTGATCAGATCTCCTGGCAAAGGGTTCAGTGTCACACCTCTTCTTACACAAACACCTGGAATGCTGCCCTATCCACCAAGCCCTGTTACTGAGAACCGAGCTGACTGGATAAACAATGAATGAATGGAGAGATTAAGGGAGAAAGATGGCTGTCTTTATGAGAGAGAGAGAGAGAGAGAGAGAGAGAGAGAGAGAGAGATATGAGTAATTATAGTCACCACCTCCCAGCTAATTTGCACAGTAAAGTCAGTGCATTGTTTTTGTAGGCATTCTGGTTCCAAGAAAGTTTTAACTGTTTGGCTTCTCCAGGCGTCCTTTAGGGATGACAGATTGGACTGACTGCGGATTACTTAAACTGTGATTTAAGGCAACTGTTGTGCAACAATTTGTTCTAATCTCTTTTAAAGAGATAATTCCTGTTTTTCCTCATGTGATGTGATGGTCACATGGTTATTTGGCCTGATTGAATAGCCCTGGAGGGAACCGGAATGTATGATGTGGCTCTTTGGCGATTAGCGTACAAAAATAACCACTAATCTAAAAATAGGTTATAGGGGTGTAGTGACAGGTGTAAGCCTATTAATATGAAGTAATTATGAAGTATTATTTCGCATAGAAAAGTGTATCAAGCAAGAAATATGTGAAATATGGAGTGTCAATACATTACTTTCACAATACGTGGCTACACTATATTGGGCTCACGATACGCATTTTTGAAAGTATAAAATAGGACACAAGTGAATAATACCATGCAGGAAAAGACGACACTTGTAACATTACCAAATTCAAAATCACAGGCGATATCCAGTGTCATCGCGATGTCGATATCATTTTTGATATAATATTGATATATTTCAATCTGCCCAGCAGCACAAACTCGGACAACCCCCGTTCTAGACGGCCTGGCCTTCGTCCACGCTGTGTCAATAAATCTTCGAAACGGTTCTCAACGGCACGGCGGGACGGATCACAAACTGGACAGACGACGGGCAATGAGATTAACATTTGTTCTGGTTAGGCAGATGTGGCCCAAGGGCCGCATCCCCCAAATCACACTGTGAAATCCTCCCGCCTTTTGGTTCCATTCGTGGACTCTCAGGTGGCTACGAAGGATTTTACTGTGGTAGACCACTGTTTCCCAAACATGGTTCCCTTTATTTTTTGATTCCTACATTTAGTTTTTCTTGAATTATTATTTCAAAACCTTTTCTAAAATTATTCCCAAAAAAAGCAGATTTTTTTCTTCTTCATGAATTCAAAACAATGATTTATTTCCAGTAATTTCATGACTCGTTAATTGTAGATCTGCTATTTTTCACTAGTTTGGTTTTCGGGAAAACGTCTAATTTCTCTCTTGGCAGCTAAAAGGTTTTGGAAATCACTGGTGTAGTGATAGTAGACCTCTAGTAACCAGCCTCGCTCCCACTAATCACACTGCAAGGAGCACGCACGCACGCACGCACGCACGCATGCATGCACACAAGCACACAGACGTCTGTCTGTGTACACAAGCACACAGACACATACAAGCACACAAGCACACAGACACACACACACACACACACACACACACACACACACACACACACACACACACACACACACACACACACACACACACACACACACACACACAGAGATAGCTGGGGTCTATAAACGGCAGGGCTTAGTTGTGTATTTTGGCTGCATGAAAGGTTGCTGGATTCCGATAGATGTTGGATTAGACCAAAGGAAAGAGACTGGCGAGGAGATTAGCACTGATGAGGTGTGTGTGTGTGTGTCTACTGTATGTGGGTGGCAGGCTGTTTTCTAATGTGTGTGTGTCTTCATGTGTGCATCTGATTGATGTGTGTGTGTGTGTGTGTGTGGGTGTGTGTGGGTCCATGCATATTGAAGGGCAAGGGGAACGATGGCTATAAAGTGAAGCTCGGGACAGGAAGGTGTTAATTAATCAAAGTGACATGGGCGGATCGCCTCTTGTGCCGTCGTCTTCCTGTGTGTCCGTGTGTGTGTGTGCGCGTGCGTCTGTGTGCATGTGCATGTGCACGCTGGATGCTGTTATTTAAACGGGCTGTAATCAGCAGACTGAGGGGAGACAGGAGGAGCTGCTGACACAGGGCTCTCATTACTGTAATTCTCCCTCTACACACGCACACTCACTCACACACACACACACACACTCACGCACGGACGCATGCACGTGCACGCGCCAGCAGAGGTTAGCCCAGTGGAATGTGCGGCACGTGCACACGCTTGGTGTATGACTGGCATTTGCCTGTGTGTCTCTCTCTCTCTCGCTCTCTCTCTCTCCACTTGGCACTAACATGCTGCCACTCAGCACTCGAGAGCTCCTCCACTCCTCTCCGCACAGCTACTACGACACACACACACACACACACACACACACACACACACACACGCACACAACAAGCTCCTCCCTTCATGCCTACCTTCCAGTTGTTAACCAACAGTGTGTTTAGTGTGCTCATGTTGGTGGCGTTCACAGAGAGTTGTCGATGAGGATGCTTCCCCTCCGTGCTCCGTCAAGACCTCATGGCTTTATTTACATGGATGTGGGTTAGTCACATGACACTGGAAGGTGTCTATATGTTGAACTCGTCAGGTTGGAAGCATTTGAACTCCTGCATGAACCGGAAGTAACGAGCGATCATTTCCGGGGCGTTGATATACGGTACCGCGAGGTTGCGGGATATTTTATTGAGCTCCTAAAACATTGATGTTTTGTATGATCACCTCAATCATCGCTTCAATCATCGCTAATCAATGACGTCACCAACGCGGAAGCAAACCGTTGCCGGGCGACGGAGACGCCAAGAACCGGTAAAAATGATTCTAGCAATGCTGGATGCATTATAAACTAAGTGGTCGTTCGATGTCGTCCTAGGAGATCTAGGACTTTTATAACGGGTCGTCCAATGTCGCCCTAGGCATAGAATGAGTTAAGTTTCACACATAGTTTCACACAATTGATACATAATTATGAACTGCGGCACACAATTCCAGGTTGCCAAACAATCGCAGAAGAGCTGAGCTGACCAAGACCTCCTCTGAAGTGAGAGGGAATTCGTATGGCTTTAATCGGCCACTCAGTTTTCTGATGCTTCCCAGATACAGATTTTTTTTGAAAGGAGTTGAGAGTCACCATTGTCCATTACGCTCATTTCTGTCGTATATAATAATGTTTCTATAAGCCTTAACCCATTCTGGACGGGATCCCCTTTTGGTGTTTTAACTAAGCGTTATACTTTAGCTATTGAAAGATAGCAGATCTACAAGCTCATAGCGCGCCACCGAGTGGCGCGCTACGAGCTTGTAAGTCTGCTATTTTTGAAAAATCGTAAAAATGTGGCGCAAATCTTTGAATATATATTCTTTCAAAGTGAATGTTTTTAACTCGGGTCTAAATGGGTTAAAAAAAACGGAAGATGGGATGGTGGAGATTATGAATTCACAAGAAAAAACTATTCACAACATGTGAAAACTGAAAACTATCCAGGCCAGGGTATGACGGCCTACTGGCAGTGTAGAGATTTGGCGCTGATTGGAATGGTGGTTTGTGACAAGAGACCACACACACACACATGGGCCCTCATTTATCAATCGAGTGTAAAATCTGCCCCAAATTCGAGTGTAGGATTCGTAGTACACCCACGTTGGGTCGGCATTTACAAAGTGATCGCAGACAGCTGTTTCTTCCTTAATTTCGTTCGGACGTTTATAAATGTGACGGCTGAAATCTATCTGGCACGCCCTATGAAATCAAGCCTCGCCCTCGTTTTTGCGACATGAACAACTGCCATACGACCTGGAAACCATGGTTACAGGAAGAAAAAAAAGGTTCCCTCGCTGCCCCCTCTCTCATACACAGACGCACGCACACGCAAGGCAACTTGCAACTTGTTGTATCTTAAATAAATAAACCTGCATGAATTAAATAAAGCTGTATAAAGGCCTACCCTGTCTGTTTCTCCTCTCGCTTCGCTTCCCTTGCTGCCTGCCTCACCCCCCCCCCGCACGCACGCACGCACATATCGCAATTTGCAAGCAACTGTCACTGTGTGTTGTTAGTTGTATATTAAATTATTAAAGTCTTTTTAATTTAATATACAACAAGATATATTAGTGAACGAAAACCTGAACCTGTGAACCATGAATTAAATAACAAATAGGCACACACACGCTGCTGTTTTGCATAGGTGCTCCTCCTGTCCTGTCTGTCTGTCTCTCTATCACTGTGGTCCGTCCGTGACACCGTGACCAACTGACCATGCACCGCACGTTCGAGAGTCTTTAGATTGCCTCGCAGTCGCTAGTCGCTGCAGTGGGGGGGCTGTCAACTGTCAATATATGAATGTGCAGCCAAAACCGTATAGCCTCATGTGGCTGGCACTGGTGGTGGTGGTGGGCTGGCTGGGTAGTCTACCTATCTCCGATGCGGTTCCCACTTGCGCTGGCACGGTACATTTGGCATTCGAGCGACGCGTCGGGTTTATTAAACGAGGAGGAGATTGCACATACCAAACTCCAGAAAGACATCGGCCTGCTGTAGATTAGGCTACAGTAACAGTAGGCTACCCACGCTGGGACTCTCCGCAGCTGCACCACTGCACTATAGTACTCTCCAACGTCCCGTCATGGAAATATTTCAGCACAAATATTTCAGCCCAAATCCTCGCATGTATGAGCTCATGCAAAACACTGTTTAAATGGCTTAGCATACGTTGCAACATTGTTTTTAATTGCGCGATTTTAATTGCTTGCTTGTAAAGTTGGAAATCTCCTACTAATTTCATATGACACAAAGACACATCGTTGATGTATTCTTTTACTTATTTTTTTTTACATTTAGCCCATACCTATACAGTTTTATATAAACAGCCTACATATGTTTAGATGCCTGTGACAGCCTCTCAGCTGGTCAAACAATGCTGCTCCGCTGTTCTACGACAGAAAAACAGGTGAGGACAAAGCGTACGACAGCTCCCGACCAGACGTGGTTCTTGTCTTGGCTCAAGTTCAAAATCAAACGTTGGCGCAAATGGTAAATGCCGAAAATTGCGGTAATTTCGGCGTACGCCCATATTTTGGCGTACGCACGGTTGATAAATGAGGGCCACGGAGCCTATCTGGTTACTTGTGGTACATAGCTAGCTGACTATGGTTAGTATTTTGGAGTAAAATCAACAAACCCAAATTTTACTGTGTAGAGCAGTGGTTCCCAAATTGGGGTCCGGGGACCCCCAGGGGTACTTGAGGGAGTTCCAGAGGGGACCCAGCTAAATGATAATTTGGAAAATGGACCCTTATGGGTCTGTAACTCAGAGAGTGTACAAATGGTTCCATTTGTACACTCTCAGAGTTAAATTAACAGTGGTTTTACAATATAAATTGGGGTACCAGAGATAGAAATGCCATTACATCGGGGGTCCGTATCATAATGCGTGTGAAACTGGGGGGGTCCATGAAATTAATATGTTTCGGAATCACTGCTAGAGCCGTAAAAATCCTCCCTTATCGGGGTCACTGGCATATGTTTTCACTGGTATAGAGTACAGATTTTTTTTTCTTTTTTCTTTTTAATCTTTTGAGGTTTTATTCAAATGTCTGTCATATGATGCCATTATATTCTATTATTACTCTGGTTGATAGACTAGTAATTATAATTGACAGCTTGAAAATCTACAAACTCACTACCATGAGAGAGTGACTACTACGAAGGAGGTAAAAGGAGAAGCTCTTCCACAGTGCATAGTGTGTCTATCACAGTGCATAGTGTGTCTATGAAGGCTCTTCCACAGTGCATAGTGTGTCTATGAAGGCTCTTCCACAGTGCATAGTGTGTCTATGAAGGCACTTCCACAGTGCATAGAGGGTCTATGAAGGCTCTTCCACAGTGCATAGTGTGTCTATGAAGGCTCTTCCACAGTGCATAGTGTGTCTATGAAGGCTCTTCCACAGTGCATAGTGTGTCTATCACAGTGCATAGTGGGTCTATGAAGGCTCTTCCACAGTGCATAGTGTGTCTATGAAGGCTCTTCCACAGTGCATAGTGTGTCTATGAAGGCTCTTCCACAGTGCATTGTGTCTATGAAGGCTCTTCCACAGTGCATAGTGGGTCTATGAAGGCTCTTCCACAGTGCATAGAGGGTCTATGAAGGCTCTTCCACAGTGCATAGTGTGTCTATGAAGGCACTTCCACAGTGCATAGTGTGTCTATGAAGGCACTTCCACAGTGCATAGAGGGTCTATGAAGGCTCTTCCACAGTGCATAGTGGGTCTATGAAGGCTCTTCCACAGTGTATAGTGTGTCTATGAAGGCTCTTCCACAGTGCATAGTGGGTCTATGAAGGCACATCCACAGTGCATAGTGTGTCTATGAAGGCACTTCCATAGTGCATAGTGTGTCTATGAAGGCACTTCCACAGTGCATAGTGGGTCTATGAAGGCACTTCCACAGTGCATAGTGTCTATCACAACTGCATTTCACATTCAAGTGCATTTAGTCTTGAATCCCCCATTTTGTGTTTTCCTCCCACCAGCACCAAAACTGTGTCAATTTCCTATTGATACTAGGTGGACTTAAAATGAAGACCTGCATTGATTGATACTATGCAACACAAGGTTTCATGACATTATTTTTCACTTTTTATTTTTTGTTTTTCTTTGAGGTTTTATGATCTCGATTACACCCACACAACCTGAACTTTGAGCATTCAGTGGGTTTTCTGTGGTCTGGGATTTTCTCTGTCTGTGAAGCCTTTTGAGCTGCAATGAAAACAGGCAAAACGGTGAAAACCATTGATCAAAATAATAATAATCCTGAATTGAGATTCAAACGTAAATGTACTGAACGACTGCCAACTGCCAACTGTGTGTGTGTGTGTGTGTGTGTGTGTGTGTGTGTGTGTGTGTGTGTGTGTGTGTGTGTGTGTGTGTGTGTGTGTGTGTGTGTGTGTGTGTGTGTGTGTGTGTGTGTGTGTGTGTGTGTGTGTGTTGTGTTGTGTTGTGTTGTGTTGTGTTGTGTTGTGTTGTGTTGTGTTGTGTTGTGTTGTGTTGTGTTGTGTTGTGTTGTGTTGTGTTGTGTTGTGTTGTGTTGTGTTGTGAGACTGTGTTTGTAGTGTACACACCCTTGGGAGATGATGAAAGACAACACATGAGAGCTGGGTGGGTCTTGTGTGCGTCTGTCCGTGGGCGTGTGAGTGAGAGAGTGTGTGTGTGTGTGCGTGCGTTGAAGTAGACACGGAGAGACACAGTGCATGCCGATGCAGAAGGTGAGTGTGTGTGTGTGCATGCGTTGAAGTAGACACGGAGAGACACAGTGCATGCCGATGCAGAAGGTGTGTGTGTGTGTGTGTGCGTGCGTTGAAGTACACACGGAGAGACACAGTGCATGCCGATGCAGAAGGAGAGTGTGAGTGTTTCCAGCACCACAGCTGAACAGAGCGGCAACGCTCATTAATAGTTAATGAGATGTAAAATGAACATGCACACACCTGGAGGGGGCTAAATGGCCCCGGTGGTTCAAAGGCACGACACTGGCACAGCCACACACTGCCACCACACTGCTCCCCAAACAGCAGCGCTCCTATCGCGTGCGTCTGTGTACAGTCTCCCACACCGTCCACATTTCCATATTTAACAGTAGGATTTCCAGTAGTTTGCTCGCTCTCCCAGGTGAGCAAGCAATGCAGACGATTCCAGACTGTCTGTTGTTAGGAGACGTGAAAACCTTTGTCAACATCCTGTCGGCGAGAGGACGATTCTACAAATGTCTTCTAAATCCTGACAGTTTTCTGAAAACCTGACAGTTTTCTGAAAAACCTATGTTTCTATTCAGTGGTGCTCAAACATTTTCATGTCAAGGACCCCCAAATATAGGCCTATATGTAATTGGCCGCCGACCCCATCTCAAAATATGTTGTTCCAAGAACCTCACCAGAAGCAAAGATTTGAGTTGAAACGCTCTGAAAGAATATATATTCAAAGATTTGCATCACATTTTCACGATTTTTCAAAAATAGCAGACCTACAAGTTCATAGCGCGGCACTCGGTGCCGCGCTATGAGCTTGTAGATCTGCTATTTTTCAATAGCTAAAGCATAACTTATTAATACATAATTAATACAAATTTGTGTGGACTTTTTTCCGTGGGCTAGCAAACCGACCGGCAGTCACGACGACACATGCTCTTGATAGCTTGGAAGTGTACATACGTTGAAGATAATGGTGTTAATTGTTTCCATTTAGTCGTCATGCCAATTCCCTGTAGTCCCTGTCATTGTTGCTGACCCCTATTTGTTGGATCTTGGGGGACGTGTCGTCGTGTCGGAGCACGTCACGGGTCTCCTCTCCTCCGGTACACACCGCGTCCCCAGACGCTGCTTTTCACCCGACAGCCATGCGTTTCAAATGAGGGCGTAACGTAACGCAGGCACGGGAACACATCCATCCTGCAACAGTCTCTCTCTAGTGTTGTTCCGCCCACTACCTCTTGAGATCCTCCTCATCCCAAGCCCTGCTGGTCGTTCCACCCACAAGGCTAAAAACTAAAGGTGATCGAGCCTTTTGCTAGTTTCGCCCACCAGGCTTATGGAATGACCTCCCGGAGCACCTGCAATCTGTGGCCTCAGTGGACCTTTTAAAAAAACATTTATAGACCCACCTTTTTAGACAGGCCTTTGCAACATAGTGCTGTACTGATCTCTTGATTATTATTATTTCTTTGTACCAGTGCCGTTTGTTCTGTTTTCTCTTTCTTTGCTTTATTTCTCATTATTCGTATATATGTTTTGCTTTTATTGTTGTGAAGCACATTGTGACTTTGTGACTTTCACTCTGTGAAATGTGCTCTATAAATAAAATGTACTTACTTACTTACATGATCCCATTTGATTTTGAGTATCTGCCGATACAGATTTCTTTCCCCGATCTGATATTTATATTTTTATAGGATACTTATGCCTATATCACAATAGTACAATATCCAAAATCACAGACAATATCCAGTCTTAATATCATCATATGGATATAATATTGATAATAGGGATCTATCTAATAGTCTCGATCACATTTTGTTTTTGTTTCCTGATCATATTCCGATCATTAGAAAATGACGTGATCGGCCCTCGGGGACAACACTTATTCAAACCCCAGTGTCGCGATGGTGGGTATAGGAGATATTGCCCTGCCTGCGGGACCCAATCGACAGGCAATTCTATTTCTTGACTCTGAGTGAATGAATGGAATTCGATCGCGGCACACCATAGAATCAATAAGATCAATTGATCGATCGATTGGTTGACCCTACACTCCGGTCGTGTTGTGACGCTGCTCATGATACGAGTGACCTTTTCTTTCGCAAAAAGAAAATCAATAATTGTGTGAAAATGAGTGCATGAAATGTGTTTTTAGCTAAATAAAGAGAAACTGCTTAAACAGCTGTATTGTTAAATAGAAATTAAAGCACGTTGAAACGGGAAGTCCTAACAACACCCAGTAGCCCGCTCTATAAACTCATGCAGAGCTTAACAAGGCAGTCGGCACATTTCTACAGAGTACAGCTTCTTAATTAGATGCTGACTGGCTGCGTGTGCGCGCGTGTGTGTGCGCTCATTAGTGAGTGCGGGCGTGTCTGTTCAGGTGTGTAAGCCAGTGTGTCTACATGTGTACTACTCCCAGAGCGCGTGCATGGCGTGTATGTGTGTGCGCGTACATGGCTAAATACGTGCAATTCGATTTGTGTGTGTGTGTGTGT